>NC_054084.1:11362982-11703220 GCF_017562075.2 Anopheles merus
GAGTGTTGTTTGATAGCTCCGAAAGAGGGGAACTATCAATCTATACTGAAGGATTGGGGGTCTATGTAACCTAATTGCTTGATCTTTTACTTTTTTTGCTCAATAAAAGCGTTTACATAATGTGATAAAAAGAAGAAGGAGAAAAAAACGAATGCTAGCACAGGGTTTGTACTAGATCCGTAAGAAAATACCTTATCTGTGTATTGGTTTGCTTCTGATTGTAACGATCTTCTTCAAGCTGTAAAGAAAGAGAGCGTTAGCGATGGGGCTGATCGAGCACGATCGTCATCGGGTCGAGGGCAACCGATTGGGCGCGGTGCAAAAATACCTGAGCCACTAGAGCATCGTCATAGTCTGCCTGGTAGGAAGGTCTCTGGTAGGTAGTGCGCGGAGAAGTGACGTACGGATCTCGCTGAGAAGTGGGAGCAACGGTGGTGACCACTGTCGGACGGTAGGTGGACGAAACGACAGGTTTCTGGGGCTGCGGTTGATATTCTGCGGGGATAGAAATGCCAATGTGAGAAGATGGCGCTGGGATGAATCGAATCTCCAACGCTCAACACTCACCAACATCTCGGTACAGTTCAACGTCCTCGTCGTAGACGGCGTAGTACGAATCGTACGCAGATGGTTCATAGTTGCTGGTGTTGTAGTAATTTCTGTTGCTTTGCGTGAGCTGCGTCTTCTGCTGTTGCTGCTGCTGCTGCTGTTGTGATTGCTGTTGCTCGGGCACGTATCGGCTCGGTGGTGCTGGCGACGATGTTTCCACTCTGCAGGAATGGCAGGAAGGAACATTAGTAAATGGAAGGCTTTAGGTGGTTTGCGGATGGTTTTGAACACAAACGAGAACACACTGTTCACGCAAACACGTTAAATGGAAGCTGTCCTTCAAAACGGTCTTGTCAAGTCTAGTTGATCGTACTTGGTTTACGATGACTGTATGAGCTACACTTTAATTTTTTTTAAATAAAAATTTTTATATATCATTCAGACGTTTTTGAGTAAATTCTGCATTACGTGCAAGGTTTTACCATTTTTATGATATGTTCTGGACTACCTGGATTGTAAATGATCATACTAATGATCTTGTAGATGCTGGTACCTTTGAACTTTAATTTTACTTAGGAATACATAAACCCATCCAAAAGACAGCACACCAATAATGAAAGCATATATAAATTCATAGAATATAGAATTAATTTATTATTGTGACAGTTCCATCTATTACCAGGTGATCTCTGTTCCACCAAACAGTTTGTGGATTGATGAAGTGGTATGTATTTTTTTATAACGTTGCAAGCCTTTTGAATAATTTTTCTAATGATTTAGATGTTGAATTTGATCAAACAAACGCTTAGAAAAATCATTATAACGTTACAAAACAGAAATTGATTGAATAAATGACATAAAGCGGTGGTTTTGTCCAATAATTCCATACGACTAGACATACAAGTCTGAGGAAGTTGTAACGGTATGGTAGATGAGCAATATATCACAAATAAATATCCAATCACACAAATAACTTTAAAGAACAATGTATATGGTACAACCCAATGTAAATGTAAGGAGCTAACGTGACTGTACAGGGTTCTGTTTTGTTGGTGCACCTAGCAGTATAAGTAATAAGTGTGGAACCAATTCCTTCTAAAGCTTAGAATAATAAGACCCATCACACGTAAAAACACACACACAGTAAAGAACTCTTCAAAACAGTAAGCTGACTGGTGCTTATGCTGTTCCCCTTTTTGCTTTAAATATATAGAAAGGGGACACAGACACACCCGCAATAAGACTGTACCTGTTCGGTAGGCGTTCATCGAGCTCCAGTTGCTGTCGATGTTTGGTCGGTCGGGTCGGACTGGCCTGTCGGCCGTTGAGTCCCGTACTTGGTTCCGGTGTCTCGGTAGTGCGCCAGCGCTGCTGGCCACGATTCGGTCGGATCGTGTACCGTTTGCGCGACGTCGTCTGGGTGGTGGTCGTCGGTGGTGGTGGTGGTGGTTCGGACGTGGTCGTCGTGGTCACCGGTCGGCGGGTTGGGATCGTCTTGGTCGGGATGCGTGTACGCACCGTGGTTGGATAGTAGCGTGGTGTGGTGGTGGTGGTAGTCGGAGGTGGTCTTGTCGTGGTGGTAGTCGTGGTAGTAGTCGTCGTGCTAATGCGAACCCGCTCACTGGGGACGTTTTCTTCAAGATGGTTGTGCTGCACAACGGTGGGTCGTAGCCTTTGTCGGACGGTGTAAGGGCGAAGGGTGGACTTGTTCAGGTAGCGCGGCACATCACCGAGCGGTTTAATGCCCTGGAATACATCCTCGGGGAATTTGATAATGGGCGGTATGTCCGAGGTGGACCCCTGAGAGTACGTCGTCACGGTCACTGGACGCCAGGTGGTGGTTTCGTAGTTGTAGTACAGATTGCCTGAGACTGCACCGGGAGGTTTCGGGGTGGTAAGGTTGAGCATTGGACGAGGTGCCATCGTTTCCGTCATCGGAGTGTACTTGGACTTGTTCACCGGGTAGCGATACTGATACTCATCATCATCATCCTCATCGTCCTCGTAGTACTCATCTTCGTCCTCCTCCTCATCTCCGTATGGACGCTTACCGTACACTGGGCGTCGCACGACGTCTAGTGTGTTTTTCACATACTTCTGTCCGCGCTGATCAATCTCATCATCTTGTTCGTAGTAGAACTCGCCCGAATCTTGTGGCTTTGGCACCGGGCTGAGCGAAGACGATCGCACCGGACTGTAGAACACTTGCTGAGGGCCATAACCCTGCGAAACGGGCTGTAGCTTCGTGTTGTTCGAAACGGTCGGACGATAGACCGCTAGCTGACTAGCACCGATCCGTACCGGTGGTGAAGGCTCCGCATTGGGTTTCACCTGGGCAATGTGCGTGTTCTTGATGGATTCGTAGAATTTGCTGTATTCGCTTGGGCTTACCGTTTTGGAGACCTGCGGCTGATAGTACTTCGGTGTGGTTGATACAGCGATCGGTTGGAAGCCATTCGTCGACTTGGTAACAAACTGTGCACTTGGTTTCGGTGTTGACGCCTCGTAGATAGCACCGGCAGGCTTTGCGCTGTAGCCACTGTAAACCTGTGGCCGTGGAGCATTAAGATACACGTTCGGTTGATACAGCTCCAGTCCCGTCCCGGCTACAATCTTGGGCGTAGTCACGGCGAACCGAAGTCCATTCGATTGGATCGCATTGGAGATACCCTCGTACACGGGTGCCGGAGTGCTAGGGCCTCCGGAAGACCCCGAGTGGGTCTGTTTCGGTTTCGACGAGTGATTTGGTTTCAAGACAAAGCTCTCTTTGAGCGGGTTTGCCGTTGGCTGGTTGTTAAAAAATCCACCAACCGAGCTGAATGCAATGTAAGGAGTTTTCTGTGTCGGTTGCGCTACGTTTGAGATCTGTACGTTGGAGGGTTTGGACTGTTTCGCCGCTTTGGCATGATTGTTCACGGAGATCGGCGTAGAGGAGTAAGTATTTCCGAAGTGGAAGAACGCAAAGTTGTCCGGGATCGTTTCTTCGTCTCCATCGAGCGGAGAAGCCGGCGTCGTGTACTTCTTGGCATTGTGACTATTGACAAAAGCGGCCGCTGTGAACTGAGCCTGCCCGTAGTTCGGTTGGTGCGATCGATGAGATTGTTGCTGCTGGTTGGCGAGCAGCAGCGGAATGATCGTATCCTGGGGCGTAATCTTGGCGACCGTTTTGTAGTTCTGTAGGCCAGACGTTTTGTGCGGCTGCAGCTCAGCTGGCCGAACGTTGTAGGTCGGCTGTTTGCTCTTGCCGTACGCCTCCAGATAGTCGTTGTAGGTCAGTTCCTTTTTGCTGTAGGTTTGTGGTTGGAAGTAGCGTGCGCCTGGCTTGAAGTAGGTCGTCGCCGTTGGCAGTACGGTGTACCCGAACGGATCGAAACTGCTGGGCGAGTAGCCGTTTTGGCGGGACAGGGACGTGTCTAGGGAGCGATACTGCCAGTTGCCTAGCTGACGGAGCTGACGTGCCGTCCGCTGGCCTTCCGAACTGCCGGCTAAACTGTCGGGAGAGTTTTCGGGCGCAAGAGATGCTTCGTCCGCGTTGGAGCGTTTGGTTTTGGTCGCAGATGTGTCATCTTCGGGAAGGGGCGCCGTTGCCGTCGGGTCTATCTGTGTCACCAGTGAGGTAGGGGCGGTGTCTGTATCGCTATCAGTCTTGGTTTGGGCCGCGGCCGTGTCGCGCTTCTTGCGATCATGAGCTTTGGCGTCGTGCGTGTCGTCTAGCGTTTGCAGTGACGCGTCATCATGGTCAACACTGTGTGGACGTGTGGGTGTAGTGAGTTTTGCGTGCGTGAGTGAATGATTTTGCACACAGAAAAAGGTAAACATGTGTGTGTATGTAAATGTGCAAACATTACGAACAACGAACAAAGTGTTTCAAGAGAAGGAAAGAGAAAGTAAAGTTTAATCGTTTTATATTCAAGAAGTTCAGAAGGGTTCAGATGGAGGTCTTGGATTGGGAGACAGAGGTGGCCAAAGGAGTATGAGGAGCACTTACCTGAACGGCTGAGGTTGAGCACTGTACGCGAAGGAACCTACTTTAGCCTGAGTCGGTATAGCGTTAACACTCTGCTGCTGCAGGATGCCGTCACGATCGCGCTGCACCTGCGACACCGTGCTGGGCTGTCCACGATAGACACGCTGCTGACGATCCGATTCGTCTTCCTCTACTGGCGGCAGTGTTTCGTGTGCTTCGGCGTAGAGCTGTCGCAGGAAAAATTACCGAAATTAGTTTCAAACTCTCTCGCTCTCTCTCGATTCAACGATTCAACTAACCTTCGCGATATCTTCCTGCGGTGAGTTCTTCGGCTGTCCACGGGTGGTAATCACGGGATTCGGATTGGCCGGCGGTGGTGGCGGTGGGGGCAGATTGCGAATCTGCTGAATGCGTGCCGGTGCGGACGGTTCAGCCGGTCCTGAGGGTCCCGAAGGTCCCGACGGTCCCGACGGTCCCGATGGGCCCGATGGTCCCGACGGACCTGACGGCGCTGACGGAGCCGAGGACGAGAAGCGCACTCTGCTCAGCACCTGTGGGACGCGGGGCGTCACCGTGCGGCTGGCCGGTGCCGAAGGGGCACTCAGCGCGGGCAGATCACAGCCAACGTTGCGTGGCCAGTCGCAGGTCTGCAGCTCGTGGCTGTACATCAGCCCGCCGGTACAGCTTTCCAGCAGCGCACCGCCGAACACGCACACGTAGTACTGCGAGCAGTCACTCGGGTGCGGATAGTAGCCGAACTCTTCCGGACATTCGAAGTCCACGCTGGACGAGGTCGACTGTCGCGGGTTGGAACCGAGGGCCCGGCCCTGGGCTGCGCTCGTACGGAACGAGCGTTTTGTCTGTGCGAATACATTTCCTGTGAACGAGAGATAGAGAGAGACGGAGTGTTAAGTATTGCAGACGATGTATATTGTGTGTAGGCTCAGCGCAGCCCGTCACTGTCAGGGTGAGAAGGTCATGCTGGTTGTGTTACAAGCGAGTAGCGGCGAGTCACTCAGCTGATCACCTCGCGTCTTCCCGGTCATGCGTAAATGGCAACTGTTCAGATGGAACGATCAGCTGTCCCGGGACGGCTCCTCCTATTGATCGTATCTTGCAACAGATGTCATTCTCTCACACACAAAAACACAAACATCCCGGTAAGAATTATGAAGCGATCCGATCTTTACATGTCCATTGCACCGCGGGGTGCAAATATGAATGACCAGTGTCCGTCTCATTCACTAGCAGCAGCAGCAGCAGTGTCAGCTGCGACCTCCCACCTACCCGTACAATCAGGTTCATTAATCAAACGGGCAACGCACACGCGAGGCGTTGGTGGAATTTATTGCCAAATTTATGGCGGAGGCATCATCATCGAGATGGCCGATCGTTTGTGCGAAGATTTGTGAGAAGCGATACAATAAGCGCGTTTTCCAAGCGGCTTTGTGATCGTTATCGTTTTGTAGCCGTTTTGCTGCCGTGAAGATTTGTCGCGTGGCGGCAAGAGAGAGGTGTCCGAGGCGTAGGTTTATGATATGTGCGATCAGGTTGGGTGGATAAATAGACAGCAAATCGATTTTATTACTATTTTTATGGGTCTATTCACGGGGCGAACATTTGGCGACGTGGTGGAGAAGAAGAGGCAAAATGGTTCATTTAAAGGACGTTCACAAGCAAAATGAACGTTTTATTTCAAAAATTTCCTCAAAAAACTGGGACAAAACACTGTGAGAGATGTTCCCATAAGCGTATCTTGATTTTTGACATCTGTTTACTTTATCATGGAACCGATTTTGATAATGAATACTTAAAATTGAGCTGTTACTAAGCATCGGTACTCCTTTTTGGTTGGTTCTCGCAGCAAAGAATCAGGTTTTGAAGGGAACATACTAAAGTTTTTACGAAAAGCGCAGACTTGTAGCATCATCAT
Source organism: Anopheles merus (assembly GCF_017562075.2). Taxonomy (NCBI): domain Eukaryota; kingdom Metazoa; phylum Arthropoda; class Insecta; order Diptera; family Culicidae; genus Anopheles; species Anopheles merus. The sequence continues at coordinate 11,369,432 of NC_054084.1, forward strand.
CATCAACATTATCATTTTAAAATTAATCAGACGTTCTGAATTTCTATGGATTTGTGAACCAATACCATTCAAAACATTCGAATAGAATATCCAAAGAGAAAAAAACATAAAATTGATAAGAAAATATAGAAAAAGATAACAAATAATCAACTTCGATTGTAACTTAGAACTATTTTTATAGACGTATGACATGATCAGTCATACAGCGAAAAGTAACATAGAGAATCTATAATAAATAGCTTAGATACAAGCTGTACAAAATGTACGAAAAGCTCACACAGTATTGTTATTTTATTGCAAATATAGTTACTAATATGGTTAATAGTTTTGTAAATTTCAAGTGAATTGATGGAAATATGACTCAGGGCAAGATATTTCGGAAATTTTGTAACATTACAGCCTGATAAGCATTTCGTTTCTGACGTTTTGGTAACTTTTCACAAATAACATAACTTAAATTCGAAAAATACAGATACACTTATCAAAATTGTTGATATTATAATAAAAAAAGGAAATAATGTTTAACACCTCAACTGACCAAACTTTAAACAAATTTTTTTCCTATTTAATACCAACATTGTTCCTCGTTTTCATCTTATTTAAGCAATAAAATGGCACCCGACTGTTTCGGCCTCTCCCACCGCAAACCATTTCGGTGCGTTCGAAATCGCATTCACCTTCCCGCGGGTCGATTCATGGCCCCACGCGAATAATAAACACTGGAAGGGTAAATAAATTCCTCCCACCCAGCCCACCAAAACCTAGAATGCAATAGAATCGCACCGCAGACAAACACACAAACGTCCGTCGCTTGGCGGCCGGCGGCTGTCCATTAGCGTTGAGTGTTGTGTCATTTGAATAGAACCACGCGCGAAACGGCCACGAAATGGACGCTCGGATCGGATTCACCAACAGCATCGAAGCGTCGTGCCGATGAGAGAATTGGTAAAATTTATTTCTCCTCTTGGGAGAAGGAGGAGGTACGGAAGGGGCCATACGATCACACGAACAATCAACCGGTGGCATTGATCCATGGGAACGGCCGGTGTGTCGGATGAAGACTTACAACTTAATTGAAATCATTAATTCGCTCCCCCCCCCCCTGGTGAAGATGCGTTCACCTACGGGGTTCGTCGCTTGGGGTGATAAAAGCTCCGTGCACGCGCACACGCGAAGGATGAGTCGACAGAAAGCGGGAAAGCAGGTTTGGGAAAGCCGCCGGCTCAAACAAGCGTTACGTGACCGAGCCGGGTCGTTGGCATCGGTGTGCTCGGTGCGTCGTGAGTGATCATCCCGCGCATCCCAAGATAGTTCAAGTTCAAAGACACTCGCGCATCGCATCGGGATGGATTGCAGCTTGCAGCAGTGGGCAGCGTGATAGCTTCGATCCATGACAGGGGCTGGAACGCCACGCAGAAGGATAAATCTTGCTCAATACAGAGGGAAAGGGTGGAGTTTTTTGCTTTTTTTCTTCAACGCCTACATGCGATCGTGTGTAGCGCCAACTGGGCGATAGGTGCCTTGGTGCTACAAACGGGAAGGCATCTGTTCCCGCCCATGGCCGTGAAAGCGACCCGTGAACGAAGTTTGCGTAGGTTGCGTGGGGCGTCACCGCGTTTTCCGATTGGAAATGTAGAAGAAGGAATGTACCCGCGGGTGTGTAAATAAATTTGTCGTCGCGGGAATAGACACGGCCGGATTGGAAATTTGCAATTGCCAACGATAAGGGGATGCATTCGGGCGGCGATTGTAATGTCATACCGCTTCGTTATAGTTGGCTTGTCGGCGGTCGTAAAACATGGCACCGTGCACATCCGCTAGTTGATCCCGAGCCGTTGATAGATGGTGGTACCGGTTTCTTCCCGGACGAGTCGGGAATTATGTTCTGTTTGCGCTGGACGGCTCTTCTATTACCTAGAAGTTCACCACAAACAACAACGAGAGCTACAGGAGGGCAAAAAATCCATTCCGCCAAAGCTTATCATATTCTTACTGCTTGCTCGCTACTGCCAGCCCATTTTCGGTGTCACCCTGTTGGCTTGAATTGGCAAATTATCTGCGACGAGCGATCGTCGGCTGTCCGCCGCAAGTGACAGGACAATCAAGCCATACATGCAGAACCGTTCTTGGAGCGATCGAACGGTCCCGCTGGGTCCCGGTGAAAGGTGGTCCACCCCCGTTAGACTTCCCGGATCAGTGACCCGAACAGTGAGTCACCTGAGCTGGACACCGACAGCTATCAAGATCGGACATGCCAATGACCTTGCCTGGGTGACGGTTTGCAGTAGGATTGTGTTGCGTGTAGGCTTTGCTCGATTTGCTACCGAAAGAACGCCGCTTTTGGTATGGGCAAAGATCAGCCAATCTGACCAATAGTATAGTATTCCTCCTCCTACGTTTGTAGTACGTGGGGTGGACAGTTTCTTGATCGACTGGTGTAATGGGTGGTTGGTTTCGAATTAAGCTCGTAATTGCCCAGTTGTTTGGGCTTTTGTTTTTGTTTTGTGCTGAGAGAGTGGTCGTTAAAAGAACTCAACGGCCAATTTTGGAGCGGTGAGTTGGTTGACCCTCTTCAGCTTACCAATGAATTGTGCAAACGATGTAAATGAACCGTTTATTGCAAAGTGATGGGCATGGGTTTGATTTTGCAAAATGGGCATCGGATTACTGGTTCTTCCGTTGCTAAACCCCGTGGAGCGTCGCAGTGGCAGGAGTCAGTTTACCGTTTCGCAGGCCGCTGGTTGGACGAGTTGCGGAAGAGTGAACGGATTAACTGCGTCAAAACTTAGAAGCAATTCGTATGATCAAAAAGCGATCACAAAGTGATTGCATTTAGACGCCTTGGTTAGAAGGTAAGGTTCAAGATGGGAAGAGATCGCTGGTACACGATCGCATTACCCGCCACGGACCTTGCAGCTGGTAAGGTGATTAGGATCTGTTGCAATGATGTCTTTATGGGTGCTGATGAATGGTGTTTTAATGGTCAGAGGTGTGTTAGTGTGTGTGTTTGTTGTGTGTTGATGAATTAAGGGCAATGAGTGTTTTGACATTTCGACAAGCAGTCGCTTAGTTTCGCATGTATGATGTCAGTATTGAGAGTTGTTTATGGTCCTCTATACTTCGTGGAGAATATTTACAATCTGCCTTTAACAAATCGCCTTAGTCGCAATCAAACACAAAAGATCTCTCGCGCAAATTCTAACCCTCGATCACCCGAATCTCTTAGCCCACCTGGATTAGATTTATGGCCCTCCGGTTTCGACCGTTCCGAGTACACCAGTACACACACACACCCAATCAATCCACACGCCATTCACTTTTGACATTTTCATTTGTGCTCCATAAAATCCACCCGCTACAACTGGGCGCGAGAAAAACGTCGTTCCGTTCGCGGGGCTAATTGTTTGGCCTCCCCCTCGCAAGAACGGACACTGACGGGACACTCGTGGTGTGAGTCATGGCCGCCAGTGGCAGGCCACATTACACCGAGCGTTACCGTTTGCCGTAATCGGGCCGGTCCCAGTCGGCACCGGAATCAATGCGCTGTCGGCGCTGTGCGCGCCGTGCTGGCTAATGAGGATTCGGTGCCGGACATGCCCGGACAAGCAGAAGTGCGGGGGCTACCAGTGGCAGCAGTGGCAGCGAAAGAATCGGATCAAGCCGGCCGATTATACAACCGGTGCTGCCCGCGAGGCGTTGCTGTCTGTTTGCTGTCGATCGGTCGTCGGTTCGTCGCTTGCGGCCAGTGCGGTGCTTCAGAATGGCCAACCCGGGGCAGCTAGTTCCAGCCCGCGCAAACGTAACGCAAACGTAACGGATCCCGGAATGAGGGGGTGGGTGGGATTGTATAGCGTGAGTGAGTGATCGTTAGAAATCAGTTTGTTCTGTTCGCTTCGTGAGCGTGGGTTTTTCGCTTGTACAGTTGAGCGATCAGCGATCGAACGACACAGCGAAACTTAATGTGCTGCGCCGCTCACACAAAGAACGCGAGCATGGGCGTTGGGGATCATGTTGTCGGTGGCCTGCGGGAAGCTAAAAACGCCGTTTGCTGGTTTTCTTCTGAGCGGCTGAGCGTAATTTGTATTTCCTCCGGGGTGTATTTCGTCCTCTGGCAAAGCGGTGCACTCGGTTGAACTCGGTCGTATCACACACACACACACGTTGAGCGATCGTTACATTTGAATGCGGCAGAAATGGGGTCGATTTTAACTGCCAAACATAAACAGCATCCGGTGCTGGCACGGAGCGATACTTGGGAGCAGAAAAGGAAAATCAAAACCCCCTCGGGAATCAGGCAGAACATTGCAGGGATAGCTCGACAAGCACACAGAAACATAGCGCATCGAGCATGTTAACGTTTTGTGTTTGTTCAAGCGTTAAGCGGGCGTGATGGTTTGATCGTTGATTTATTAACGTTTGTGCAGGAGTCTTTCAGGGGACATTCTGCACTTTTTCTGCGCTTCATTTACGCAATAGAGACTGCGGGAAAGTGAAGCAGCGAAATACACTATAGTCTATGTGTAACCTTAAGGTGGAATAAAAAACTCCTTAGAAACCCTTGTCCACTATCAGCGCAAACCCACGAGACAAACCCTTTTTCTTACTGGCAGCGTGAGAAACGAAACGCAAACGCGTGTGGCGCTAGCGTCTTTGTTACGTCATGCGAGGATCAAGTACGTGCCGGTCTTGCGTTTAATTGCTCACTGGAATGACAGCAAATAGAAAAGTAGCAAGACCAGGACCAGCACAGCCAATCGACTCACGCACCAACCTATGACACTAATTCCCTTGCGCACTCCAATTCTGTCGCATTTGCAGCTAGAGTGTAAGGTGGGGCATGTGGGGAGAGGCGAAAATGAGATTAATAAATGTATTAGAAGAAGAGAATAAAAAAAACATGACATCCGGTAGCAAGCGAAGGTCTGGACAGCGAAGAATGCTGCTTCAGTGAGCGTGCAAGAGGCTAAACTATTTGGAGTGAATGATTTCACGTCAACGAAACATGGTGTGGGGTTGTTAAATGGAAGGATTAGTGACGGGAATTCTTGTGACAAGGCTGATGGCGAATGCATGTGAACATGTACTACTACTATTTTTTGTTGGACCATGCTATGTCGTCCAGTAGATCAAATAACAGAAATTTGGTCTTTGATGTGATCTTGATATGTATTTTCTTGAATGTTTTTTTTGTATTTAAAATTAACCCTAAAGGCGGGGGGACACTGTCCGTACTCGCTAATGTAATTTCGATTTTCACTAGCGCATCTGGAGGCGGCTGGTGGAAGCATTTTGTGAAACAATTTGGAACCGCTTCAGAAAATATGTTATTTTCCATGTTTTTTTACTAAAATCGGACTAGAAATGTTTTGTAATAGGTAGATACACATATTCTACATGGATTGCATCCATTTTCGCATCGAAAAAAATATTACTTTATTTTGAGATCCGGCACGACCATTCCCTCGATGACCAAAAAAAAAAAAACCTTCCACCAGTCGCCGCCAGATGCGCTAGTGAAAATCGAAATTACCCTAGCGAGTACCGACAGTGTCCCCCGACCCTTACACAAATATAGTAGCAAACAAACAGTAATTAGACTCAAATAGGTTAAACTTCCTTAGCGATACTTTTACAGCCCTGCAAAAACGTTGTTTAGATGTGTTTACAGGGTTTTGGTGCATCATTTTTGTACTTATCTTATCTAATCGTGCCGTATTTTGATCTTATCAACTTATGAAGTATAAACAGCAGGTTCAACAGGCTTTTAAACATAACATGCTTTTTATCTGATATCAATAGCTTGTTTCAATAGCTTGTTGCATGAACGCTTAAACGATTTTTGTTCCCAAAATAGACGTTGGTTAGAAATTCGGATAAGATGATACAGCTAAGAGATAGCCATACAATGAATTGCATATTATTCGATCTTAATATTTTGTATTATTTATACAAACATTAAACCACAATGTGGACCATCTTTATGTCTTATGGTAATTATGTCTTTATGACTGATACCTCATGGTCGTTTGCTTCGAAATCATTAAGCAGTTTTTTTATATATTTTGCCGAATGCCACATAAAATTCGATTAATAACGAAAATCTGAGGCTACCAGGAGGAGTGAGAAAATTACCAAACAAATACCCCTAAAATAGATAAGACACAAAGCTGCTTGTTAATAATAACACAAATTTATTCAAATTTTCTTCCGATGCAACCGCTCAAGCGATACAGTCTACTTCCTGATTTAGTATATGCCTAGCCGCTGCAACTATCACTATTCGTCACGGTTGCTTGCTTCGTTGTTTTTACAACAGCCCCATTCCCATTCGCAATCATAGATGGTAAATACTTAAGGTGCAAAGAAAAAAAAAAACAAAACCCCCCCCACAAACAAACACCCCAACCGGACTTGCAATTTTATCGACTCAATCAAAATTCAATTTTCAGCATTCTCAGTATCAAGCGGACAAACAAACCATAACGCCGAGCGCTTCCCACAAACGGTTCATTTCCCACTCCTCCCGTGTACGTTCAAATGTTTGCCGATTTTCGTTTCACGGACGATTTAGTTTCGATTGTTGCCCGTTTGTTGCCGGTCGGTGGTTGTGTTTTGCATTTTACACCACGGCACTGCCACTGTTTGGTGGCATTGTATGCGGCAGGCCCGGGGGAAAAAATGTGAGCCCCCATTACGGTCACTTCCTTTGCACGATTTAATAAAATGCAAACGGAAGTGCTTCACACCTCTCGGTTGTGTTGGGGGGTGCGCACAGAGAAGCAGCAGCTTTGAGAGTGTTTACATTAATGTGTGTCTTTAGTACACCACAAGTAAGCACCACCATTGATGGGCCAAATCATTTTGCTTTTGCAGGGTGTCCGGTTGCAAGGTTTATCCTTGTTGGAGGTGAAGAGTGTGATATTTTGTTGCTGTGAGCTTTCGGTGTACATGGTTTATGTTGCATTGTGTTACACAACACAACGCGCTAGAACCGAATCATCGGCAACCGTGAGTTTAATTAGCCAAGGTTCAATCTGCATACTTTCCACAACGTGCTGGTTGAGGGTCGAAACATTGCAGCGCCACACCCAATGGTGTTTGAGCGATCAGCTACTCTAAATCGTGCACTGAACTCCCCTTCAGAAAAGGAACCTTCGAGGGAATTAAACGAAGCAGAGGTGAAGGAAATTCTTTACACTCCGTTTGAACATTCCACCCCTCGCTGGGAGCGCTTGTACCGCTCAGCTTTCGGACTTTCGGGGTCGATCGTGCACCGTGCGGTAAACTGCACCGAAATGCAACTTCGCTCTACGTTTTGCGATATTTCCAAACAGTCCTACTGCCGCCGCCTGCCCGATCGGTGCCTGGGTGGGGCTCGTACTGATTGGTCGATTGGGCGCCCTCCTTCCCTCCTCGAGCGGCTTCAGATTTCGATCCTGCGGAGCGGCGGCACGGCAGTGCGCAAAAATAAAGTCGTGTGTAGCAATAGGGCAAATTGGAAATAAGTCGGGCAAGAAACCTCCAAATCGATTCTACCATTCTACCATGCCCCTACAACCGGAGCGAACACGATGCCGTGTCATGGGGACATGTAATTGATACTGGAACTCGAGTCCGCGATGACGAAGGACGGGGCACAGGACGCATGAACGCTGTATGTTGGGTTGGGTGCATTCGTACCGCACCGTAGCTTAAATGCGCTCCGGTTCGGCATGCCCGAAGGTAAATGTTTATGAGTGCATTGTTTGGTGCACCAAACTATGGGTTTGAGAGCGGGTTTGGGCCGGGCGAGGAACAGCGGGCGAAGCCCGGTTGGGGAGCGTTATTATTTTCCCCCTCCAAGGTAGAGTTGTCCAAGGGTCGGAATATTGTGGAGGTTATTTGTTGTAGGCAGGCGGATAGTGTCAAGGAAACCATTCTAAGTTATCTCATCAACGACTGTCGATTTATTTTGCGGTCTGGCCATTGCTTCGGTCTGCCGGAAATGGCAGAAGTGCGTAGGAAGTGTTTTATGGACCGTACAGTCATGCAGACCGTGAAATATGGTCCTTGAGGCGAGGTTTTGTTGGCTGATATTGTTGTTTCAGAAGAAAGAATAAGATTTTAATAGCATACATCATCTATTCATATTATTTATTTTTATTATTTGATTTTATACGTTACTTATACGATACGTTAGCCGTTAGCCGGTCTCATGGTACAGTCGTCAACTCGTACGACTTAACAACATGCGCGTCATGGGTTCAAGCCCCAAATAGCCCGTGCCACCATACGTAGGACTGACTATCCTGCTATGGGGGGAAATCAATAAGTCACTGAAAGCCAACCCCACAAAGTGTGTTGGCAGGCCTTGACCGGCATCGGTTGTTGAGCCAAAGAAGAAGATACGTTACTTACTCTATAATTATTTTCAATATAAAAGATATTTTAAATAGTTTCAATTTGTTATATTCACCCGTTTTTCAGGATAACGGAATGCAATTGGGAGGCCAGCATTAGACCTTATGCTTTCATTGATTATTGTTTTAGCAAATAAATAAGCTTTTTTTAAATTTAGTAATCTATTTTAAACTATTTTTGTTACCGTCAAATAAAACTGTCAATAGGTAGTTTCTTCTTCTTCTATTTGGCGTAAATCTATGCGGACATGCCGGCCTATTCTGGCTTTCGAAACTTGTTGTATCTATAACTGCCGATATAATACTTTAAACAGGAATTAAAAACTAAAAATCAACATGAAATCATAATTCAACTTTGCATAGAACCGAGCCAAATCAACCGACAACCGAGTGCCATATAAGAAGAAGATGTAAACCATATCAAATAGTTACTATTTCTAAATTTCTACTAAAAATCGAATTTTAAAGTATGTGAGAAAAAGTCGAAAGATTTGAGATTAATTTCAGAAGCTTGTAAGACATTTTTGAATCACGAAAGCATAAACTTTATTTTGCAATGAAGCAATTCAAATGTAACAGCTACACTCCATTCCATTTAAACATTACCCTATATTGTCTCAACTGAACATTACATTAAATCAATCGATAACCATTTTAGTAACACATTCCCGCAAGTTAACGTTTATCTACGTGTTAACCTTTTCGATTAATCTGTTTTGTTTCTTATTTCCGTTGTACCTTGGCTACATCTCAATCCAGACAACTCCAAGTGCGTCCGTTATAGAGCCGCACATGCAGGCCTTGGTACCCGTTGGAAGAATGAAACCCGTTGCCTGATCGTATCATATTTAACAAAAAAAAAACCCCACTGTTCTATATAGCGTTACCCAAAACCACGTCGACCCTGACAGTTTAATGCAACAATGTGAAAAAAGCAAAGTGCCTGTGACGCACTCCCTCCGCTCGCACATTGTTTCAAATCGGACCGGATTGGACGACGGTGGCAACGGCGACCGTTCCCACTGGCAGCGGTTATCCAGCTCGAGGACTGGCACGATCGAAACCGGACCATCAAATCCACTACGCCCCTGCACAACGCCACGATCTGTGCGACATGTTGAAACAGTACTTTCCGTTTGCACAAATGTCTCAACACGGCCGGCGGAGAATGGGCTACCTTACGGATGGTGGCACCGGGTAGAGAGCGGGTGAAAAAATACGTCCACCGCCCTCCGTGGGACGTGTGTGTGTATGTACTGCGTGTAGATAGCGCCTAGGCCCTACCGATGCGGGCTGCAACCGATCGCCGGACTGGCAACGCCGTCTCAAGGCTGACCAGTCTCTTTAGTCTCTTTAAATGCGGGGTTTTAGTTTTGCCCGCGATCCACCACACCGCTCCCCATTCTCACGGTAGAAACTCTCCTCGATTGACCACGCGGTGATACAATTATCGCTCCACTTATATGGCGTTGCCCGGCCGCCCGCCATTGGATCACCTTCTCGGGTCCGGTCGGGTGAAATATTATTCCAACCTCCAGCCAGCGACTTTGTATGCTCCAACCGATCGTGATATGAGCGGTAAAGGCAGTATCTTGTAACAGTTGTAACAGTCCCCTCCTGTCGAACCTCCCCTTCGTGTCCCGTTTTGCATAGATCACATCGGTAAGGACCTTCGCTGGTGGAAGGACTTGCGCGCGTGACTCATATGTCATTGTCGTTATCGAAAATGAGGTTATGCAAGGTGCGTGGTGGGGTACGAGGCCCGGAAGGAAATGTCGCTACATCGTCGAACGTTGGGGCCGATTAAGTAGTTATCTCGTTTGATCGAGGGTATTGATAGTGGAATAATTGGGACGAAATTGCATGGTGCTATAAATAAGGGGGTGCTTTAAAATTTTAATAATATCGTTGAATATATTTATTGTACATTGTTATAATTCCTTTGAACACATTTCTAGCCCTCTATTATTTGTAATTTTTGATAGAAATTGTATTGATTTTTGTTAACATCCTCAGAAATTACGAATCATTCGATAATTTGAATTTTCAAGAAATATATAAAAATAAATAGGATGTATTTTCTTAAATAATTATCTTGTCATTGCGGTTTATGTTAAAAATAAATAAGCAAAAAATGAACAAATAAAAAAATAAAAAATAATAATAAATGTTTAGTTTAGTTTAACTTTTGACGAAGCTTTATTCTTTAAAAAATATCCAGAGCGTTTGAAATATTAATTTAAATTTTTGAATATTTTATTCTATTCTGCATCCATCATTTACCTGGTACCTGCTTCTTGAATGTTATTTAATTTGAATCTTCCAAACAATGATAAGGGTAGTTTTCAAACGATATTTTTCACTCCTACTTAGGTTATTAATTTAAGGTACGATTAGTACGAATGCCATTAAAGCATATCTATTTACTTTGAGGTGTAAGTAAATTAAAAATAATATGAAATAATCATAGTTTTGTTAGCTGTAATTATAATTATGTTTAAAGAATTGATCGTGTTACAACTGTTAACAATTCATTTAATAGTAAAGATTAAATGACACAGAGTAGGCATTTTGGAATTAATTGTCCCCTTAGGTACTTCGTGAGCGCCTGAAGATATGCAATAACTGTTGAAAGCTGAGAGTAACAAATGCAACCAATTGATCTCTACCAGGATGCAAACAAACACAAAATCATAAGATAAAAAAAGTGAAATAAAACACATGCACAATACATGCTATTTGTAACAATTCCAGAATTGCTACGACGCTGCCTGCCTGCATACCCATGTTGCTTGCAGCACATTGTTTTGTACATTCCCGCATGGAAAACGCTCTCGTTTTCATTCCGGTGGTTTCACTGATTGTTTGCGCACTCCCCACTCCCGCCCCCTTACTATCACTCCTCCGCAAACGTGGTTCGCGGCCATTTCGGACTCACCCACATTCGAGCATTGGGCCGCAGGGGCCCAATTCTGGAATCGTGCGACTAATGCTCGACTAATGCTCGACTCCATGCAGCAGCATCGGACCGTCACGAGCGGTCCTGTGTGTATGTGGTGTTGTGTTTTTGTTTCTTGCTTCTTCAGCGTGGCAGTGCCGATTGTTTGCTTCGCTTCCAGTGAACAAACAAGCAGTCAGTGATGGTAGTAGTAGTAGTAGTAGTTGCTCACTTTACGAGCCACGCGAATGTAACAGAAAAATTGGAAAAGAAAAACTTTGTTTGGCGGGTGTTTTAAACGCGCGCTCTTGGAAGAAACGCAAAACACACAGTGGCGAGGGTGGAAAAAAGCATAACAAAAAAAGAAAACACACTACTTTAACAAACTCTAACCCGAACTCGGTAAAGGTCTCACACAACGGTCTCCGCTCCGCTTACAATGGGCTCTTTGTTCGGTCCGGCACGGATAGTGAACCATTTTCTGTCGGTCCGTCCGTCCGTCTGTCTGTCTGCCAGACGGTTTGGATCTGCGTAGCGAAAAAACTAAGCCATCATAAGGTGCAACAACAATGCACCCAAGTGCAGGCTGCAGTGGTGGTGATGGAGGTGGAAGTGGCAGGAATTCATAAATGAAGAAATGCATTCCCATTGCAATGAGTGTTTGCGGGTTGGGCTGGGTACTGTTTCAAAACCGATACGGCGAACCAAAGCGGGGGAGAGTCAACCCCCGGACAGTGGCATCAATCCGTCCGTCGGTTTCTAAAGTAATGTTGCTCAAGCCGGCGATGGAAGGGAGAGAGAGAGAGAAGGAGACTAGTACGATCTAGTCTGGAAGGTGTATTGTGTTTTGTTTTCGGTGCAGTTTGCTTTCTTGATTGATTAAAATAGATATAGAAATGGGGGAGGAAAAAAGGATTGGCATCTGCCATGCCTGTGACCGACCAAAAATGCCATTATGCAACTGGGCACGGATGAAACCGGCAAAAGGATCTGATGCTTTGTCTGATCCGGCCTCGATCCGGGGCGGTGGAAAAGATGATCTTTTCCTCGAGAATAAAGTCCTGAGGTTGGGCAATCGCCAACAAGGTTTGGCATCGTGAGCAGCAGCGTAATATTGCGTTGCTTCCCGGGGATCATAGCAAAAACATTACATCACAAACCGACACAGACACACACACACACATTATTTTCGATGGAATGTATAAAGTTCGTGGACTTATTTCTTGGCCCAAGCTAAGCCACCGTTCGCGTAGGACGGTGTCCGTATAATTGCTTAATTAGTCAAACAAGCTCCCAGTAACGAGTGCTATCCATTCGGGTTGTCCGCTCTGCCGTCACTGCCACTGTTGCACACAAAAAAAAAAAAACAACCGATTGATGGCAGACGGTGGAATGGAAAGGTGTAGTGCACGGCGTGCAGTTATCCCAGGGGAGCTGTGCTTAATGGAGTTGATCGCGCACAAGATTCCGTCATGCGTCAGTGCAGCGATAATCCCGATCACGTACATCGTGGCAGTGTGCCGGATTGGAAGCTATTGCTTGGTAAGTACATTTGCAAAGACGGAAGTTTAAGCAGACGCGTGATGGACGTATTAGCGAAATGAAATGTTTCTTTCGCATGGAGGCCGCTTTTTTTCTCATCTTGAAATCATGACGTGCGAAATATTGCCCGGTTTGTCACAGTTTATGCAAAGCGCTTGGCTTAAGATTGGCGAGTGTTCGAAGCGACACATTTAATGACACCAATCAATTAGATGGTTTATGTAATGCTTTGGGGTTGCAAGAATTTCCACAGCAGTTACCTATGCCAGGTTTTAAGTTTGAAAGGTTTGAAATGTAAACAGTTGAATTGATTTTATGGTACGATTTCTATTGCAAACCGAGGAAGAGAAAACACTTCACATTGTAGTTTAGTACAGAAAGCAACCAATATTTGTTAGGCCAAGGATGTCTCAATGACTAAACTCTTCTGATTGTGATTGAAGAGAATGATTTGGTTGTTCTTATGGACCATGTTTGAGAATGTTTGAGAATTGCAGAACAGTCGCTCATCATATATACTTGTTCTACTTCGTATAATGTCCTACGCGAGGACATATCAGCCTATATAGGATTTAGAGACTTATTCAGTACCACGCTGCCAGATTTCCAGTCCTTGCTACGAGGGGACGGTTCATTCTAGATCCGAACTCATGATGGACGTGTTATTAAGTCGTGCGAGTTGATGACTGTACTATGGGACCGGCTTCAAAGCGCATATCATATTTGATATTTAAACCTGAGATTAGCCCGTGGTTAAGACGAACGACGGCACATCTTTATTGTATTTCCCATCTTTATTATATTTCCCGATTTTTTTCAAGTGAGGTTGCAGTTGTAAACGAGGTCTGTATAGTTATGTACGTAGCTAATGAAGCAAATTGCCATTATTTTTCTATAATTTTGTGGTGTTTTGTATGTATTGAGTATGTCAGCTTAGCCCTCCAATTTCGAACTACAACTTCAAAATTTTTGCCTATAATCATAAAAAAGCCTTATAAGGATGCAACAGATACTTAAGAAACCACTTCTACTAAGAGCTCCTTCCATGGCTCTGAACCAATCATTCCCATGTTTCAAACGACACGACAGCAATTATATCTCTCCCCGTAAGGAGACACTCATGCCAGTCCCGCACAGGATGGACCTTATCGATCGCGAGAGTCTTTGCTCACAACGCACCCGGACACAGCTTGGCGCAGTGTGGAGCCGAGCCAAGTACAGCCGAGAGTACATTGTATCAGGTGCATCTTAGCTACCAATTCCCAGCCTCTTCATCCTCTTCTTGGCCCTCTTTGCTCATTATCAAGATGCAACATAGTGATCGGGCAGGAGGAGATAGGGCTCCAAGCGCGAACGGACTGTGCGCAAATCATCGCAGTGTTAATTAGCGAAACATTAAACCGTGGCAACCCGTGACAGATGCGCCGCGCGCGTAACGAGCGCCAAGCCGAAGCAGCTGCAGCGATGCGATCGAGTTGTCAGTTTAGAGTGCTGGGCGATCGTTCTGATCGTAATTAAACATTACACTGCCTCTATGTGCGCGACATGCGGAGCCACCGGGCGGCCAGTTGGCGACTGATTACATTCTTAGGCATCCGTTTGGGGTTGGCTGTGGGTCGATCGAAAGGGGCCGCTTTATTAAAACATAACACGCGAGACATGATTGTGCGATTTGGAGGAGTCTTGAGGATCGTTCGCGCGCGATGGTTTGTTACTGTGTGGACCTTGGCTAATTTATTGGGTAGGGTGGTTTGGCGTGGAATGCCTGGCATGAAGCGATTGAGCTTGACACGAATCCGCTAAGCAGACCAATGCAGAACCGAATGCATGTCGAAAGATGGTTGAACTCGTGAACGTGACACGACTTAATCGAAAACAAAAAAAAACGGTAAGAAGCGTGTCGGTGTTGTTGGTGTTGGGATGATGGTTTTTAGAGAAATATCACACAGTGATGAAAATGTCAGCGAGTAAAACCGGCAGCAATTAATCTCAATTTCATGCTGTGCATTGCATCAGAATAGAAGAATTCATGATTGGGCAGACAGGGCTTTAACTGAATGTTAAGCCGAATTATTCTTCAATTATAAAGTAGATCTTTTGTGATCTGATTGAATGGAGTGACGTGATCTTGAGGAATGAATAAGCTTTCCAACAAAAATAGTACATGTGCTTTGTCACAGATGCAAAAGTAAAGCGTTACACCAAACTCATCACCACACTGCTCCAGGACATAGTTTGATTTTTGCGAAATCATACTTATGTATGTGAACGAATGTTAAGGGCTGTAAAAATGACCATGATATAGTTTGTTTCTCCCCTTCCCTGCCGAATGATAAACATCATTTGCCAGTGCCAATTCCATTGAAGTAACGTTACTGTGCACATTACGAAGCATACAAAAGCAACGGCACACCAAACCACCTCCGATCAGCAGATAAAACAGGGAAAGGATACAGAAATAGATGGAAAATAAGACACCATTCAGCCGGACGGCCATGCGTCAGCTTGCAACAGTTTGTGAATTGTTTCAACCACCGTGTCTACCGGGCAAAGAAAGGAGCGGTAAGGGAGGGATGAAATCATCCAGACAAGTCATTTGAATAAGATACGCGATCGCGTGCGGTTGCGCAATTTTGTCACTCGCGTTGACTTCAATCTCGGGCGCGCACAGGTTGGTCCCATTGATCTTGCCCCTTTGACGGGCGGTATGCGGGTGAGAGCGGCATTGGATGGAATTCCGTGAATTAAAATCGAAAGTGTTCCATAAACCTCCCCCTTACTGTAACTGTAGCGAGTATTTAGGAAACACACAAAGCCCCGCCAAGAAAGTTACAACGCAAATGCAAATGTTTTTCTTTTTCACTTAACCTTATTTCCTTCCTGCGGTGCCGTGTTGAGCAAGACGGAGCAGCGTTGGGCACGGGGGGGTGGGGGCGAGGGGATATTTGCATAACCTCTTCGGTTTTCACACCCGCGACAAGGACGGTAGCATGGTCAAGGTACGAGCATTGAATTGATCGAGTTTTTTTTCGTTCGAAAATCGATGAATGTTCGATGCACTACTGTCGATGCAATTTGCTATTGGGTGGGCACGCTTGCTTTGTTTGAAAGCGGAAGCGTAGTTTAAAATGCAGGCAGTGGTTTGACGGCACCTACAGCGAACTGCGAGCGCGATTCACGTGTCTGATAGTGCAAAAGAAAGTGAAGGCCTTTTGGGAACCATCGCTTTCATTGAAGGTTTTATGTTAGTTTTTGGAAATAAAATTTAAGGATTTTTGCTTGTTGATGTCCAATTTTTAAACAAATATTATAATATAAAACATTATGAAACTGATGGGTAAATTAGGTATGTAAAGTTATCCCTAAACAAAAGCAACAAAAGTGAATTCTTCAGTTAAACTTCACTGAACATGAATACAATTAGGAAGGAATAACGTTCACTGCATAACATGTCTAAAAAAAACAAAGTAAAATGCTACTGGAAAAGCCTTTTATTATTTAAAACTAAATGGTAGTATCTTAAGAAAAAAAACCATTTCAAATTAACAGAATAATAATTGTTCGAAATTCATTTAAACTGAAAGAAAACACATTCGATTTGAAAAGTTATTATCCAAAATATTTCTAGATAACGACATTAACTTTTGTGTTGCTTTTGTCTAATTTTTCTGCAGAAATCAAGAAATATTTTAGGTAAATTGATGTATTTTTTTACTTTTGAGTATTTTGACTCTTTCCTATTGGAAGTGAACTTCATCAGTTGGAAATTGGACTCGATGGCACGCTTTTTGGACATGGTCGTTGGAAATTCTTGTTGGATTTGTCCAACAAGGGTGCTATAGAGTTCGATTCCCATTACATTTAGTTCATTTCACGTATGAAAGAGTCAATAAAGTGTCCCACAGATATGAGAACTCCTGGAAAACCCTGTAACAGAGCAGAAATTAGAGCAGTTTCATATTTATAATGGAAAAATATAACAATCAACCAAATAATACACATGGATTTGCACTATCTATTAACTTTAGATTACACAAAGCATCATACTTGAATGTTAAGCTATGCCTGTGTCTAATCGGATCAACAAGATGTCAAGACCTGCGACACGGAACTTAGCATAATCGGCTTTCATTTTACGCTCTCTATTAAATCGAGTTTCAAAATTGGTACACCTTCCACAGCTGATGCGGTTATGCATAAACCGAAGGGACAACTACGTGTTACACATACGCACAGGCGGCCCGAGCGTTCGAAGGGGCAAACCCTACGCGACAATGCCCGAAACTTAATCCGATTTCGATTTCACACCGCTCACAGCGAGTGCAAGTGTGCGCCGACGAAACAACTTGCGCCAACAACAACTTTACGCTCTAAATAACGCTTATAATTGAGGGCGGCTAATGTAATCAAATCAAATAGGAGATTTATTGTGCGCATTACAAAAGTACAAACGTGTCTTCCCCTTTTTCTGTGTTTGCATTTGTACAAAACATTAAGCAGCCATCGAAAAAAAAAACAACTTTTCCATCGTAAACGGTTGTTTATTTACTGCTGTCCAAGCTGTCTTGAAAGGGCTCATCTCTTTTTCGGGACCCTGCTCATAACAACCAACCAACCGACGAGGGTAAAGGTGGCGCAGCTACTTACACGCGTAATTAATACCGCGCTTTGATCGTGTGACCACGTGAACTCTTCCTCATGGCGGATGGCGTTTGACAGCAAGCTGTCGGGTAAAATTAATGGCCAGTTTGGCCCCAAAATTCATCCCCCCCATTCCACTTTTGAACGCGGGACCGGGCGTTGGCTACAATTTCCCTACGCTCCAAAGTGGCTGCTCTCGCTTGACGTTTTCATTTCGGCGACCCCAACTTCGGCGGCATGCATAATGCGAATGAATGGATTCCGCGCGCATCCGTAAGTCGGGATCGCCCTTCGCGCAATGAATCGTGTGAAAAGATGGGATATCGCCCAGCCGCTGGTTGCCCAGTTGCCAGTGGGGAGTTTGTTGGCACGTGTTGCGATTAATGGCGATCATCAGTGGTCGTAAATTAGGGTCGCCAACAAGAAGCTGCGAGCAGCCGGTGGGGAAAATGGATGGGTAAATTTTATGCATGAGTTCGAGTTTTCTGTTTTTGTGTGTGTGTGTGCTTTGGTTGCATTTCGTAGCAAAGTGATGGCATGTTTTACATCTGGTGTAGACAACTTGGTGTGATTTTTTTTCTCCTATAAGTAAGGTTTGACGTCTTCGGAAGAAAACTTTAATGATGGTGGCGTATAATTGCTGCGCTTCAGCATTTCCGGGATGGTGTAACGTACCTGTAAATGAGAAGAAAAAAAAGGAAAACTAGGTAAGTTTCGTGACTTTTTTTAAGGAAAAAATGTAATAAAATCCTTACATAAACAACGTATGATTGTTTAACCATTGCATTTAAAACCTCTTCCACAGTGTCTGCTATCATGCCCGCAAGGCGTCATCACCGTAAATTAAAATCCATTTGTACGCTTTGTTTTTAATTACAATCATATCGATCGATCGCATAATGAGTGGTTCGTGTAATATTTTAATTTCTGCCAACACTGCCGCCTTGTTTTGCCGCAAGTTTGCTTGCTCGATGTTGTTTTGCAACCTTTGCACCATAGCCTGCAGTAAATTGGTTGACAAGATCTAATGTTTGCCCACTGAGCGCCGCAGATCGTTCGAAGTGTGTTTCCAAACGAGCCCAAAGGTTGATTGGGCGTGATAGGAGAGAATGCAATCAAGGCATGCTTCAATTATAGCGTGCTCGGTAAAGCAAACCAGTCGACAAATCAGTTCATTCGGAAGGATTGCAGGCAGCACGTTCAGCCTTCTGGGTGATAACGAACGACAATAATTAAAAGAGGCGGTAAATGAGTTGGTTTTCGTTGAAGGTTTTTCAAAAGACTTGAATGCGACGGCAGGCGAGGAACCTTGACATTAGAAGAATGGTCGCTGTTTACTGTTTGCTATAAATTTTGATTTGCTTTACTTAATTTTAAGTGTTTTATCTACAAACCTTTGTAATAGAGCAAACTTGTGCTGCTTTGTAAACATTGTGCTACATTTCTATCATTTTCTTTACAATGTTGCACGCTTAACCAAGACTGAGATCTAACGGTTTATGCAACAACACTTGTCACTTGAAAATCAAGATCTGCTCTCCCTGATTGTGTCGGTGAAGCTGTGCTTAGGCAAAGCTAATTTTAAACTAACGCAAACATTACACGCACAAAACGAAGAAAAAACCCAAACCTCCAAACCGACAGTGATGTTGAAATGCAAAAATATAAAATTCACTCCGTCGTGCAAGTGACAATAACAACAGCCGGAAGGCCGGGAGTGAGCGAAAAGATACACAAAACCCTCACATTGCTCGCAGCGATAGGTGTGTGTGTGTGTGTGTGTGTGTGCGTGTTTGCCTCAAGCGAAAACTATGTCAGAGTGTACTAAATATGCAAATTAGCACAAAACACCCATGCTGCGGCCACGCCATTGCTGGTTGCTGGGACGACGTACCAACTAATCGTGTAAACATGTCACATGTCACGTGTTCGACCTTCGGGTTCCTGCGGTGGAGTGAACGTCATACTTGCACACTTTTCTTTGTCCGTTTGAGCATTGGTTTCTAAATTTTAGAAGCAGAAAAAAGCCCACCAAGATCCATACCAAACGCCCTCGTCAAACGCGTCTGCGATGTGTGTCACCGTGCGGGGAGCGTAGCTTAAGAGCGCGAGGAAAAAACAGAGTGCCTGGGTATTGAATAATTAAACTATTTTCTTTAAGTTTTATTTTTTTTTTAAATCAACAACTTTTCCTCCGCGATCATGATCGATTGCCATTGCTGTGTCTCGTGCGTACACATGTGCACAAAGGTTTTTGCGTCGCTTTTCGTACGAGACGGGACATAAAAAATGCACCAAAAATGGTGTTCCCTGCAGTCATCCATATGACGAAAGCTAATAATTTATAAAATCACTTTTACTTCATCGAATATTCATGACGAGCGCCGGGCAGGTATGATCTGTCGCTGGTGCGCTCCGTTTTTGCTGCCCGTGCGATCGAAAGTCGGCCCAATGGGCCACGCTTTCGGAATCATGTTGCGCACGCGTGTATGAAGTGCGTTACACTACCGATACCGGTATTGCTTGCGTTTGAGGTGACTATGATGAGTGTAATGTAAAATAGTTTTAGAGGATAAGGGGAAAAATAATAATAAAATATTTAGTTCAATCGAGAACCAATGCCATTTTCTCTAAAGGTAGGTTTGCCATTACTGTTTAAATTGTTTTGAGGTTTTTTTTTTAAATCTCTTTAGCATAATTAAACACAACCTTTGCCGGTTGGGGAATAAATTATCAGCCACGCTAAACCGAGACCATGCCATGAGCTGCAGTGTAGTTGCAGGTGCCGTGTTGCAGACAGTTGCAGGCGGCTGAGATATTTAATGCACCGGCTTGCGTATGCTAGGCGCGTTAGTATAACGCTGTTGTTTGTTTGCACCACGGGTAAAGACGGACGCGCATGTTGGGCATGTCTAGGGTTGGGGGGAAAAAGTGGCGCAGGCTGCGGGGTGTTACATCGATCCGCTAGTGTTGAGCCTGTCGGTGCGTTTGCACGTCTGTCGCTTTTTCGGAAGTGATTTATTGCACACGGTTTGAATGCTGCGATGCACTGCGAGCCGTTTTGTGCCACAGAGAGAGAGAGAGAGAGAGAGAGAGAGAGAGAGAGAGAGAGAGAGAGAGAGAGAGAGAGAGAGGAGCAAATTGCAATGAGGGACAGGAGAGAGTTGCTTAATTTAACAAAATGATCGTTGAAAGCTGTGTTAAATATAGAAGAAATCAACAACAAATAATAGAAAAAGCAAAATTAGCTAAAATAAATAAAATTATTACTCTCCTCCTCAACATTGTGTGCATATTCAAGCTCTGTGAAAGAGATTCTTGCGTCCTTGAGTCTACATTTAAGCATCGGTGCCTCCGACAAGTGTTTGGAATGCACTTAAATAAAACCATGTTTTAACCCTCCGTATCGTACGAGTAAACGCCACAAAACGGTAGCAATTCCAGAACGAGAACAGATCACTCGCTACTCGCCACTCGCCGGCAACCAAATCCCCTCGAATCGATTGCAGAAAACCGATCATGTTGGGCTCATTTCGAAATTAGCATATAATACTGCGCACCGGTGAGTGGTCGGCGTAAACGCGCGGTGCGCAAGCGCCTTCTTCAGTTGCACTCGTCGCGCAAGAGCGCAAGTGCGAGATCGGTGGTTGAATCGTAATCCGAGCAGCCCTTGACAACCTTGACAGCAAAGTGTTCAATTGTCACGGTGCGGTACGGAGCGAATGGAAAGCTACACCAGCCGCACCACCAGCCGAACCGCCAGTCTAATGTCGGTTGCGGAACGGAAACGATGAAGCTTTAAATGCGTCAGTGGAATGGTAAAATAGTAATCCGAATCTTTTTTTTGTGTGAACGAGATTGAGGTAGGTTTAGGTTTTGCCTGGTTTTTTTCATTTAAGGGAGCTATTACTGCATCGGTGTTTTGATTTGGGTGATTAATTAAATTATGCAAACATCAAAGTTATGCTCTATTTGTGGCTCTTTGCCTGCAATCGATCAGCTTGGTTACGCGCTATTTGGCAACGGGTGCATTGTGGGTATAGCGCTAATTAAATGGCTTGGAATTATTTATTGCGTTATGGGAAAAAAACATCAATCTAAAGTAAGTTGGTGCGACATGAAAATAAAAGTAGAATGTCGTTGTTATTTAATAAAGAAACAATAAAGCAAAACAAGATCTATTTTAATATCGTTTCTGTAGGAAATCTTAATACCTGTCGAGTTGACACAATATTACCATATCCTACCGACCAAGCAAAAAACGTCTGCAAAACATCTGCGTGTATTACATCGACTGTAACCGTAACGAATAAAGTGGCCATAAAATAGCTCGCGATCAGTTAACATTTTTGAATGCTTTCGCCACTAACTCTAATCATTAATTGGTTCTTTATCGGGACTCTACACAAACCGCAAGCGTGAAAAGTTACCGATGCAAACCGTGTTTTTAAATTTCTCTCTCTCTTTCTCTCTCTCTCTCTCTGTCTCTGACTCGCCATATTTTCCTCTGTTACCGCAGTCTAACGATTGGCGTCACGATCGTTGTCTCAAACGACAGCACATGCTTGTACGATGGCTGGGCACGATTGCATCCCTTAGCCGAGCCGCATTTTCTTCGTGGCACGATCGGTTCGATCGGATCGATCGATCGATCAGTCGGCCCTAGACCAGACTGCATTCCGAAAACCAGAATGACAACCATACAGACTGGCCGGCTACTCGCGGTGGCCTCCGATCAAACCACCAGCCAGCGACTGCGTTTTGATAAGACGGCGGAAAAAAACCCCTGCTCGGACACAAGCGTGGACAAAATGGTTCCAAAACGGGCATCTGGCGTTTGTTTGATGGCTCAGTGCGGACGTATCTATGCGGCCCTTTAAGCGAACGGGCTCGTGGGTCGATTTAATTTGTTTATCTCTAATTAGCGGCCGTTTGTTGTACACCACGGTGTCTTTACACCGGTGTCTGACACACAGGGTGTACCGGGCCGGGTATTTAAGGTATTTGCAGGAAAATGAAAGTTGTCTTTGCCGTAGCTAAAAGCGGGACGCTTCTACGATGGCCAGTATCGTTAGCGGTGGCAATCTGAATGCATTTTTTATGCCACTATACGTTAGAATGAAGTAACGCACTGTGCACTGCGGTCTTAAACTGTACAACATTATTTCCTGCTCGCGCGCATACCCTATTGGTCGCGGGCAGTTGATGGAGCAACTGAATGTTAGCATCAGCTAACATAATAAACCGCATGTCTTATAGCACCGCTGTACGGTTGGCTAATCTCCTATTTACCCTCCCCAAAAGTTTTTTTAATTCTATGATTAGCACAGGGCACAGCCGAACAGGTTTTTGGGGTTCACCCACCGAGAATTGACATGCATATAATTCATCTCCGTCCGGAATTGCACCGGTCAGTTCTCGACGGCGGAAAGGCTTAATCCGGTTTCTGACCAGCGGTGAAATGGCTTGCTTGCAGCACCATCGGCGTAATAAATTGTCCGGCCGTAATTGCAATCGGTGAACCTAAAGTCCTAATTTGTCTACCCATTAATCGTACAACTGCAATCGTGCTGTAAGGATACCGCTGCGAACCTTTGATTGTATCGTGCGTTTGCTGGCGCCAATGATAAAGTGGGTTGGTGGTTTCGATTTGTAGATAGGATGCTTGATAAGTTGTTTATTGTTATTTAAAGTATTGCTGTCAAAAATACAAGTCTTGCTGTTTGTTCGCCGCATGATTTGTTTAGCGTTTGTTGTGTCAGTCATAGGTCAACAATAAGAATTTCTATTCAGATTACTTAGCTTCACAGGGTTTTCCAGAGGCTCATATTTGTGGGACACTTCCTTGACTCTTTCTGATTGGAAGTGAATTTCATATATTGGAAATTGGACACTATTGGAAAATAGCATCGTTTCTGGACAGGCCTTTTGGAAATTCCTGTTGGATTTGTCCAATAAGGGTACTAAAGAGTCCAATTCCCATTACATTAAGTTCATTTCACGTAAGAAGGAGTCAATAAAGTGTACCAAAGCTATGAGTACTCCTGGAAAATCCTGTATTCTTTTCAGTTACTCTAGTGTGATAAATAACTTTCAAATAAAAATAAATTTGATTTTAGTCGATAATCGCGTAGACTAATGAGTTGATTTTACTCCTGGCAACTCTACGGTATAACTAGTAAAATGAGTAAAATGGTTAGTAATATACGTGCAGTTTAAATGCTTTTTAAATGTATATGAATCGTTCCGATTATAATTTCCAATAACACTGAGGCATAATATACAGACATAAATTAATTGTCATAACATATTTCTGAAGTATCTTAGCGGTTTACAATAAATAGGACTGATTTTGACGTGTAGTAAGATCACCATCTAATGCTGCTTTCTAATAAATATTTGTTTCTAATAAGCTATTGAATAATTGCAAATAAGAAACACTTCTCTTATCTGTTGAAAACGCTTGGTGTACTGTATCGTAAATGAAACCCTTAATATCGGTTATTACAGGCAAAAAAAAACGCATTCGCCTCGCAGGTGATCGATAATTTTTAATCACACTCCCAAGGCTCACTTCTTCTCTTCCTCCCTCTCTTTCCGCCTTCCACAGTACACCGGGCCACAGCAGAGTGTAATGTGTGCAGCGTGAGCAACCAATCACTTCCCGGGCACGAAAACACATACTTGGCGGGCGTACTACGCACAACGCCGTAGCGATCGTACGATCACGACGCCGGTGCTGGCCCAAGTGTCCGCAGGAAATTGCAATAATTGATGAAATAAAATAAATATAGCATATTGCCACCAATTATTGCGTTGTATTGAGAGAGAACGAGAGAGAGAGAGAGAGAGAGAGAGAGAGAGAGAGAGAGAGAGAGAGAGAGAGAGAGAGAGAGAGAGAGAGAGAGAGGGTGACTTGTGGTGATGTAATGCGGAAAATGATGCCGTTTTATGAGCGGTGGATCAGATGGATGCGTCCCCAGATGGAAGTGCGAAAAGGAGAGAAAGGTTTATGGCACGATCGTTTCCCTCGTGACGATGGAAAGTGGGAAGGCTAGGGAAATTTTATTTTTATTTGCATGTCATTTGTGTTTCGATCAGGTGCGATCATAAAGGCGAGAGAAAGCATGTGAGGAAAAATCAATGGAAAAAATTATGCACACCTGGCTTATGCAATGCTACTCTCGTTTCATTTTTATTCACCTAAAGGACAGCACTAAACAAATATGCCCAAAATGACCCGTTTTTTTCAAATGGCACAGTCGGCATTTTGGTCGCGATCGTGTTTGCATTCCTTTCACTGCCCTCCGAAAGACCGCGTCTACCTTCCATCTCGTTGATCTAAGATTGATTGCTCTTTAATTCTTTAAATATAACCCATCGGGACTTGCTGGCCGTAGCCAAAAACGGCGCACGTTAAGTATAATGATTTTCAATACGCCTGAAACAAGCCCCAAAAGCATCAACTCACGCGATGCTAATTACGATTTTCACTCAAAACAAATAAGTCCTAATCACCTTTTTTGGGGAGCTATCGTGATATTGCATCTCCTCAGTTGTGCGTTTGAAATTGCGTTGCGATAGGATCAGCCACACATATATTTAGTTGCCCTCCCTGTTTTCCTCCAGCTTGGTTTGTATGCTGATGGAGCGGATCGTTACTACGCTACTTTTATGTATTTCTGTATCCTTTTGAAGGCAGAACCCGGCGCGCGAGGCATTGATTCGCTTATTAACACCGACTTCAAATCACGACCTCACGCGTGATGGAATTTACCGCCGTTGCTGCCATTGAAGACCCAATTTGATGCCATTGGCGCTGGCTCATTTTCACTAAACAAACCACCTTTCCAGGGCAAACGGTAACGGTTGATGGCACTTGCATGCACACCCACACACACACAAACACACAGGCTCATGATTTGGGAAGATGGGAAAAAAAGCGTGTGGCGCGAATGTATTTTTCTCTTGCTGCTGCTGCTGCTGCTGCTGCAAGTCAATTAGACCGGGTAAGGGCAAGGATCTAAAAGCTTTCTATCGACCCCTTGTGCTTCCCTGTGCGTAATCGATTTACGCAATCCACCCGGGTACGGGTCCAGCACTCGCAGGCGCAGGCGCGGTAATGAGTCACGACCCCACCGAGAGTGTCCCGATGGAATTGAGCGACCCGGGGAGCGCGAAAGCAGGGCACAACACAACATGTCGATCGCGAGGGTGAAATGCGGCTAAATAGAGATGAATGGCGGAAGGTTTTCGTGCGCCACGGCCAAATTGTGGGTGTTTTTGGGAAGAGGAAGAGATTGAGCAGCAAAAAAATGGCTTTGGAATGTTTGGAATGGAGTTTTCGTGTGAGAAATTATTCACGTTGAGAAAGGGATCGCTGGGACGCTGATGCAGGTGATTGTGCTTTTTTTAAAAAGGCAATTCCTTGAGTCGATCATTTTATGAAGCGTGTGTTATTTTCCCACGCAAATGTTGAATTCTTGGATTTATTTTTACACTTTTTTATTGCAATCCGTTTCTTCATTTTTTTTCAAACTTGTTTCTCATGAATTAACGATGATCTTTATGTATTTTTATTATATTATTTCATTTGATCATTATTTTCGTACATTTACATACGTTGTATTACGCGCAAGAGTATAAGCAAATTTTCCCTACATCGACGTTTGCGCTTTGTTTTCCGACCCACCGGGCGACGCAAACGAGCAACACCTCATCGAAAAGGGAGCGAAAAATTGCATCGGAATGTTGTTCGACTGTAATGAGCGGTGTGGAATTCGGTGTGCCTTGCCCGTATGAACCCTTCGATATAGTTATTTCGCTGCACACAAAAGTCAGCGTTGGAAATGCAAGAAATGTAGTAAAAATAATTTGCTGTGCAATTTCATAAAGCTGGCAATTTGGAGGCCTTCATTAGCTACAGCATTCGGGAAGAAATATATCAATTTAAAAGGGTTTTAATGATTTATCACAATCTGCCAAGGGTTGACAGTGCCAGACGGTGCTGTTTTTGGACGGGATTCTTTCGAAACCATTTAAACTCAAGGCGTACACGTGTCTACAGCATTGAGCTGCCCTTAAAAGAAATTGTACCAGAACCCTTCTGGGCCCTACGCGCGTACGAACGTTCACTCACATTTAATTAGTTAATTAACTCTTTATATAATCTTTCTCGGTGAGGTTTATTTGCTCTCAACGATGATCGAAAAAGGGCGGCCACTGTTTCCTGCTCAAGCCGAAATGGTCAATTTCAATGGAGTGGGCTGGACGAGTGGAGTCGCCGCTTATGACGGGTGTTGTGATGGGACGCCATAAAAGGAGATCCACAGTGTGGTAGAAGATAAGGCAGAATTTTATCAATTATGAGCAATTTTAATTTAAAAAAATGTAACAAATCAGATAATTGGTCGCAATGTTGTTTTGCGCGGCATCTGATGGCAATGTTAAGCAGATTGATGATGTGATTGACATAAGAAATAATCATTGATGGCTTATGCTACTCTTATTTCAACTTATATTAATTGTTCGAGTACATCTCGAACTCGCTTAACTTTAAGATGACTTTACTGAGCCTTCTTTTCGTGATATTAAATGCCAACAGAAATCAATCTTGGTAAATCAGCAACCATTTAAAGCAGCTTAGGAATATGTTACACTGACCTCAGGGTTACAAGCTTTCCCACACATTGCTTGAAACTCGCGTCGTGTTCTATGCACACAAATCGTTTCTCCTATGCAAAACATTCCCAATCATAACACGCCAATCGCTAGCAGTCATCATGCATTGGTCAAGGGAAGGAAACAAGCAAAACGGGAACGAAAAACTAGCGCAAACTGTAACACACCTGCCGCCGGGTTAACCGTCATCGCACGACCGTCCCGCGGACGTGTGTCTTTGCTTGTGTTTTTGTGGAATATTTATTGATCTCATTGCTTGAATCGTCGTCCTTCGCGTGTCAGTTGCATTTTGGCTGTTGGCAGCAAAAAATGACCTTTAGCGTAGGTTCCACCACTGTTCGTGCCGTTCGTGGCCTTTGCCAATTTGCTGGCTGGGGGGAGGTCATCCCAGTGGGGCAATAAATATTAATTTCCGATTGAACTTATCAACACGGGCGACACAACACAGCGATCGTTCCGAATGGGAGGTGACATTTTGCAGAACCGTTAACGGGGAGAGCTTTGGACGGTGGACGGACTGCGTCTTGTGCGTCGGTTTTCACCCGCAAGGTGGAGTATTGCAAACGCTAATGAGCAATGTGGGTTGCCGTCTCCTGCTGGGTCGTCGCATAGTTGCGGTCCCGCACAAATTACCCACATTTTCGATTTGCAGTGCCACATGACATGACACGTGAGCTCTGACCGGCAGGGATGGAGATGATTGGGCTCGCGCAGAACGCGGTGCAATTGCAGCGTAAAGGATGCGCTTTCAGGGTCATTCCCTTGGGGGGGAGAGGAGCGTAGTGCTGATGAGCGAATGGGTCGGGTAATTATGCACTGGTTTGATGGGTAATTATGAGATGAGATTATGCTCCGTGCAAGGGCGGCCTTTTTGCACAAATTACCCCCATAGGGCATTGGTATGGAAAGGGTAAAATGGGAGGTTTTGGTGGGCGGATATCGGCTAGCTAATTGAATGGTTCCAGGAGCAGCTTTTTGTGGTTGCACGGAAAGATTGATATTGGTAGTTTTGTTAAATAATTGTCCTATCCTAATTGGCGGCAGATAAGTTTGAGAGTTTCTACGTGATTTCTTCATTTAGTCCTTCGAACCGGATGATTCGTGGCGATGCAAGGAAGAACTTCAATGCATGAAAGACAAGAAACACTAAAAATAACAAATCTCTTCTTTTGGTCCTTCGAACCGGATAGTTGTGAGAAGTAGAACTACCCTTATTCCTCTTACAGTAATAAAATACTTAAAAAGCATCATTACAACATAAACAAACGCACTTTGTATCACCCTCTAAATCGCCCCCTTTAGCTACAATTTGACATCATTTGTCCTAGGCGTGCGATTTATCTATAATGAAGGTACTTAAGCGGGTGTGATTAAGTACACATTCAAGCCCAAGACCAATATACACTCCCATCTCCTGCACCAACAGCCACCAACGCCACACACCATACACCGTAGGCCGCTCCAGGACAACACATAAACTCCACACTCACAAAAGCACTAATTCTTCGCGCGGGTAATGATCGTGACAAAAACACGCGAGCCCTTTCACGTGCTACGCAGAATCTCCGCAAAAGGCTTCCGCATGCTCGGCCAGTGGAAGGCAAACCCTCGCGTGTCTTCAAAGGCACGTTTGTCTTCTCGCATGTACACACCGGTTGCTGGTCATCTAGCTTTCCACTGCGGAACCACCACGGCGATGTGCCAGCGTACCGTTCGGGTGAGCTGCGTCTTCTCCGGGCTGCAATTTATGCGCCTGCCGGGTGCAATTGCATTCACTACGCGTACGATATGATTAATGTACGCAGGCCCCCGACACTTAGCCCGGGTGCTGTGTGCGAGCGGAAAAGCAACAGGGAAAACAAAGTACTGGCGAGTTCTCCCTTTTCCCAGTTTCAACAAAGGAGGGGAAAGGATGTTTGATGCATTTCGTTGGAACAAAATGATGCATTTCACCGTGTGTGCGTGTGTGTGTGTGAGAGAGTACAGTATGTTTTGTGAGGCTATTATTTCGCTTTGAATGGGCTACGTGTACGTAATTAGTTTAGCAGAGCAGAATGCATGCAGATAAATCAAATGTCGATTACATTTTGTAACCAGCCGGTGTGCCGTAACCGTAGAGAAATGGTTCGGTGTTAGAATGTATGCAAGTGACTGTGTTGTAGCCTGTGTGTATGGAAGGAAAGTTTACGGTCGCTAATGAGCTGAGCACTTATTGGAAATGTTTTCTTTTACTTTTGATGAGTACATTATTTTCTTATTGTGATGAAGTTCAAATGGAAAAGTTTTTTTTTGGTTTGTTTTACCATTATTACTAATATGCAATTTGTATGAATATCAACATCGATTATGTTTTTACCCTTGTTTCCATTTCAATTTTTTGTATAAACATTTCAAGTTTTACTGATGATACTACCATCTTTAACATTTCATCTTTAAATTATATGTTGAATTATTATATTAATTATATTATATTATTATATTTATTATAATGTATTTTGTTTAAGCATCAATGAAGTTCATCTACACCTAAAACAGGACAGTGTGATAAAAGCATTACCAAAGACAAGATATTTTCTTAATTAAGTATTTAAAATGATGTTTTAGTAGGTTAAAAACATGGTATAAAACTATCAAAATAATTTGTAGTTTATTTCATACAGTTTTTTAAAAATCACTACTAAACTTTATAAAAACACGCAATTAGTAACAATAATGTGGTGAAGGGATCAACAAAATTTAAAACTTAGTACAATTATTGCAGTGTTCCACCTAACAACATCTGCGTATTAGGTTCAAAGCTCGTATGAACGCAAGTCTAATTTTCGTATATGAGTTCTGCTAGTTATTAGGATATATTTAAGCTTTTTCACCCTTAAAGTTCTTGTCTTGTCTTTGCCATTCGACTAAATCGACACCAGCAACCACCTGCTAGTTTAAAACACACCACGCTCTTGTGATTACAAAACTCTGCGTATCGTGCCGCGCGCTGTTACACATTTCGCGAACGCAGGTGTATACCTAGGCGCACTTTACGATACGGTTGTGCCAGCCCGTTTTTTTTATTTACTATGCAATTGAATGCAAATACGCCAAATCACTGCCGCAATGATTTACGGCCAAACTAGCAAACGACGGCCACATGCATCGAGCCAAGGTAGTAGCAGAGCTGCCTGACAGTCGATTAGAGCAAAACGCACCAATGCAGGCGGGGAAGGCATGTTGCATTGCTTCTGCAAACCGGGAGACGGCCCCGCTTTTTGTTTGACGAGCATGAAAAGGTACAATTTGTTTCCCACCAACATAAACAAAAACAAAAACTCCTCCTTTCCATACGTTGCAGTGTGTGCGTTTATTTCTTGTTGGAAGGCAGCAACTAGAGAAGAAAATGATTCACGATGCAGGGCGAATGTTTAAACACAGCCTCTGCAGGTTTAATTTAATAGTGCTACACGCACTGGTGGAAGTTCGTTTTGGCCTGCTTCTAATTTTACCCCGTGAGGCTACTTTATTCGTATATTGGAATGCCAGTAGGAAGCTGGTTGAGTCAATGCAGAAAACGGTTTGCAGCAAGATCACTATAAAACATTCAATAAGGTGCCATGCTTCCCCGTCCAATGTGGAGATAAATCTAATGGGAAACTAGCAAGAAACCAAAAAACGCATGATAATATTTTACCTTTACGCTTCCTCGACAGTTATCGTCTACCATCGTGAGCGTGTCTTGTGTTTTTTTTTCTCCCCCATTTGCCCTCAAAACCATTGCCTAACAAAGCGGCCATGTTGCCGCGAGTGCGTTTAATCAGATAGCAATCTGCGCTGTGCCAACACTCCTGTGTACACCTGCCGAAGCTCACAATGCACAATCCACAGCGGTAAAAGAATGGACTTTGACGCAGCATTACTGCGCGTACCTTCTCGAAGAGGGGAGCGGTGTGAGCGCGAAAAATATGCTTTTCATACTAGCGATTTTGTTAACGATCTCATAAATACGCTCGTTTCCTAAGCCTTCGGCAAAAAAAACAGGCTCACAAGTTTTGCTTATCGAACCCGATCAGATCGCTACATAATAAGAGTGTTCTTCTGCTTCGCTCTACCTGCACAAGCACAACACGCAGCCCGACCGCGACTTGATCGCGTGACGATCGATTAAAATAAGCTGCACAAAAATACAAAAAAAAAAGACGCAGGATGAGTCTCAGGCACGCTGTAAACGGTTCTTTACGACTGGGTCAAAAGGCCACCCAGATCGGCGTCCTGTATTTATGTGAACACTTCTTCTTTTTTTATCGTCGCTTAAAGGGATGTAATTGATTATTATCGTTATATGATGATAGTTGTTGACGTGCGGGGAGGGATGTTTTGTTTTTGTTTTTTTCGCGCAAATGTACTTTCACGGCCTCTATGATGAGGGTTTAAATGGATTTTACCCCATTATGGAGAGCTTTTTTTCGAATGAAAAACAAAACTGATGCGTGCCTGTTTGCAATCTTCGGCTTCGAAAATTATAGCTAAAAATCATATAAAAAAGCTTCCCCTTTCGAATAATTGAAAGCCCATTTGCGACTGCAGCTGAAAGGCGTTTATTATAAATGGCCACCCCGAAAGACACCCTAGACACCTTTAGTCAGGTGTGCTAATAATTTGTAGTCATCAGCAACACATGATTTTGAAGCATCACGCTTGTGCCTGGTTAACCTTCTCCTTTGGCTGCTGCCTGATCGTACATCATAAAAATGTATCGGTTGAGGGTTGCTTGTTGTCAGCATGGATAGTCCATCAGCACCCTTTAAATGCACTCCCTTTGGAAAGACTATTGCCGGCAGTGCAACCGAATGCATTCCTGTACGATTGAACAGTTGCAAAGCTGCCATCTAAACTTCCCGGGCTCTAGCTCCACTCGATTTGTGATCATTTGCTCTCAGGAAAGGAAGGGCTCACGCGGGCTGCGAGCGCGATAAAGTCTTTCACTTCGTTAATGAGAAGTGTCAGTGCGTGGACGAAAGGGTGCCAGACAGTGGTTGGCAGGGGCACCGCACCATCGTCGTCGTCGTCGGGTCATAACATACATTTTCGTTTAAGAAAGATTAATAGCTGCACTAATCCCGGTGCCGCATTTCCGCCCGGTGACACGTGTGGTGCACCGCTGCTGCAGTTTCTGTTTTCTGCTGCATCACTGCAGCGAACGTGGTGAATGTGGATTGATTGTTCGGGATGTTTTGTACCTCCCAACCCCCCCTTTGCCCCAAAGGGAAACCCGCCTTAAGAAGGGAAGGTTATAGAAAAAGGGGACTGTGTGCGTAATGCAAACACGTGCCCCGAGAACAATGCACTTCGGCCGGTCGGTGATTGACCTGGAGCGGGCTGGAATTAGTAGATTAGTCGCTTGGCTTCGAACCAGAGGGAAACGAATGTCTATTACGTGATGGAAAGGGGACGGAGCCTTTTTTTGTGATGATAAAAGAAAGGAGCACTCACTAGCGACGGCAGGGAGTTTCTCGTTTCAGCGGAATGTGAAGTTAATTAGATATAGGAAGAGCATAACTAGAGTACAAGAGAGATTTGACGCATAGTTGGCAGGCAATATATAAAAATAAGTTTTTTTAAAGTGTGGAGCAATTCTCTGTCAGATTTTTTCATCACAGTAACGGGCCTAATCGTCAATTTATTTTTTATTCGAAAGGGTTCGATTCGATGATTCGTTACTGTTTTTTTTTAAACCGTACCAAGGCTCACTTAAAAAATGGTTTAAAATAGAGTAAATTGCTGTTTTACAAAATTCTTAAATTTGTATTTGAAGCAAAACACTCATCAACAAAACATTCTTATTTTTTTATATTAACGGGAGTGACACGAGAGCAAGAGCGAGGGAAAGTGAAAGAGACAGAGAGAGATAGAAATAGAGAGAGAAAGAGAGAGAGAGAGAATGAAAGAGAGAGGAAAAGAGACCACAAAAGGTTAGTAGCCAATCAAGCATCAAGCGAAATATTGCGCCAATATTGATTAGTAGACTGGAGCATATGGTGCCGTGACCAGGAAACTTCAAGACGAGATATTTCGGACTTGAAAAATGCCGCGTAGCTTTATCAGGTCCTTAGTATAAAATACTTTTTTTATGTCATAAAACTTGCTTTGTCTGATTTTTGTCTGATCTTCAAATGGTTGCTCAAAGATAATTCCAGTTTAATTTCATGTTTTAACCCTAGCTTAGAACTTTTTATTTTCGCTTTTATTGAATCCGTTAGAGACACAAATGCTTGAAGGATTTTTAATAAAATTCTTATTATTCTTATGACATCAAAGCTCTACTTGTAGAAATGTTCCAACAAGTGTTCATTATTCTCCTTCGTTAAAGAGGGATTTTTATATGTTATTACTTTGCATCATATGCATTCTTTTCAATAGTTCGGCTGCTAAGCATCAAACTTTGTACCAAAATATTTTCTTCGTTTCTTTCTAATTCCCCAAACAAATTATACATTCGTTATTTTGAAAAATTCGATGAAAATACCATTGCCTCCAGGGACAAGCATATAAGGAAAAAAAAAATTCAAAAATGCATGAAATTTTAACGATATAAAGAAAAGAAACCAAAACGAAATCAGAAATACTGTTATTCAAACCATTCCATAATGTTTTGTTCCATTGCTTGTTTCCTCTTTGACAATACATTTACTGCTCGGTGAAAGGACTTTACCAGGTTCATATTAATTATTATTTTTTCACCTTCAGGCAGCTTTACCTTTTCCATACTTCCCATGGTTTAGTTTATTATTTCTTTTTCTGTTACTGCAATTGTCTTTGCGCAATTTAGACTGTCATACGCTATTATATTCGCCTGTCAAATGAAAAAAAGGCCATTATTCGATTATTTCCTTTCGTACGTGCCTTCAGCTAAAGTGCAATTTAAGTTTTGGTTTATTTGTATCGATGTTTTGAATGTAATATTGCTCGTGGGAATTGATGCCGCATCGCACGGAAAACCGCAATTAAGGCTGGACAAAAACTGCCCGCTCTTCCTTGTCCGGCGGCTGACAGGACTTTGTTGCTTTGTTTTCACTTTCCGTGACCGAAAAAAGTGAAAGGATGCGAAAAAGCGAAATTCGTGGTGCAAGTGCATCCGAGGGGCGCGTCTGCGATTGTCCGGCAAAATCCCAAACCCACTGGAACCGTCAATATGATGTGAGTTTGGGTCCTGTGCGGTCCCCACCCTCCCCTAGATCGGTCGCTGGGTGAATGTTTGTGCCCTTGTAATTGAGTTAAGCCCTTTCTCAAAAATCACCCTTGTTCCTCGATTCAGTGGACAACGCAACACTGGTGGCAGGCGCGGCTTCGGGCACTGTTGTTCGGTTGTCGGTACGCGCCGCCGCCAGCAGACAGTGCCCAAAATGTTGCTAAACACCTTTCACCCGGGTGGTCAGGTTCGGACGGTGGGTCATTGTGTGTGTGTGTTTTTTTTTTGGTTGTTGCAGTGTTGTAGCGGTTGAGGGAGATCGATTTGCTTACCACGAGCGCTTTAACAAAATGCGGGCCCATATGAGCTGTTGGAGGGTGTCAAGATAAAAACGCAGCTCCATGTTTAACAAGCCGTTTCTGGGGGTTTGCTTTGTTTTGCTCTGCATTTTATCAGTAAGCGGCTCGGAAATACGTACACCGATATTATTACGAAATGTGGGGAATGTGTCCGTGTGTGTAAGAGGGCCCTCTGATTGACCGGTCGCACTGGGGTATATTGTGGAAAGAAACGGGGCTCGAATTAAGCCAGGAAATGTTGCACCAAAAGTTTGAGCTTGCGCGTTCATCGGCCCGGATAGGGGTGGGCAAATCTGGGGTATAATTTATGGTGCAGCGAGACCTTGCACGAAATTACTACCACTTCGGTAACGATTCGTAATGGGTTTGTGCTCCTTGCAGAGGGGGATAATTTATTTTCTCAGCTGTTTGGGTCGCTCCACCACCACGTATCAGGTTCGGTAGCTTGTACTGATAAGCTCGAATTAAACAGGTTGTTTGTAAAGAAGTAGGAGGAGGCGCTTATGAACTCATAATTACATGCATTGTTTTTAATGCAGTTTGTACATACAAAAGTAAAGATTTTAAAAATAAATTCCATTACATTAATTATTATGAAATGCTTTCATTTCTATTTGTTCAATGTGAAGGAAAGAAAATTCATAAATTCATCAATTAATCAATTCAGTTCAGTCTTTAACAGTTTTAAATTTAATTACAATATTTTCATTTATTGTTCATTTGTTTTGGCAAAAGTAGAAAAACTCTTTCTAAAATGTTAATAAATAATGCCAATTCTACAATTTATTGGCAAGTTTGCTAGCAAAATCGCGTAATTTGTGGCTTAATAATATATTTACGTGTTACTAAAATGTGATTGCCCAATATAAAGCTAAGAGATTTGTTCTATTAATCGATAAATTAAAAAAAGGTGATTGCTCACCACATCGGGCCATCGACCAACTTATACAAAAACTATTAAAACGTGTCCAATTTGCAATTTTTTTTCAATGAGAGCGGCATATTTTAGCAGATAACAAATGTATAATATGCAATATTGATCCTACGTATAGGAAATAAAATATTGGAAAATATATCTAGAATATTGTTGAAATCGTTAAACTATAAATCCTGCCTGATTGAAGTTATGAAGATAATGGAACTTCTTCATTAGTTTTTGGTGTTCAATTATTTTAAATTCTTGATTTCAGTTTTGGTATTTTTGGTGCATAAAAATGTTACTAACATCAATCAAAATTATTTGCTAGACTGAAGCTTAAAAACGAATCCAAATACCCGATCCGCATTTAAAAAAAATAGTCCACTCTTTTCAACACTTAAAATCCATTGAATTTTCATCAGCCATTATGCCAGGAAAAATGTAAAACTAAAAACCACATTACAGTTACGCTCTATCCCTCGCCTTATCATCATCTTAACGAGCCCATCGATTCCCATCGATTCAGCTAGTAATATGCACCTAACCAACCTGCTTCCTGCAAGCCGCTCACACACTCCGCGTGCACTACTGACCGCAACAGCCGTGTAACAAGTGGCTGCTTCAAAATCGCTCCGGCAAAAACAAATCGATAGCATAAACCGATCGTTTCATCGTCTCCGGCTTTGTCTCCCCCCCCCCTCGGTGCAGTGCAATTTCAATTGCAGCATTCCGAACGGCAGCGAACAGATACGGATACGGTGGTTTTTGCGCCCTAAACAACAAAACGGACTAAGCACACGCGCGCGGCCACCGTTTAGAGTCGAACGGGACGACGAAAGCGTCGCAGGAAATGCGCCAAAGGTTGACCACCAAGTGGTGGCCTTTCACGATCCGGGGGCGCAACCGACTAATGCAGCCCTTCGCCAACGTCAACATCATCATCATCATCACCATCATCATCGTCGTCGTCGTCGTTGTTGCGCTGTATCGACGAATGCATTGTAATTGCAAACAACTCTGTTATAGTTTGCAGATCCCGTGCGACAGAATTATGGTTTGTGTTTCCTCGCGCAACGGAAGGATCCAGCACCTATCGGGCAGCACCATCGCCCGAACGAAAGATCGTTTAAATTCATTACCATAATCGAAACGTAAAGCTCACGCGAATGTCAAGATCTAATGTTTTTTTCGTTGTTGTTGCGGTTTTGTGCAGATTGATGCCGTTATGCCCCTCGCTATACTCCGGTACATTCAAAGGCTCCCCAGTGCTACGGATCAAAGCCACATCCAAATTGCCACTCGCTTTTATTGCTTCGTTCGCTTCCCTTCTTCGCAAAAAGGGGTTTCCGCATTGCCGCGGCCGCAATTTTCCGTCCGGCAAGTGGGCAAGCACCGCCGGTCAGCACAACCATAAACCATCCCACCACCTACTCCTGGTCTGGTGGCGCCTAATAGTCACCTTCCGCCACGCGTGTCGACCGGGCGGGCAAAAGCGAGACGGAGGAAAGGTTGAACGTATTAGATTCCCTTTCCGAAAGCGACGGCAAGCAACAGCAGCAGCAGCAGCAAGTGACTTATTGTTTCTAAGCCGTTAGCCCAATGGAATGCTCCACGCAGTGCATTTTCCTCCAGCCTGCTATTTGACTTTGACACTTCCGCATTGTGCTACATTACTGAACGGTTTGTGTGTGGGTGAGTACGCGCGAGCGATTTTGCGAAATACGCACGGGGAACGATCTTTATCATACACCCACATGGCGGGGAAAGGAAATGAGTGGTAGCGTTTAATGGTAGGACGCTGCAAATTGATATCCTTTCGGTGTGTGGGCGAGGAAAAGTTCACTGCTAATGGCGAATGTGAGGAAAAGGAAAGGAAAACGGTGCACTAAAGGAAGGAAGGAAGGAAGTGAAGCCTATAAAACAGGGATGGCTTGCTGTTTTGCATTAGGCGAAAGGGAAAGAGATTGAATTTCAGGTTAATGCGATTGCAATTGGCTTTAATCGGTGGACTTTGGCCGGGGTTAGTTGATGGAAAAAAGGGAAGTTTATTGGTTGGATAAATTGCGACTTGATGGATGTGTGAGTAAAAAAATTTCTTATATCAATGTTTTATGTTTTAGTTTTACGACAGAAATTTGTAAATATTGAAGGCTTAAATAAAAATATAAAGAAGTCCCTTGTAGAAAAAATCTTCATTTTTCAAACATTTTTCAGAAAATGATTAAAATGGTCTCCATTCTCACTTCTTTGTTCCATTTTCACGCTCGTCCATCGATCGATTATGCATCGTCTCGATTCACTTCACTGCAAAGTGGCTCTTCTTCAGTGGCTCTCTTCTCACCCCAAAGTGGCTCAAGCACAATGCCACGATCATTGAATCAATTAACCACCGGTTCGCATCGTGCTTTATGCTCGTTCATGATCGCTTGAGTACTTTTCGATCGTTATAAATCTTTGCCACGCTATTGCTATTGCCACGATGGTCAACTTACGCGCTGGACACCTCCCGCTCGTTCGCTTCGGTGTGGTTTTTTTTGTGTAAAAACAACCACCACCTCAGGTTCAGCTGCGCCGCTGCTGTGCTTGATGACTTAATTAAGCCGACAGCTGTGCACCACTTATCGGAACCGATGAAGGATTTATTATATCACTTTTTGGGTCGCTCGTTTAATTACCTGAAAGTAAACAGAGGAGGAAGAAGTTGCAGCAATTAACATACATGCGGTCATCGTTCGAAGAGCTATCGGGGTGGTTATGATATGTTTTGTTGGTTAACAAAATGTAACTGATGAAGTGGTATATGATCTTAAGCTTTTGTCAATTTATGGCTGGCCTTTTTTCATACAGTGGGTACATGGTTTAAAGGTTAATTTTGGACATTAAAGGTTAATTTTGTGTAGCTAATCAGTTTTTATTTATTTATTTTAGTACAGTACTTAAACTAAAAGTATATCAATTTTCATCAAATTTCATAGAGGATTAAATGTGCTTGAACATGTTTTACTTTCACTCCATTCATCATAGCCCAGTTTTTCCATCTTTCACTACCTGTTTTGATATCCGGCAAACATTCTTTTCGAATTTCTGTGTTGATTAATTTTCATCGCCACCAACATCGATCAGCTCGTTTCAAAGACTTGAACGATAATGCACCACCAGTGTGTGTGTGTGTATTTCCCCCCTCAAAAGTTGTTATTTTTTCCCTCACATTTCTACGCCTGTCACAATGGCAGCGATGAGAATGATTAATGATTGTCTGGTGCGCATTTCTCTTAGCCCGGTACGCGTGTGCCAGGAACGTGCCTCAATTTCCCTACCGTAGGTCCAAGCAGCAAAGACCTCTTGAACCGGGATGATACCCCGATTCCAGCGTAAAGTAAACACTCTGTCCTGTTAACCTTCAACTCTTTCTGTCTTTGGAAGTTTCTCATTTTTCATATCGCTGCCCTGTCGGGTTTAACAATGGAGAGTGAGACTGTCGACCTCTTTTTTTTTAACTGTTTGACAGTGGAAAATCAAAATACAAATCCATCACGGTACAGAAGCTGCGCTACCTATTGTGATCACCGTTTGGGAAGCTTCTTTGTGTAGGTAGCTTGTGTTCATGGGTTGTTACATTGTTGCAAATTTCTAGAAATGGATCGCAAAATTCAGGTGTGCGAGTGTGGTTTATTGTTCATTAAATAAAGGTAAAAATGAGGCATATATTGGCCTCAGAGATTTGTTTCTTTGTTTTCGTTTTGATTATTAAACGCAATAATCTAACTAATAATTTTTATATTTCCCTTCGGTAGTATTGAAGAATTCATTTGGTTTGTGTTGTTTATGACGTTTAAACTAAATTGCACATTAAAATACGCCGTTGATTCAAGCACACACCCTAATTGCGACAAAACAATCCTTCAGACTGCTGAACACTGGAATGAAAGACTTCAACGTTCGCACGGGCGAGGAACCGCTGGGAAAAGGGGGGACAAACATTAGTCGCCGTAAACCAAAGCCGATCAATCAACGTTACCGTCTGACGTGTAGCCCTTTTTCAAACGAAAGCGAAAACGATAAAAAACGAACGAGCGCAACAAGTCCATTTTAATCCTGCCGTCTCACATGATCCACCGAAAGCAGCACACGATCAATCCCCGTACCCAGACCCAGCGCCAGCTGTTCCAAAGAGGCAGTTTGCAGTTTCGCTTGTTTGCACGTTAGGGGCATGAGGGGCACAAAATACAGCCAACAGACATTAATTAAACATTCAACCCTTGGAGGGTAAAAAAGAGTGCTACATAAGAGCTCCTCTTATGTGTGTGCGTGTGGGAGGATGCGGTGCAAAGGTTGTAAAAAGGCAAAGAAAGTGTCACCGCGAATTGTCGATCGGTGTGTAGATTGTGGAGTGTTGTTCGCCCTACCAAGCCGATCGCGCCAGAGCAATTGCTGCACACTGAAGCTAAAGATGCGATCATTTTTCAACATCTAGATCGGAATAGTGATCAACATAGCATCTTGATGAAGATCTTGAGCGATGTTGTTGCCCTGGTTTAACTACTCATTCGGTCTCTCTCTCTCTGTGTGTCTCACTTCATGTCTGCAAAATAAACCAGCGTCAAGGATCTCCGGTTCGGTGCAGCCAGTTCCAGTCCGCCTTCCTCTCTACACCACAACGCAAGTGAAATGCTCCAGTTTGTGCTTGTGCGTGTTTTTGTGCCACTCGCTACACTTGAAATTCATTGATACTTGCACAGCTGGTTTCACTGTTTTTAAGGCATTTGCGGGACCGTCCAGGAATTGAGTGCGGAGCAAAAGTAAAGTTATGCAACGAACCGCGTCTCGGCAGTACGAAACGAAACCATCGGCGGGAGGGGGGTGGGAGATAAATTATGAACGGAAAAACGCGGTGACACACACACACACACACACACTCCCCGGCGCAAGATGTCGGGGCCAGTGGGTAAGTGTGGCTGGAGGCCAACACAGTTGGCGTACTTGGCTGGCCCAAAAATTCAACCCCGGCAAGACTGACACTGGTGGAGGGGGATGGAGTGGGAAGGAGGGCGAGAAATAGAGCTATCCTATACACCCGTGGCCAGTGTTAGCAGCACCAAACCAGTCCAGGCTCGATCGATCGAAACAGGTCTTTCGGGCGGTAAACTGTGGCACACGGTAACGCGGTAGACTAGCGCTAAGAAGCGGACCAAGATGCAAAGAAACATAACAAATTCACATTTCTTTCTCTCGAGGGCACACACACACACACACTGGGCCGGTTGGATTTGCCAGTGACGATGGCGACGTTTTGCGTGTTACGATCGCTCGCGCAAGTGGTGGACCCAGTGTGTCGGAAACGGGTGGCAAAGTGCGAAGGAAATTGGCTGAAGAAAATCAGTTGTCAGCTAGCTAGCTGTGTCACTCTTTGCGTGCGGAGGGAGCAGGGTGACGAAAAATTACGATAAATTGCGAACGCTCAAGCTGGGCTCGGATAAAATGCAACCAGTTGCAAAAGTGCAAGCGAACGGTGGGCTCAGTGGAAAAGTGACCCATATTTCTGTGTGAGCGAAGGTTGATTCAAGCTAGACTTGTGGGTTGGAAGTGAGAGTGTGTTTTTAAGTAAAATTATGATGTAATTAAATGGTTGAAATCATCGATAAAACAGATCAATAAACAGCTTAAAATTAAAAAAAATAACTATGTAGGATTTACAAGAATTTTTAAATACCCATTATTCGAATTATCATATTATCGTCCAAACAACCTGTTCTGTCTTCAATATCGATTATCTCGCGATCATTATAAATTCTCACAGCAAAATCTCGCCTTATCATCCACAACTCGATCCCGCTTTCGGCTCATTTAAATCACCAAATCTTATCGC
Source organism: Anopheles merus (assembly GCF_017562075.2). Taxonomy (NCBI): domain Eukaryota; kingdom Metazoa; phylum Arthropoda; class Insecta; order Diptera; family Culicidae; genus Anopheles; species Anopheles merus. Next base: position 11,410,948 of record NC_054084.1, read on the forward strand.
TCGCAACGAAACACCCCATAGAACGACTTAATCGATCAGTAGGCGCGAGCAGGCTGATCAACGCATTAAAAAACGCTCATCGAACCCGCTTCGTGATGTGCCGCGCACCGCAGTCTGCCCACAGCCGGTATGTAAATTATGCGGATGCTTCATTCATCTGTTTCAATCATCGCCGTCATTAGCGCCGCGAACTATTCGCCGTACCTTGCCGCTTGGAAGATCCACCCAGGTGGCAAAAGGTGTTGACGATTCCACCAAAAGAAGACGAGAAAAAAAAACCGGACAATTTAGGTGTGGGGAGCTTTTACCATCTTTGCGGTGCTTACACCTAGCAGACACAGCAGACCCAGGCGAAGACGATCCCGCCTCGGTTCGGTGTTTATCCATCTGCTTTTTTATATTTTATTTTATTTCTGCGTACACACATTTGGTTCGTATGGGGATGGTGGTTGGACACACAAAGCAACAAAAAATAGCGAGTCCAAGCACAGAAGTCTCTTCAACACGACCCGAAGATCACTTTTATGGGTGGCGTCTGCGCGCATGTTCACGCTTGCATATGGTTGTGGCGGGGCAGCTCGCCTTGGAAGAGGTCCACCGGCACGCGAACGTCTTTTGGGGGAACACAGTTTTAAGTGTGTGAAGATGGCGAGCGCTTTATCTTGCCGCGCTGCACGCGCACTGAAGATGACATCCGATGCCCAGCGTGTGAACTTTTTTTTCTTATACTCTCTCGTTTTTGCTTTTGCCCGTTTTTTATGCGCCCTCCTTGTGTGTGTGTGCCGTGTTTGTTTTCGGTGGCGTTGACAGTCTTGTTTTCGGGAGGCATTATTTATTTACTGTTTTTTTCTCTGTCTCGCTTTTTAAACAAGATTTCTTAAGTGGGGTGGCTTTTCAGCGATCGGATTATGTTGAATAATTCATTATCGTGCTGGTTCATTTGTCATGCGATTAGGCCGAAATGAATGCGTGGATTAATATGAAAGCTCAATAGGGATGAGCAATTATTAAGGTATTTTTATCAGGTGTGAAAGCTACTATTCAGTAGATGAAATGTTGCCGACAATTTTTTGCTTTTAATTATTTATATTGAGTTAGAAAGCTTAACTATGTTTTCTTACTTGTCAAAATTGTTACACTTTATTAATTAGATAATTTTGATTACAAATTTGATTGCATAGTTTTTGGCATAAAATTGATAATTAATCAAGCAAAAGTAAACATCTCTCCTTGGCGGACTCTCTAAGCGCCTGATGGTATGCAATTCAAGTTTGTTCTCACGTGGTTGTTTTATTGACTTTCCTTTTATTATCAATTTACTTTTATTTTATCACTCATTTACTATTTACTAGTCAATATCTTATTGTAAACGTATTTGAGAGCAAAGTACTAAGTTTGAGCTTAATGAGCTTAATTTGAGCTATTACCTTTTTTCTAGATTTGGTTCTAATCAAAATTATTTGAATTTGTAATATTTATAAACTGCTTTAGAGTATAATTGATTTAGGATACTTTTGAACAGATAAATAGTAGTGAAAATATGTATAAAAAAATGTATATATCTGGAGTCCAAAACTGATGTATTGCATTGTGAAGATCCCTGTGTACCAGCTCAAAGTCTCCCCTTTTGCAAAAATTATAGTAGTTTGGATAATTATTTCTTGTTGTTGTTGATGATTCGTTTAATGCACGAAAAATGTTCTTGAATAAAGACCTGCAATTCTCATATTAAAATTTGAGAATACTCATAAAATATAGTATTACTAGAGATACTTGCTAAAACTAACTTGACTGAACCTAACACATTTGCACCTGGTACTTGGCGGCTACTATTTTCTCTGGCGCTTAGCGCAGAGATTTCTTGCAACCGACAAATTGCCGCGGTACCAGCGTCAACCAGCAGCAAGCACAGCATCGCAGCCTATGACAAACGGCCGGACATTAGCGCCATCATAAAAAAGCACATACATCTTGCTCTAGCACTCTTGCAGCCAGCACTTTCTGCCGCGACCATGACGCGACCGTTCGACCGACCGACTGCATAATAATGTACTGCGCTTCGGGAAGCATAACCAGACCTCCCGTTCCCTCCTTTCCCTCCTCTCCCCGCAAACACGCATTCACTGCTGACACATATTTTCGTGCGCTCACGATCGACGGCAACCGAAAGCACCGCCACATTACAGCAAAACTGGGGAACCGAAGAAAGAATTAAGACGAAATAAAGATACTTATAATATTGACCATGCTCTGCCCACGATGATCCGACCTGGGATAAGAGAGGGCTAAGAGAGATGAAGTCAAAGCCAACGGGACTCGGCAGACACACACGCGCGCAGGACAACAGTTCCTCAGGCGCGGGATAGTAGTACCTGCAGGGCCGCGTGCACGTTGCCGCTTATGAAAGGCGACCAATGGTGCTTTGTGCGAGAATGCGGGGAAATATATGAACACCGCTGGTGGTAATTTCTTTTCTCCCATTACGTAACCTCCCACACGGTCCCACAGGCAGGCAAAAAGTGGTTCAATTTTGCGACCACCACAGCAGGGCCCGCGTGTCCACCAGCCAGATATGTGTATTTACCTTTTTTTTTTTTTGCACAAAGGCACCGTACTGCCGGGCTAAATGACCTCCTGCTATGCTGTTTTTGTCGTTGTTGGTGGTGGTGGCCACGAATGGTCGGTCAAGAGGCAAAACGGGAACCAAGGTGCAGCAGCAAACGGTCTAGCTTTCGGGGGTTTGCTTGCGTTTAAGCTCCCTCTCACTCTCTTACTCTCTATCTTCCCGCCTTTTTTCTTGGGTCCTTCATCCGCACAGAAACAATGGCATTCTTTGAAAGTGAGTTAATTTTTAGCGATCACTTTTTCCACCTTGTGCCCCCCCCCCCCTCTCGATTGGGTGCAATTTTATTTGCGTCCCCAATCCCTCGCGGTGCTGGGTGAATTTGCCTTCTTTCTCTTCGTGAGCTAAGACGGTGCTGCCATGGTGATTGGAGGGTGCTTTTTGCATCATCGTGGTGGCGAATGTCCGCCAAAGGTTCGGACTGTGCGGGAGTATGCCGGTGGGAAAAACGGTGAGCTGTTTTTTCTTCTTCGTCCTTTTTAGAGCGGGATCTAGCTTAAGCGGGTTGAATAATTGAACTGTTCCGTTTTGAATGCGCTTGTGTGGCTGAAAGGCTCGTGATGTCCCGCTGAGTGGTTTCGGTGAATTTTTGATACGCTCGTGTGTTTGAATGGACCACTTTCATTCTTGTCTCTTGCGGAAACGAGCCTTGTGGTACCGAACGTTTGATAGTATTACATTAGCTGAATTAAAATTGAATTGACTGCGTTGTATAAAATAGGGAATATTATGCAATTACTACTGTGAAGCATGATCAGCAAATTGTTTTTATGATGTTTGGGAATAGCATTCTTTGATATCTGAAGTATCAAAATACGGTCCTGGCACCGATTATGATCGTGGTCGATTTCAAAACAAGTCTGCTAATATTCACAGTTCAACGTTATGCTCATCTTAGGGTAAAAGCATGCTTTAGGTTCATCTGCTTTTTGTTTTTCAGCTAAAATAGGATGTTTTGATTGCTATCCAAAAAAACATTTAATACAATATGATGAGTAATGCAGCTTCCAGTGGTTCAGCTAATAACAACTTATGGTTGAGTTTGAAAAAGCAACGCTGTTGAATTCATTCCAATTATTTATTTTAACATCATATAAGGTCTTCTGTGAAGATTTAACTACAAAATAGACGAATACATACATCAGGAATAACATTCACATACGTATAAAATTTAGATATATGGATAACAAGAAACAAAAATTGTCTGCTTACGAACGAAAAGCTAACAAGATGATAACATAGTTAGAGGACCTGATATTTAGATTTATTGTTTTCTCGGATTATTTATTGCTGTAGTTTCCGCTTCATTTTACCTCCTAGTCACCAATTTGGACCTCTAAGGTACCAATTTTTGGCAGTAAGTCAATCGGGGGTTTTATTCGACGCTTAACTGTATTTCAGAGATTATGCGTTTAAAAACTGTCAATTTTTCCGTAGAGAACCAACAGAATCAGTGATTTTATAGTAATAATTAAAGTTAATTTGTCTATTTCCAGTTAAATTTTTAAATAATAATTTGAATAAAGTATGAAAAATCTTAAACTTCATCAGATTGCACTAAATAAAAATGAAAAAATTTGATTTTGTTTCCACAACATAAAAATTTTCAACAATTTTCTAAAAAACCGAGTAAATTGCGGCAACGACCGCACCTTGTGTAAAAGTTTTAAACAATGTAATGGATATGGATTTAAACAATTTATTATGGTTGTTATATTAATGTAAATTTTTTTTTAAACTATGAGTTTCATCAGAATAGGAATGCCAAAATTAGAAAAAATGCCTTAAGCATTTCCGTTTTATTTATAATTATGTTCTAACTTACTTAATTGATTACTTACTTAATTACTTACTTACCTATAATTCGTATAATCTTCTTTTTCTTCTTTAGCACAACAACCGTTGTCGGTCAAGGGCTACCTCTACCACAAGTGGGCTTGATTTTGAGTGACTTATCGATTACAAGTAGCAGGATAGTCAGTCCTACACGATCCAATTGGGACTTTAATCCATGACGGGAATGTTATAAAGTCGTACGAGTTGATGACTATCCCACGAGACCGAAATATAATATTTATAACATAGTTTGATAACCAAGATCGACAAGTGAATGTATAATTGATACGTATGCGAAACACGTGTCTGAATCATTCTATGCTTGAGGTCAAAGATTCCTACAACTAGACACCTTGCTCCGTTTGAGCGATGTATAACGATTTACCAGGTCCATGTTTCATTTTCCCTTACCCAAGTCCGGCAGTACAGGAATGTTTGCGCCACTTTTATGTATTTTCCCACAAAACAAATCTAAAAAAAGACACACACATACACACAAGAATTACGAAAGAAAGTGAAAGCATTGCAAAACGCGAAACATCTTTTTGCTCCGCCGTTGCCGTTGCAGCTCTTTTGCTCTCCATGCTGCAGCCCTAATTCGCTTTCGCTTGCAATCGCGATTGAGCGGGCGCGCGTGATTCTAGCCTAGTGCAGAACACTTTCCTTCTGGGTGGGTGGGCTGGGAGAAAAGCGGTGGAGCGGCCCTCTACCTGCAATTTATTGTTATGCAAATCGTAGCGCGACCGCTTTCGCACCTTTCCGTGGTCTGTGCCTTTTACTCGTGTGCACTCGAGTCTCTTTCTCGTTGTTTTCACCCCCAGCGAGGCCACGTCCAGTGCGCGTCGATCGCAATCGATGTATGCAGGTCGGGTACCGGCCGGTCCGATGCCGCGAGGCCGCTTTCGTGCTTCGTGGCGACCAGCGTGTCATAAAGCATCACACATGCCCATAAATATAAGGCACCCTTTGCGGTGTAGCTTGCCCACAGTCTTGCTCGTACGGAAAGGAAACTCCGAGCCACCGGCACGACATCAAATTAATCAGATCGTTTATTACGTAATGCGTCCCTGAACGGGATGGTGAAAGGGAGGGGAGACAATTTGTGGGAGGCAGACAAACACACACACGCACTCACGTGTGCGAGAAAAGTGGGGTGTTGAAATTACGGGATGCATTAGGGAAGCCTAACTGGTTGCGCTCGTCGGCGTGCGCAAGTGCATCATGGCGCACCAAAATAGAAACGGCACAGAACACGGAAACACGGGCGCCTTTGCTTTGCTCCAGCCCGGCTCCAAATCGAGCGGTGGCTGGCGCAGGCGTTACAAATATGGTGCTGGGAATAAATCTCAACTTGTGGTCCAGTTGTGGTTTGGAGAGAGCGAGGGTGCCCAGACGACGGTGTAAAAGTCATCTTGAAACACACAAAAGAAGCTCGGCATGCGTATGCTGTTTTTGATGCTGGTGTGGAATAATACACATGGCCGGGAGGTGGAATTCTAAGCAATTGAACTTTACCCACAAGGAAAGAGATCAAATTATCGCCTCACTTTGCGTGCGGCTTTACGCAATACAAACAATATTACATCGTGAAGAACACCTTGTAACCTTTTGAGGCCACACACACAATGTCGCAATGTTACTCCCCATCACTCTCTTATCTATGGCGCCTTCTGCCTGACTCATCCAATTCTCGATGGCCATTGATGGCTTCACTCCCTTCCAAAACCATTCAAATGCTTATCATACGCAGTGTTTGCTTTATTTCGATACACACTTCCGCTAGCCGAGGCGGGCACTCTTCCAGCAGCCCGCTGGACATCACTCTATCGCGTCATGATTGATGGATCCAACTTCGTCTTGATCCCGCTGCCATCCCTATCGATTGCACAGCTGCCACGAGCAGAGCGAACACTGGTCGTACGCCTGCCCACCGCTCAGCATCGTGCAGGTGTCGGTGAGCGATTGCTGCCGCTTGGTACAGCCCCGACTGATCACGCGCCGATTGTTCACTGTAAGCAGAGGCCAATGGTAAGAGTACGACTAACCACAGACGCAGTGCGTCAACACCCTTACCGAAGCGTTCCGTCGTGTAGCAGACGTAGACCGGCAGCGGTAGTTGCCGCGGTGAGCGAAGATCCTCCTCCAGCTCATCCATCAGCGCATCCCGGGTGGCCCGGGCGGCCATCGTAAAGATGGAGGTGGAGCGGGCACCGAAGCAAGGACAGCAGCCGGCAGGACAGCTCGGCGTGCTGGTGGTCGGTACGGGCGTCGTTGGAGTCGTTGGACTGGGGGTCATAGTCGTGGTGGTTGGGCTCGGCGTAGAGGTGGTTGGAATTGGGGAGGTTGGCAGGGTAGGTCCACACGTTGGGCAGGTTGTTTCGGGAACGGTGGGCGTCACCACCGGTGTGGAGGTGGTTGGAATTGGCGAGGTTGGCAGGGTAGGACCACACGTTGGGCAGGTTGTTTCGGGAACGGTGGGTGTCACCATCGGTGTGGAGGTGGTTGGGAACGGGGAGGTAGGTAGGGTTGGGGCACATGTTGGGCACGTGGTTTCGGGCGTTGGTGTTGTGGGCATTGGCGTTGTTGGGAGCGTCGGAGCGCAGGTTGGACACGTGGTGTCCGGTGTCGATGTCGTCGGGAGTGGAGTGGTGGGCAGGGTTGGGGCGCAGGTTGGACACGTGGTGTCGGGTGTGGAAGTCGTCAGCTGCGGGGTGGTTGGTAGCGTCGGTTCCGGTGCACACGTCGGGCAGGTGGTGTCCGTGGGCAGGGGCGTGGTGTAGTCAATGTCACCGCAAACGACGGGAATCTCTTGCTGCAGCTCACAGTCATCGCACTGATAGCACACCAATTGCGTGTGAACTAAAGGCAAGCGCACGGATATCCAGTTTTAATGTCGCGATCTTCAGAATTTTAGGTCCTGCTACATTACCTGTTCCCAGAAACAGCACCAAGAGTGCTCCTAGCGTCACAGTTCTAATCATTTTTGGGCCACAATATTGCAAGCACTGTAACACTAAACAAGCTGATTCAAACTGATGCTCATCTTCCCGCAAGACGCTAGGTTTTGTAGCGCTTGTCTTGTCTTATCGGGCTGGAATAGATAATGCTGGACACTCATCAAGGGACGATTTCTTCATCGTATGTAAATTATCGATAAGCGGGACCGACTATCATCTACTATCCCGGCCTGTCTCTCAAGGCCTGAATTTCGTCGAATTTCTTGAATGGATCCGGTGATTCCTCACTTGTCTGAGATAATGTTCAAACTTAATGCGAATCTCGTGATGGCGGGGATTTTTCCTGGGACAAATCGATCGAGCCAAAACAGTTTGATGGATAAGACAGTTCCGGTCAACACATCCACATTGTCCAATTGGAGGACTTAAAGACTTGGAGGACTCCCAGTACATGTGAGTGACAGGATTAAGCATTAATTACGCCTTTTAATGTACCATTACTTCCGCACCCTTTCCAAATTCAATTAGCAGATCATCTTCGCTAATGATCTTTGCCGGTGACCCGGTGTACAGCAATGCTGGGCAAAAATATCGATCACTTTCACCTACCGAGCACGGGCCGGAGAGCGACCAATTATAAAATACTTTACCCTCTGCGTCAGCTGATCTTTCATGTGCCCGGGCTTGGATCTGGCTTGGCCTGTCGTTCGCAAGACAGACAGTCACCGGGACATGGCAGATTACCGCATCCACCACGCTGTGTGTGTGTGTGCCTGTGATGCAGCGGGAAATTCAATTATCGTTCATTTCTAAAGTACCACGTGATAAATTACCGTTTCCTGACATCCACGTTGCTGTGCTGTGCTGTCGGGAACGTCGAGCTCCCAATCCGGGCTCGCTGTTCTCTCCGGTTCCGCGATTACCATCCGTTGCCATTTTTCCATTCCCACTCGCAGGCACCGCTTTTCCTCAGCTCACCCAGTGCATGACAACTGATTACAATTGCTGAAAGTCCATTACCTTGACGCCCGGGCCTGGGGCCGTCGGCTGACAGTACTACGGCGCTCCAGTTCGAGTGCCGCCTTCGCCGGGCGAATTACGATCATAATGTTCCGGCTGATTCTGCGGTGCGACAACCACCGCCACACAGACACAGGGCAGGGCAAGTAGGTGCAGCTTTAGGAGAGGCGGTAGTAGTAGTAGGACTACCGTAGGAGACTGGGAGCCGACCCTTATTCATCTGTCGACTATCAGCCGTACCAGATGCCGCGGCGGAAGTGCTGATGTTGGCGGGATAAGCGTCACCGGGTAGAGCACGGGCACAGAACGCAAATCTACCACAGCAGATCTGGGGCTTTCCCGGAACAAAAGGGAAAGTGTAGCACCGTTAGCGAGTGCCAGCGGTGCTGCGTTCATTGTGGAAAACGACCCGGCAGTAGCAGATTTGTCCTACCATACCCCTCCCTTTCTCTCCGTACGATCGAGTAGGGTGTGGATCGCGTTTTCAGGTGATTTGTTGTTTAGTTTTCTTTGCCAATGTTTTTTGTACGGTTAGTAGGAAGATGTGGCTGCTGCTGGTGCTGCTGGACCGAAAAAGAAAGTGTAGCCCGCAACGCAACAACAGCACCGTAGGTCTGCCTGTAAGTGCCGTTTTATGAAGCGGGTCCATCGTTTTTTCTCAATAACGCCCGTTTAGCAAAGCGCGATCTTGCGCTGAAGAAGATTCGCACACACACACGCACACACACACACAAACACACGATCGCGCAAAGCAGAAAAGGGAAAAGCGTGCAACGCAAACGCACCGGTGGAAACTGGAGCTATTTAGCGTGAAGAATCCGCAACATCGATGATGCGAGATGACTGCTGCGCTAACGAGCCATCCGTGCGCCGCCGCCGCCATCGTCTTTGTGGCCTCGCCTCGGTTTCGCTTTCGACACTTTCCATTAGGGGCTTAAGCAGCTTTCCTTCGGGTGGCACTTTTCCACCGGAGTGCATCACACCGCGGGCGCGTAGAACGATCGCCGACCAAAAGACACGAAAATGGAAAACAAATGCTGGCGGCTCCAAGCGGCCATACCAGGCGAGCGTGAAGATCGAGGGCACGAAGGCGTCGTGACCTTCCATCGGTCATGGTGTGTGTGTGTGTGTTGTTTGAAGGGGGATTTGCTCGAGCACCCCCCGTCCCAAAACGAATTACCAAATTGAAGTGGAAATCGATTATTTCACCCAAAATCGAATGGGAGGGAGAAGATCTACAACCCTCAAACGCCTTCCAGCACGATCACACAACGGCAAGCATTACCGAACCGACATCGATCGAAATGGTCGAAATGGCTCCGATTGATTGCGTACTGTCCGAGGGTGGAATGGCACGACAGGCGGGGGATGGCTATTTTGTCACCGTTTGGAGAAGTTGTCTGAGGTCGTGGTGCCTTCAAATTGATTTCTTGCCATGGCATTGTTCTTCGTGCCGGAGACGGAGCGGTTGTTGCTGTTGTGCTTTTTTACCAGCGCAGCTGTTTTGGGTGAGTGAGAAGAACACTTCCGGGGGAAGTGATTTTTTTTATGTTTTCGTCCATTTCCTGTGGCGTAACTCGTGGTTTTTGGAGGGTAAGGTCCCAAAGGGGGGTTGAAGATGGACGGACTGGCAGACGGGTGACAATGGAATTTCTCGATCAATTGTTTTCACTTTCATCTTAGATAATAGCAAACAGGCAGTGATCTTGATAGTGGTTGGCGTTTTCAGGGTGAGTGAATTGGTACGGGCAGGCTGTTTACCGTGTCTTTCGAGAAGAGTTCAATTGAAGCGATAGAGCATAAGTTTTGCTTTCATTTCAATGGTAGTAGCTGTACAGAGTATCTGAGCAACAGTAAACAGAGATTGTTCATGTTTCGGTGTTAAATAAGAACTTCTGTTAGTTATTAGTGATTAGTTATCTAATAAGATTCTGTTGTTTGAATGTTTTGTTTAAAAGATTTTACAATCAGAATTTCGTAATGCTTAGGAAAATCGACGGGCGACTGGTCCTGCCAACCGCTAGATCCGCCACTGAATTCATAAGATCCTTTGCCTGGTTAAAACAAATTGAATAGTTTGAGTTTGAAGACTTTTTTTCTAAATTTAATCAAACTAAACATCTCTTTTTAGGATCGACATCGATAAAAACAAATTAAAGAGAGTCAAATTTGCAAAGACACATTTAAAATCATTAACAGTTCATTGTGCCCAAGCGAAAACTTTTTAGTTTTTTTGGAAATATAATTATTTTAATATTTTACATTTCAAAAGTTCTCATAGACCAAGACCTATCCATGTTCCATGATTTTTTTAGATAAAAAATCACAAGACCTCTGCTTTGGTCAGTGAGTTCTCTCTTTTCCATGTTTGTATGTTTATTTCATAAGCTTCTTTCAATGATTCAATCAATCAATTATTACCTATCCCAACGCTAACTTGTTGATTTACCAAGCTGTAAAAAATATAAACTCAATCTCCTCTCCGTCTCTTCCTTCAATCGCTTACATTTTTCCAGTGAAAGTTGCAGTACGTTCCTAATCCAATTCCCTCGGGAGCGCTCGACATCGTCCACCTTAATGCTCCTGTCAGTATGCCCCATTTCACTCATAGCCCGCAACCCCAAGCGTCCAATAGTTGGTTCACTTCCTTTGCGACAGGTGCTGATAGGCAATCTTTTCATCTTCATCCATTTCGCCACGGTGCTCGCGTTGTCGACATCGAGCTTCAACGGGATCCGGGATCAAACGATCCGCAAACTGCAGCGGGCTCATCCAACCACCAAACCACCGCCGTTGATCATGGGCACGCGTGTAACGGGAATGATTTCGCATCAGCATTTCAGCCTGCACCTCTCGCCGTTTTGACAGCAGCTCGATCAATTTATTTTTTATCAAAATCACACTCACTCCGCAACCAACGTACGTTCGATGTGTGTGTTTTCTACTGCACCAACATTCCAGCATTGGTCTTGATTGCGCAATGCACCAAAGGCAGGGGTTATACCTCTGCCTTCGAATTTCCTCCGTTTGTGTGTTTTCTCTTTAATCGGGATTGCAGGCTCACGGTGTCACGATACCCGTTAGCATTCCGGGCGTATGGTGAGTGTGTTTTAAACAGTTTTTTTTCTGGGTCACCCTTGTAACATGCTTCCCGGGGGGAAAAGTCCGCTCGGGCAGGCTTGTTGAATAGCGATGACAAATGTCGAGTAAATGGTTCCAAATGTTACCTCGTTAAAGCGTGTTATTTGACTGCAGCAGTTCGAAGGGCTTGGGTCATTAATCGGGTGGTTTGCCCTTTTCTTTGACCGACCGACAGTGTTTCGGTTCCTAAATGTAGGAAACACACGCGTGCTGATGATTAGTTAGATCATACGCTCGGCAAACAACGCACGACAACTCGAATTAGGGAAAACATCATGCCGAACACAGTGCGAAAGGGGGCCGGTATGTGCGTCAAATCGCATTAAAATCGAACGGACGAGCGGTTTGGGAATTAATTGGCAAGATTGGCAAAATCAAAGGTGCAGTCGGAGACACATTTAGCTGAAAGCGCTTGGTGGGGCAATTTCCGGTGTGTGTGTGTGTGATAGCCGTTTATGACTTCACTCGATCACTCGATGTGTTTGAAGCAGAAGGGTGCCTCGGGTGGGGGACGCGTTTAAGACGCGCTAAATGCCAAAGCATTTATGTTGGCATGTGCTAAAATTAGCAAAGGATTAACCTTACGCTTGGTGTTAATGGTTACATATTTGATTGTGGTTTTGCATTCCAAAGAATTTACCAAAGGAATTTACCATTTTAATGGTCGTTGAAATCGATCAAATTATAACTAATGAGTCATGCTTCAAAGATAAAAAATCACAGAATAAATAAATAAACAAATAAATGCATAAAACGGTAGATTGATCTTTGCAGAGATGCCAACAACGGAACACAACGACGAGCAAACTAAGTAAGACCGGTGGCAAATTCAAGCTCGTGGTCGAGCGATGTTTAACATCGTAGGCAAAACGGGTGATGCGCGTTGACGATATCATCAAACATTTTTTGTGTGTCCGTTTTCCACATTTAATGATCGCTAGCTTCATGGCGAGCTTTTTATTGCTCGCCCGCTGTTCCACGGCGACGCAAAGCCTTTTTGCAATGCCAGATGGTCATCATGTTTATTTTGGGTGGTTTTATAGTCCGCTTAGCACATAGCCCAGAAGCGATCGTTTCGTTGGGTGTTCGTTCAGGATCGCCAAAGAACTTGTTTTTGAGAAAGTCATATTTTTATATGAAACTTATCGAATTTTGAATCTTTTGTGTATTTTTTTAGGCCGGAAAAGTTGACAAAAATGTAACATAAAAGCACACCCCATTTTGCCCCAGATAAAACTGGTAGTACCCGTGGCACGGCAAGGCCACTCACGGCTCATACTCACGCGATGGCAACATCGCAACAACACCTACAAGCTTTCACATTCCACATCGCAGAGAAAGAGAGCGAGAATGGTCCAGCCATAGCCATAGCCAAGTGCACTGGTTCGATTTAATGTTTCTTGGCACACATGCGCAGTGCTTAGGATGTGTGTTTTTTTGCCTTTTCTTTTTCGCAATCCACCCAACATTCTGACCAGGCCGCACCTTCAAAGTGCTCGAACCCGTTGACAAGCCGTTTGCTGGGAGGCTAGATGCCGCCCTGTAGCCCCCCCCCCCCCCCCCCCGCTCGGTACAGCAAGTGTCACCGGGCGTTCTTGTGAAACGCTTTGTCTGGGGTGTTTGGCGGCATAGAGGCCGCACCATCCATCGACAGGCGCTAATGTACGCGTCGCAGTACACCGACACCGGGTCGCGTACATCACATTATGACTCATTAGGGACAGTGACTATCTGGCGGCACAGCGGTGCTGTTTGAGGGGTGGAAGCGAACGCACACTCACAACAACAAAAAGCTCCATCATGTGGGATTTATGTTGCCGCCTTGAAATTTATCTACATTTCAGGCTGCCAAAGTCGTCGTCGGGCAGCAGTGGAGCAGTAGTCGCAACACATTTCCCGGCCACGCCACACCCGGGCAACAACTAGCAGGCGCTCGCGGTTCATTGCTCAGCTCTGGTTGCCTTTCTCTGTGCGCCGCCGGGCTGCCACCGTTGGGAAGGTGACATGCTGTAAGCTCTAACTCAGCGGCAGCCGACTTATGTGGAGCTCCCCTTTAATCGATCGAGCATGGGTGTTATTATTCTTTTTTTTTTGGGTGTGTGTGTGTGTTGCTTCTCCGACTCGTTGCGACAACTTCAAGCCGAGACAAGATTCTTGAGAGTTTTGAATTTTTGTGACAGCGGTTGTTTGTGAAAGCTGACAGTGAATTTAGGGTCGCGGCTTCTTTTTGGTGCTGTTGCTGGCAGTGTAAAAGTGTAACATATTTCGCGCTACGGGTTATGTTTCGATGATGTAACGTTCAACACGGGTCCGATCGGATCAGCTCGATGCAGCGAGGGAGTTTTTTTTTGTTGTAAATATAAATGAGGGCAGTTGGGCTTAAAAATCAAAAGTAACAAAATTTCATTACAGTGCAGTACACAATTAGAGCAATTGCGATTAACTAAGCTTAAACAACGCAACAAAACAATTACCGTTTTTCGAGCTCGAACGTGGGAAACGCGCTGCAAGGTTGCAAGAACTCTCATTGCCGTCCAATTTCAACCCATCGAAATGGAACACTTTTACGGTAGGCCATTTTTCATCCATCCATCCAACTATTAATTAAAATTTGGTTAAACGATCGGTGGAAGCGAATCGTTTTGTATCCAGCAACATGCCGGACAAGTGAACCCAATCGTGAACCACCTGATGGACCTGTGTGCTGATGGGAAAACGCTGTGCAGACGAGAGGCTCAGTTTTGCCTCCGGCACCCCCAAAAGCCTTGCGTACAGTGACATTGTAGAGCGAACCCCTGTTAAGACAACGATCTGGCTGATGAAGGCTGATGAGGGCTATTGTAAGGGGTGGTTGAAAATTCGAGCAAGGTCAAACTCGTTAGGTGTGTTTGCACCCGTTGGGCGTTATTCGTAATTACGCGTACCCGGCTGAAGGAAGTTTGCTGCCAAACAGGTGGGTATTGAATTGATCGAGCAACGACAAAAGCACAACAAAAAACAAACGCGTTAGGTGCATAATGAAACAACGTAAACGCATGTTTTGTCGGCGCAAAACAGATTGGTTGCGACTGGGGCGACAAGAGTGTTTAGCAATTTTCTTTAACAGTTTTGTGGTCGTATAGTTCATTTCATTGATATAATGTTGATTTTGTGTTGTAAAATAGACTTGGGATGTACATTTACCGTGGAAGTATGAGATGGATATTGAAAGGGAAAACACAAGAAAAAAGATGAAAAAAGAAATAAAATCATATTAAGAAAATAAAAAAACAAATGCAATATAACATCAATAAAACAACAAGCCAAATCGATGAGCAATGAATACGTAACAAAAATTAACTAAAACAAATCAATGTATAGAACATAAAACACAAAATAATCAAACAAACGAATAAGAAGGAGTGTAAAAGATGAAAAGAGTTCCATAATTTTACATTTTTTGAGTAAAAAGGAAACTGATTTCTAAATAATATAACCACAGCAAATTAAAATATATCAAAGATTTTGACATAAAAGTCTGCTTGAAAATGGCTTTCTTTTATCTAACTTGCCAAATGTTACTGTGAAATATATTCACTAAAGTGCTGGATTGTGATATTAGCTTGTATAAATTTGATGTGATTGAGAAGAGTGCACCTTAATCGCCGGTCTGTTTGCAACTGTGTTTTCGTTTGTCCCATAGTTCATTACATAATTCATTACAAAAGTTCATTCGTGTAGTTCGAGCAGTTCATTTTATGCAGTCCAAATTAGTCAAGTAGTTCTATCTATATCCTATGGTTTAGTTCCTTCTAATTCCTACGTGTTTTCCAATTTGAATTCATATTCGAAATATTAATATTAACCCAAAATCCAACAGTTACTTATATATTGAAAAAAAAACACACACACATACACACCAAACTTTATCATAAAAAAGGAATTTCTTTTTCAATTCGACCGCAACTGATATATATGAAAAAAAGAAATTCATCTGAAATAGGCTGTGAAATTCAGGATTTTTTAGGCTTTGATTTGATCGTGCAGAAGAATGAACGGCTGCCCATCCTCCTCTTCGTTGTCTACAGCTGGAATGCAGCACGGCTTTTCTTGAAAGCAAATTGAATGAACCCGGCACAGAAATTCCAGCATTTCAGCTCTCCATGAAAAGAAAAAGAAGAAGAAGAAGAAGAAGAAGAAAAACACCAACCCATTCATTCATCAACCTGTCCCGCAGAATCCGCCTTTCGCGGGCGGGAAAGCGGGAAAATTCGTCTTTCAATCGGTAATCGTGCACTGGCGCGGGAAGGGATTACGGGGTGTGTGTTTTTCTCCGGCTTAAGTTCACCCACTTTTTCCCCGTTTTTTTTTTTGTATCTTATCGAGCACCGGTGAGAAACGCGCGTCGTTTTTCCCATTTTTTGCAGGTCTGATTTATTTTTATTTGATCACACCGTTTGCAGAAAGCTGCGGTGGTTGGATAAAGCATGGGAGCGCCCCAGTCCCAGCTGCTAAAGGTATGCTAACAAAGCCCACGAACACGTTGCTGCCTAGTGCCGGTATGGGAACAGTGCACGGGAAGGCTCGGTGTGGGTGAGAAAAGCTGAAATGGCTGAAAATTATCTACGCAAAAAAACATACACATTCCCCCCTTCATTGGTGGTTTGGTTGGGAAAATGCAAAAAATGTCTTCAAAATCATACAGACACACACACACACACAACCTCCCACATGCATAGGGCTAAAGTGGGAGGGTTGGCGAATGCATGTTATTTAACAGGGAACAACATAATTAGGCTCGAAGCGTAAGATCGATCGTATGCCAAAGGGGTATGCATTATCTTTCTGTTTTTCGCTCTCTCTCTCTCTCTTGCTCTCTCTCTCTCGCTCTTTGCATTATTTTCACAGGAAAATCAACAACAAAAAACCCACAAAAACGTTAAGAAAATCGGTGTACGGTTATGAAAAGAGCGGTGAATTAGCATCTTGAGTGCTTCGCGCGAAACCGTATGGGATGTGCACGAACTGCAAAGTAACCGCCCGCGATCGTTTGATTTTGGGCATTTTGGGATGAGTTGCAAAAAGGAAAACGGGGGGTTTGGGAAACGATACCGTAACTCTCCAGCACATTGAATTGTTAGCTCAGTGAAATAAATAGGCTTTAGGGAGCAAATAGTCGCACATAGCAAGAGCTCATTCATCCAAACTTTGTTGAAAAATATCATTAAAAGCCCCTTTTAAACTACTGCTGGTTTAGTTGTTCACCTCTGTAGCTGTATTTCATGACAACTTTTCAAATGTTGATGGCCTGTCAATTAAGGAAATTTAACATTCTACAAATGCCTTCGCTGCACGACTCGTACCACACAGTTATGCTTTAAATTTGAGCCGTAACCCACCACGACCTCTCGCCGACATTTTCACACCCGATAAAAATCCCACCAGGTTCCATTTGGTCCCCACATATATATTTTTTTGTTTCGTGCCCTGGATTCAACACCTTCACCAGTGCTTTCGATCGCGACCGGCCAAGATTACATCATGCCTGTCTGCTCGTGGCAGCGCTTCTAAGCCACTGCTGTATGTGCGTAACCCGAGTGTAAACATGAACGGTGCCAGTGGTTCTGTTCTTTCTTTTTTATCTCTCTCTCTATCCCTCTCTCTGTTTTTTTTTTCATCCATAACTCTCGGTGCACCACTGCACTTGTGATCGGATAAATATTCGGTTAATAACAACTTGGTTTAATTTAATTGAGCCCACGGTGCGCACCGCTTGGTGTGTGCGGACGGAGGGTGTGCGCCTTTCTCCGCCTTTGGCTGGCCAGCAGCACCTGTCCACTGTCCGCCAGGGCGTTTAGCTTTATTCATGTTTCACGTGAGCAGAAAACGGCTCGGCTCGGCACCGCACACTCTGTCTGAATAAAGTCCAATTAAAGGCATTCATATGGTCATTAAATTATGCTGCGCGCGGCGGTTGCTCCATGGTCGGTACGTGCCGTCGCCAAAACCGTCGCACCGTTTGGCACGTGCACTTGTTAGCAGGGGGGTTGTATGCATTTGCCTATACACCTCTGTGTGTGTGTGCTGTGTTTGGAGTGTACGGACGCGCCCCAAAACGGGATCGAGATTAAAATTCAATTCCGATCGTATTAAATAAAAAAGCAACACACCCCACACCGACGTGAATTACCGAAAAAAAGCGGTAAAAGGTACGGCTGGAGTGGAGGTAGTGCCCAACAGCCCAACGGTTTCGTGACGTGCGTGACTTGCTCGAGACGATCGAGGGAAGCCCGTTGCATTCGGTTGATAGAAATGGTAATAAAATAAATAAGTCAATACCTCCGCCCCAGCGTGCCCTCGGCCGCTGAGTGTCCGTGGTGCAAATGCGTGCGATCGATAAGAGCCAGCCTGGCACGAACAACGACACCCGGTGATCGCAGGTCTTCGTGAGGAGTTTGCTTTTTTTTTTGTTCAACCCTTTCGCCTCCCAGGACATTGCAATAGATATAATTCAATCACTCGACCGTGTGTCCCGCGTGTCGGGGTTTTTAAACGCGACGGGAGATTGATTGTACCCCTATTGCTTCGGATCGGAAGTTTCATTTCCATGCCGAAAGGGTCGTGCGTGTGAGTTGCCGGGACTAATGAGCTGAGGCGGAGCGGGACAGCACCCGGGGACGTCTTAATAAGGACCGAGGGCGTTGAATGGGAGACGAACCGTGGGGGAAAGAGTCGGTGTATTAGTTAGGAAAAACAAACGAACGAGCGGCAATTATTCACACTTCACTACGGCACCCGGTGGGGGTTACGAACCATTTGGTTGATTGATTGCGATGAGGAAGAGTATGTATCGATCGTTCACATTCACGTTTGTTTTAATGGCATGATTGCAGCAAATGGGGTCTTTGTCGGGGAATTTAATTTTAATGTACTAGCATATGCATCAATTAATGTATGTTAAATATGATTTGTTTTAGAAGGTAAAATACATGTGAATTATGTACTGTACAATATTAGTTATTATTATCTTCATTATTTTATTTTCATTTATTATTATTATTTATTATGTATTAAGGTGTAGCATTTCAATTTGTGAGAATTCACATTTGCTATGAATTTCTCTTCGTAAGATTCCGGAAGATTATGTTTTGTCATTTATTTGTATTGTTTACTAAAAATAATTCCAGTTAGCAAACTTCCAGTTAAAAAAAAACTCCAGTAAAACACATCCAGTAAGCGGTCACCTACTTCAATTGGACTTTTGTATTTGTCGACTGTTTCAACATAATTATGGTTAGCTTTAATGCATTTAATTGTAAATGTAATTTGATTGTATTTAAAAATATTAAGTATTATCACAAGACCAAATTTTCAACAGATGTTCGACGAAGACACTGTATAATTACGTATTAAGACAGTGCTCGGTTACACGATGCTGGTCTTAATCTAATAGGAAAATAGTTGATACGATTTTCTAATCAATTCATTTTCTAATTCAAGTTTAGCCTTTTCTGGCTACCAATTTGTTTATATGAATTTTTAATTTACTTTGAGAGCTCTCTTTCTAAAATCGAGCAAAGTAAGTTTCCTTTTAAGACTTAAAAAAATGTAGCTTTTTACCAGCCACATTTTTAACACAAACTGTGCAACAATGTTTCAAAAGCAAAGTGGGAGATCGCTGCCAACTAATTTATAAATAAACGCAAATGTCATTTAAAAGGAACTTAAAATAAAGCAGGAATATCACAGCATTTCAATATATCTACGGAAATTAATTCAAAACAAACAAGAATAATCTGCAAATAATTAAATTAAATTCACTGCAATTTGGAACTCACGGTTCTTAATAATTTTTAATATAATCCACATAAATAACCAAAATGATTTATAAATTGGAAATTTTCTAAACATTACATCAAAGCTACATGCACATCCCAGTTGTACGAAACATATTTTATACTAATTTTTACTTCAATAAGATGCGAATTACATCACCAATTATACTCACAATAAAAAAACATCTTCATCATTAGCCCCGTTGCATAATATCCTATTTGATTCTCGTTGTCCTTACCTGCAAAAAAAGGAAATAGAAAGAAAAAACGTTAAAACATTGCAAACATAATCAGCTCGCAACTAAAAAGCGCCAATTTAGCTACGAAGATGACGAGCTTCTTGTTGCTGGTGTGTTTACACTGGCAGCGCGTTAAGACGGCGCATCAAAACAAAAACTAGAGGACATCGAAAGGCCGATGCGCCCGATGCAACATGATTTACACCTTCACGACACGACAAACTGCGGCACGGTCACTATTACAGTGAAGCTCGTTTTTGTCGTTCGCCCTCGCAACTCGTCATCAACGCTCGTAAATTATTTGCACGTTGCAAACGTTCTGTTCACATTCACGACAGTACATTCCGCTGGAAGCCGAGTAGTTGTGTAGACAGGCAACATAAAAAAAGAAACATCAGTTCGTGGTTCTGTTTTTGTACTTAAATAAGCTTTTGTCCGGAAGGCAAACATTCATGAAGTTGTGGTCATTCAGCATGCTACAGCATATTGTTGAACTTATTTATTGCGATTTAAAATGTGCTTCTCAAACGAAAATTTAATTTGGGCAACTTGCTCAACAAAATTTTGCAATTTATTTCTTCTCTTCTTCTCTCTCTCTCTCTCTCTCTCTCTCTCTCTCTCTATTCCATGGGATGGAACGTGCCAAAATCACAGCAACATGCGCCTAAACCCTATCCCTTCACCGCCTTCGCGTTTTAACTCTCTTCCCAACCGACTAGACCAGGCTAGACCCACCTTCACGGCGCATTAAACAAATCGCACGCATCCGGCGGGGGGTGGGGGCCTCTGCTCTGTTGCTTCTGTATTTTGCTGAATGGATTTTTACGCAAATCTTTATAATTTGCACAAATCGCCGGAAAATCCTAAACCACCGAACGAGCGAACGAACCGGTTCGGTGGCCTTTCTCTTTTCTTGTTTATTATTGTCCTACAATAATGATGAAAGCACACACACACACACACACACACTTACACATTTTTCGCTCATTTTTCCGTTTAAATGTGCGCGCCCCAAATTTGTTGCTAATAAATTCGCACCCCCCCCCCCCCCCCCCGAAAACCGCTTCTCCGTGCATATTTCTGCAACAAAGCAGTGCTTGTAATGCAATCAATACTAACTGTGGTCGATTGTTAGAGGTTTGGGGGGTGGAAAATGAATGGTTGAAGTGTTGCACAAAGGGAGGGAGGACCGGTGCAATGCGGTAAGCGAAGCGTACCGGAGCAAACACGCGTTGTATCAGCCCGGCACAAAATGTCATCCATTGGGCAATGGCAACGGAGGCGTTGTTGATTGACTGTCTTTCGGTTCGGATAGAACGCCCATTTTGGCTGGGCGTTCACAAAAACGCCCGCCAACCCCGTCCAGTTTGCTTCACCATCCGCAAACTCGAGCTTTTCAACGGTTCAAAAACGGTGCGGTTCGTCGCTTGCTTCACTGTTGGTGTCAAACGATTTGAAAATTCCGTTATGAAATGATAGCAACGGGTGTGCAGCGGACCTGCTGAAAATCGATATTTACTGTCGGTTTTGTCTTTCTGGGCTATATTTTTCTGCTGGTAGTTGGTTGTGCTGGAGCGTTCGGCTCATTGCTTTGCTTTGCTAATGCGATAATTACATGGGTTTGGTGGATTGCACAACCAACTGCTTGTTGACAGTCACTGTTGCGCTTTCCTGTTGTTTCGAGGTTGGACGTTGTACTTATGTTTGTATTAATTACAAAAAATGGAAAGCACTTTTAAAGCCTTTTGATTTTAATAAAACATATTGATCCTCCTCACGAAGTTCCCATACTTATACTCCAACTCATTTCCACTCGTACGTTCTGTAGCCTTCTTTCCATGCCACAATAGCCAGCTCGCTGCTTTTGAATCCTGCTGCGTTTTGCTATTGCCAATAATTTTAATTTCCAACTCATCCACTCACATCCGTCCCAACGTCGGCTAGTCGGCGGAAGCTGATTTGGGCCTGACGATCAGGTGAATGGTTCCGCACATTCATGTTTTAAAGCGGCATAAATTGGTGCGACAAATTGGCATGCGTGTGGTTTTCGTTTCGCTTTGCGAACAGGTTTTTTCAGTTGCAGTTCCCAAAATAGCTTTCGATCGTTTCAATAGGTGGCCCCTTTAGCGTTAGGCTCCCAGGAGCGACGTTGCTCCAGAGCTTATCGTTGAAAATCTAACTCATAAATTGTGTTTGCTGACCGTTTTCGCAGTTGCAACGGGTGGGCCGGTTGCGACACTGGTACGGGGCATTGGGTTTTGCAGTTTAATATTTTCGTTTCGAATAACTTCTTAACCGATTGTTTTGTTGTCATAAATTTTAGCTGATTGTACTGTTGGTTAGCTAGCTTTTACCATTACGATGAACAAATAAGCAGAAAACACCGTGGCGCTGAATCGGAAACGGAAATCCATGGTATGCCTTCACCGAGCATAGCTCCATGTAATGCTTAACGTTTGCTTGCAACCCAACCAAACCCTTTCCCATTAAAATGAGGGAAAGAAGAAAAAACACACAAACACACATAAAAGCTAAGGAAATTGCAATCAACAGTTCCAATCAATCTAATTCGATCCCGGTGCTGTTGTTGTGTGGGGGGGGGGGGGGGGGGGCAAAAGGTCCAGTTAAGCGTGGCGGCGTTTTGGGCAATTCATCTCGAAAATCAATCCCGCTGTCCTTCGGGCGCGTGCGGGCAGGGCCGAAATGGTCGCGGGTCGGTGAGGTAAATAGAGCGATTGAGCCAACTAGTCGGAGTGAAGGTTGAGCAAAAGGTTTAACAAAAAAAAAACCTGGGGGTGGGAGGTAACGATTGGTCAACGGCGAAGCAACTGTTTGGCTTAATCAGATTGCATTTCACGCCAATAAGCTTCATTATGCACGGTTCAATGCTTTATTTCGCTCACTTTTCTTAATGCTTAGCTGTTGCTTTGTCGTTCGATAGAGGGCGAATGGCGACGCAAAAAAAAGCAGTCGTTTTGTATGATGGGGGCAATCACTTGAGAACCTTTTCTTTACATTGGAACTGTCGTTTATCACTCCGCAATCGGCACAATCTCGTTCAATTGTGCATTGGAATTGAATAGCAAACTACAAAAAAACATGAATTGAGTGAATTGATGTTGATTTTTCATCAAAAGAAGGAAATAAAACCTTACTGATCAAAAATGAGCGTCTGGATCTTGATCGCAAACGAGTGGACACATCGGTAACGACGTTGAGAAAAATGTCCTTGAGCGTTTCAGCGATCGAAACGTCCAACGGGATATACTTATCGACTGCACCATCACAGTGATGACAATTTGTGATCGTTTGAAATTAATTCGATGATTTTTACGACGCATTAGGCAGCGATCCAACGATCCGAATGGAAACGAACATCATTCGCCTAAGCGAGCTTAACTGTGTCGCTTTGATGAGGAGTGTAAAATACACAAAGCAAACTAACGTCCAACGTCCAATGTGGCGTGCACTTTTGATGAATGATATTAATTAGGCAACACAAGCGCAAGGGGGCGGTTTGCGTCCAGAAGATCCTCAGGCGTAGCCGTTGGGCAGCTTCCGATACGCGATACGCCGTTCGCTCATAATCCCTGATATCATTGACCGATCGCCACATGAAGTGGCCACCGGATCACCATTGAAATATGGCTACGATTTATTTGCCCAACGGTAGCACACGATCCGAGCGGCAAGATAACATGGGGATGAAAAATATCGTCCAACCGATACACCAGGAACCGTGAAGCCCACCTCGTAACCTCGCGTTCCGCTTTGGGAAAAGAGAAGTGGATGCAAACTCACACACACTACTCACGTTCGCCCTGCAGCGAACGGTAGCCTTTTAATGAAAAGGTGGAGTGGATTCGTGAAATAGATCACCGCCGGGTTTATTAAACTCCCCATGGGATAACGGCTGTAGCTCCTATCGCAACAGCAACATCACAACACTGCTCTGATTTTATTTGTCTGTGCGGTAGAATCACTCCTCAGGGCCTCACTTACGCGTACTGCCCATTGCATATCAAAGGGTGATATTACGCTGGTTGGGAATACATTTATAGCGTGCAAGATTTACATAACAATATGAAATATTCGCTGCTAACATGCGTACTGTGCGTCGCTTGAGCGAACGATGTCGTTAAAACGATTCGTTATTGCCCTCGTTAGAGGTGATAAAGATGAATCGAAGGAGTGGTTTTGGGGCACGGAACGGTTTAGGTTTGTCGCTTTAAAGTGTGGTTTGAAGATTTAATTGCTTGCTGTAAATGGGGTGGTAATAAAATTAGTTATGCTGTTGGGGTTATGATTTACACTACAAACAGTCCATGTTATGCTAATTATGACATGCGAGATGTGGGGGACCATTGGAGCTGGTGTATAAAGGTTGGTGTAAATTGCAAGTAATGAGGTTGAGAAGACATTTTTTCTTTTCTTTTTAGTATTGAAATGATGTAGTTTAAAAGTAGATTTATTAATTTAGCAGAAATTTGGCGTTTTTAAAGAACCTTGATTTTATACCAAAATCATTAATTTTGTAATTATAAGCAGCTATTGGAATTATCAAAAGATCATGAATGATTTGGTCTTTTGCCACCTTTTTCCAACTCCACCACAGCTGTTACTCACAGGCATTCACCTTTACTGTATTTTGAAATTAGGAAAAAAAAGGAAGGTTTACACGCATTTCAGTGCAGCACATTCACAATTGCGCAACACTTTCTATCTCGATTAACTGCTCATATAGCAAAGAAAACACTCCCCAACCAATCGATCTTTCCCTCGCACGGTCTGACCAACCAACCAGCACAACACAACAGCACAAAACAGCCACAAAACCACATCACTCTAATCCCGCGAAACACGAGCCCGGACCGGCCTTCATTCATCTTCCAAACCCGCCAATCCGCCAGTAATAGAGATCTCATTTGTCCGGTGCGACCTCGGCACGAAATAAATCCTCCCTTCCGGTATTACAGCTTATTAGAGAGACAGGGAGGGTGTTGAACACACACACACACCTTTCCTTTCGCGACGATGCCTGATGCAGCCCGGACGATCACATTTCTCCCGCGCCTGTCACCCGGCACCCAGCGATTAGGGGTCGGTTTATTATGATATTTGAAAATTAATCTTCATGGGTTACACCTCCCGCCTGTTCCACTTCCCCACCTCAAATTCCACAGGGTGGGTCAGAGGGGGGGGGGGGGGCGGTTTGCGTGTTCCTACTGCTTATCCTCCCTGTTGCATCGAAACCAAGGGGACCGTCGCGTTGAAAGGCTTCCTCCCTCCCTGTGGCCACGCTGTGATCTTTTCGGTAGATCACGCTGTGCTGCCAACCGCCGTCCATCGTACGGTGCGGGGACCGGGAAAATGCGCGGAAACCGTCACCTGTGAAGGCCTAGGTCTTTGGCCACTCCGCAAACGTTACGGAAGTCACACAAACCACAGCTGAAGGGGGTTGGTAACAGGGCGATAGACAGGGGTTGAAGATCGAAAAACAATACTCGCAAGCAACAAGATAAAAAGGAAAGTTCCAAGGTTGAGCGTGGTGCATTGATTGAGTTACGTCAAGTTTTTTAGAGCGTTGGCCTCGGTTAGGCGGAGAGCAAAAGTGAATCATTTTCCCAATCAACAATTAATCATCGTCCAATAAACGTGTTATTTGATCGGATTGAAGCGAGTAAGAGAGAGAGAGAGAGAGAGAGAGAGAGAAAGGAAGAAGGGTTAGAGAAAAAAGAGCTGTTATAATAAAATAAATAAACCTAAGACCAAAACGAACGGAATCGATCATTGACGCCTGCTGCATTGGGAAGAGATGGAAAGGATTTTCCCGTAACAGCAGCCAAGCCGCTCGACTCAAGTAGATCACGGAAAGGGATTAATGGACGCGTGCACGCGACCTCAAGTGTTTGGTTAAGAGGGCCAGCATTCCGCACCGCAAGTAGCAAGCATACTCGAGGAAAAGTGTTGAAAGGCGCACTAGAAGATAAAGCAAATAATAAGCTTTATACACATATATATATTTAAAAACAAAAGCATCCCGAGTGAAAAGAGGCCCAATCCCACCGGGCGATTAATTAAAGATTTCATTTGGCTTTCACGCTTCACACTACCTGCCCAGTCCGCCCGGACATGACAGGTGCCTGTCGGAGTTGGTTTGAAATGGAAAGTGCAGTTTGGCGCAGTTCGAAGCAGCGCAGAAAACGCCGTTGCTTTCAACTGTTTATTAAACACTCATGTTTCACAGGGGAGAAGTGTGCTGCTGCTGTGTTGTGGTTGTATTGAGTGCGTGGCTGGGTAAACTTGAACACACGATGCACAATACGCGCATGCGTTTGGGTAATGCAAATGGGCAGTGATGAATGATGGTTGGATTAAAAGATGATTATTTAGTTTTTGGAGTATTAAATGATTGATCAGATAAAGACAGATGATAGATTTCATGTTCATTTGGAAGAATTTGTGATGGTTACTTTATGCAAAATTGTCAGATCATGTCAGATCGTAATATTAACAAACTGAGATACCCTTAGCCGTTAGCGTTCCTTTTTCGACGTTTTCTAGATATTTTAAATCTATTTGCCTGCGATCTGTTTATCGATATACATTTAATGAAATGAGATATAATGAAAGAAAATGCATAAAAAGAAATATTTGGTATCGTACAGATCAAGCCTCTACTAAGTCAATGATATATAAGACACATCCAATGCAACGAACTTTCATGTGTCCTTCATCCATAATTTCAAAAATTAAATAAACTTATTATCACTTGAAAAAACACACTTCGGCAGTTGTAAAGCATTCTTATTCATTTAACCTTGAATTTGTTTTCACTAATTTGTTTGCATGTTTTATGATTTCGATAATCTATCCATCAAACAGCCCTTGTACAAGCCTCTCTTTGTTAGAATTCCCCACGAAGTCATAGAAAATTTACGCCAACATGTGTTAATGAGTCCCCACAAAGGTGCATCCGCGTCACAAGCACCGCTAAGCAACGAGATGGACCATTCCCGTTCCACTCTGCCAGAAGTGGTTGCATTGCAGCTTGCCAAAGCCTTGCCAAAGTTCAAGTTTACGACCTCTACCTCCACCGTAGAGTTTCACACGCCGCACACGAGGGACCTGATGTTTGTGCCCCCGGGAGCCATCCCGGCTCATCCGGGGCCAGCTACCATTAGCATGTTTAAAAGCAGGTTCCCGCTCGCTTATTACGCTGGAGGAGTCGCAATAACAAACTCTCCCTTGTGCCTCGACACACCGGCGACCCCAGCGCAAAGCGGATCAATGCGACCAAACACACAATCGCTCCCCGTGTTGGTGGTACGCACCGAAGAAAGTACCAATTAGCACCCAGTTATTATGAGTGCTGTGTTTTTTTTTTCTCCACCCCACCATCGAAAGGAAAAGTACACCCTTTGTTTCGCTAGGGATGATAGCTTAATTTTTCGAGCGCCCGCTTGTTTGGTGCCGCACACAGGGGTAGTGTAATGACTCTGTTGGGTGAGTGAGAGCCTAGGTTGCAGTGGCTGATTGTGGGAAACCCAATGACGGCTTTGGCAAGTGTCCCTCGGGGGGCAACGGAGAGGTTGTGCGTGTGTTGACTTATGCTACATCCGCGAGACAGCTTTCGTTAGCTGTCGGGTGAACAATAATGCCCGAGGAAAGTTTTGATTGAAATTTGGTCCAGTCTTGGTGTTGGTGTTGAATTTAGCACCACCAGTGAGTGATGGGAATTCGTAATAAATAGTAGATTAATTGGGGGAAAAGAACACTCCACGCACAAGAAAGACAACACCACATTTGCATGTTTTTGTGCTGCTTGTTGATGATCGCTTGAGAAACATGAATAATTTGTTCATGCTATCAACGCGGCTTGTGGTTCATTGTCAACAATGTCGACAACTGTTCGTTAAGCTCACAAGCAGTGATCTCTTGTATTGTCACTGTCAAGAAGGCTACCACATCTTTTGGGCTCGAGTGGGATCAAGGGTGTATTATGTTAAGGAATGTCAAAGTTGGGCGACAAGCGCTTCAAAGCTCTCAGTTTGAAACACGCTGTTCAATGCTATCAGCAGTTGAACGCTTGTACCAAACTTGACATTACAAACCTGAAGTGTAGTCCTCAAGAAACTGATTTAAATATATACAAGGCGTTAACAAAAACCCTCGTGCAAACCCTTTTTAGGTACAATTCGTTGAGTTGTGAAGAATCTTGTTACCAATAGTCTTATTGGACGCAAAAGTGAAGTGTTAACCTTGTTTACTCATAATGTATGCACCTATTTGACATTGCTGCAAGTGTAAACGAATTCCACCAAGCTCTAAACGCCTCTGAATGCTCCGGAGCTTAAAAATGACATTTGCAATATTTTATCTTTTTAAAGAGTTGCGTACCCAACACTGATTAGTATCGCTGTCGTCTCTGTATGAGCTTAATTAGTGCTACTAATATTTCATTGCTTCTCTGACCTCGGATCTCCGCCACGATACGGTTTAGAACGGAATGGTCATTCCCATGCTCTAATGAAGTGATCACACCACCAACCGCCTTCACTGTGTTCCGAACTACACAGGCCAATCTCCACTGCATTCCGGCGCCGACTTTAGAAGTCTCGCGTGTCCTTTGCCCATGTCGTTAGAGTAAATTCTTTGGTACGCTGAGCGATGCATAATCAAGCATTCAATTCCATCCAGCAAATGATTAATCTCGGCGGAGTTTGAACCATACCGCACACGGTTGAATCCCGCCGGAATCGAGCTTTGCTTTTGCTAGTAACATTTGAATACACGCAGCCAGATCGTTTCAATGTTCAAGTTTAACCTACGAGTGCAGGCTTCGTTTCTAGACGTTTTTCCATTAAAGGATGGCGATCCGATCGGGTCGCTTGTGCAGTACAACCACCTGAAGCCCAAAGCGGAGTACATTTTACGGTCAGCACTCAGGCCACACAACCTGACTGACTCACCGTCCACTTGACAAAGCCCGTGCGCAGTGTGCAAGAACGCGATCAAATTCCTCTTTGAAGGGAACTTACGCGAGCGTTGGAATTTGAAAGCCCAACCTTTTGCGTTGGGTCCGGTCGGGGTGTGTGAATCGTTCGATTGCAACCTCTCCCAAAAACACCACAGGTGAAGGGATCTCCCAAACCGTACGTCAAGGTTTTCCTGAGCGCGGGATCGCAATCCAGAAGTTAAAGGTGTGTACCGTAGGACCGGGCCGACCTCAAAATCAGTCTACTGGGCGATGCTCTCAAACCAATTTGGTGCGGTAATGTTTTTGGACAGCGCAAGTTATGCAAAGCATGCAGCATGAGCTTCGTCGAAGTGTGAGCAATACGTTTGGCCGAACTATATCCATGACCGCGTACGGCTCGTACGGGTCAGCCAAGGGCTAGGGCCGTTCTGCAGATGTTCTCATTTTCAATCACAACTGCACTCAACCTGACAAATGGGCAAAACGTGACGAATTGTGCAATGTGTGCCTGGCTGCACTACGGGTAGACACGCTAGCTAGGCTGTTGAGATGAGCCAATAGCATCAAAAAGGAAAGGACCACCGGCAAAGATGTGACTTAAAATGGGTTTAAAAATAGGACGATCTTTCACGTTGTAGTTGATGCAAGTTAAAGATTGAGAATTCGAACGACAGTGAGTTTTGGATATATGACTCTACGCAGCAGATTTTTTACTGAGAGAATTGAGTTACTCTGCTAATAATAATATTGTTTTACACGTATAATTACATTTGGAGTCTTAAAAAGCATAACATACGAATTTATTTTATTTTAGCATTATTACTACTATCCCAATGTGATTCTTGGTTAATTAACTGCATCACTCGTATTAAATTCCAATTAATTTCATAAACTATTTATTCCGTGTTCTTGCTGGAAAAATGTATTCTTGTATGAATTGTACTACAACTCGCTAGCAAGGAAAACTGTAATTATAAATCCCCTGAGCAAACAACTGCTATACATACAGCCTGACAGGACTAGTTTGTTTACAAGCCAAAACATTAGGAAAATTTACATCCTACGATTAGCTAACCAACAATAAGCGCCTGACGGCAATGGTAATCGCTCAAAACAAGCTGCAAACAAGCAAACGCGCACACAACAAAAAAACGCCACGTACACACGTACATACGAGGATCATTTACAACCCAATCCAATCAATACTTGTCCGTTAGCACACGTTGCCTGCTCGATTGCAGCCCTTGGGCAACCGTCGGCAACAAATGCCCATTCAATAAATGGGGTAAAAACAAACCATTGCACATTGCCGTTTTTGTCCCACGCTTTGCTTCTAGCGTTGCGCTAAACAAACGCGGCTAAGAATGATCACCTTGCATGTGTATGCGTCTGGCCTGACGGAGGGAGAAGGTGCACCTGCTTTCCCAAGAACCGTTTTGGAGCCATTTTTCTTTCCTGCAATCACCGTGATTATACAGGGCATCGATGCACGCGCATCGTTCCATAAATCAAACCACAACCATTCCACATGGGAGACCACCCTCACGCATCCATCAGGCTTGGCTCCCTGCCACTCACGCACGCACCGGCATGGACATCGACTTCAGGTCGGAAGGTACGGTGTAGTAATTCTGCAATCGAACACGATCGACCGTAGGGGTTTTGATCGCAATCGAATCGATCGATCGATCAAACGGTACGCAAAAGTGGATTGCCTGTAGCCCAGTCCCCACAGAGGAAACACAACGAAGGAAAACGAAGGGCTCAAGAAAATGGGTGAGTTTTGTACCGCAATTACAGCTTCATAAATTTGTATTAATGTTTTCACGCTTTTGTGTTGTCCGATTGCGATCCGATTCCGATTGGATCTATGTTGGTGATCCGTTCCGATGCAATGGGAATCGTACTGGGACGATCGCACGGTACGGTCTAGGAGCGGTTCGATATTACATGCTTCCCATACGAATCTATTACTGTCGCGCTGATTGCCTGTCATTTGGTGGGCACCATTTTGAGTTGGATCATGATCACAGGGCACGATACCGCAGTCGCAGGGAAACATACCTGGATGGAAAGGAAAAAAACAAAGAAAAAACGTTATTAATGTAATGAAGAAGGAAAAAAAGATTTAAAAACTATGATTTTGCTTGATAAAAGACAATAAATCGCAATGTATGGCACAATAATTTATTTTCGGCAACAATATAAGGGGAAACAGATTATTCAATCGGTCGTCAAGAATTTCTATTTGTCACAAAATGAAATAACCTGTTTCATTCAATTGCAAACTTTCTTTCACCTTACATCATCCATCCAACAGCACACGGAAAGATTTAAAATAGGAAAGTAAAAAATCACTTTCGCTCTCGAAACAAAAAAAAATGCTTTATTTTCTAACGCAACGCCACGGTGCATCCGTTGCGTATAACCGCAAGCGCACAGCGCCATAAAACATTTGTGTGACTGCGATGAAAACGATGCTTCTTCGCGTAATAAATAAAATCACTGCTTCAAAAACCGGCACTAAACCTATAAAAGCTCGCCGAAAAGGAAGATAAAAAAACTCCACACATCACACGACGCGAAACGATGTAGAGAGAAGAGCCAAAAAACACAAGCTCTAATCGGACGATTTTGGACGATCCGCGCAAACGCTTCACGCATGCGTTACTCGGGATCGGATGCGCGGAAGTGAGCACAGGTTGCGTCTGGTGTTGCGTGCTTACATGCATGAAAATTTGGCAGAGGAATCACAGCACACACACACGGAGCAAAAACATACCCAACAACAAATCATTACAACGCAGCCAACCGATTACGGTAAGGCACCGGCAAGAGAGTAAATTAACATTTTTGCTAATTTTGTTCGATAACTTTCGGGGTGCGTTAGGTGTATTTTTTTTCAAGCAGTGCAAAAATTTACTTCTTTTTTTTTGTTTTGCAAATCGGGAAAATGGAAAACTCAGCAGAGAGGATATAATTATTATAAATTTCGTAATTAAAATTACACGCTCAGTGGAGTACATTGTGCAACAGAGTGTAGTTGGTGCAAAAGTAGCAAAATATGCGCCGCAGCGGTGAAGGTTGTTGAATAGAAAACAATAAATTTTGAAGTTTTTCCATGTTAATAAACCAGCTTTTACATCTTCCACTGTGTCCCTCCATTCCATCATTTCTTCTCAGCCGTCCCGCGCTGATCCGTCAGTGATGCCACCACCGACCGATACAGCCGGTGTGCGTTCGTATCGTACAGATAGTCGATGTGGTTCCACTTGCGCAACCCGATCCGATGCTTGTGCACCACGTTCGGCAAGCTGTCCGCCAGGTCCTCCACATCCTCCGCCGGCACAAAGTTATCCGCCTCGCTGTAGTACAGCGAGATCGGTGCGGTCACATTCCGGAGCGGATACTCGGGCGGCACTCGCGCCCCGTATCGCCTCACATTCCCGTCCGGCCCGTAATCGTACTGCTGGAACGACTTGGCCAAATGGTTCCGGCCAAAGTGTAGCAGCTGGTACAGCGAGCACCCCGCCGGCGTGTTCGCCAGTATGTCGCCCACGATCGACCGATTGATCGAATCGTGCACGCCGGTAAAGTACCAGACGTTCGTCAGCACCAGATCGGTCGGGATCAGGCCCATCTTGTGGCCAGCGTGCAGCAGCTCCACCGGTGACCCCGGACCGCGGCCCACCATCTCGTACGTGCGTGTCATTTTCGCAATCGTTTCCAGCTCCTCGACCCGCGTGGTGAACTGAAACACGGGCGAGGTGGCGCGGTGAATGTAAGCGGCCGGTGCCATCAGATGCACGCTGGCAAACTTCCGATTGTACAGCGGGCGCATGCTTGCCATCACCAGAAACACGGCACCGCCCTGCGAGTGGCCGATGTAGTGCAGCGTATCGGAGGAGCTGTTGAGGCGGATGTAGTCCACCATGGCGGGCAGATCGTACAGACCGATCTCGTGGAAGCTGAAGCGCCAGTATTCGGCATCTTTGCGGGTGAGCTTGATGTGTTCTTTCGAGAACGTGTTGCCGCGCACATTCCCCAGCCAAACGTCGTGCCCTTGGTCGGCGGCTATGAAAGCGAGCGCTTTGTCCGGCCCTTGCACCGTCCAATCGACCGAGGAGGCAATCAAACCGTGCATGATGAGCACCGGTGCTCCCTTGCCCGGAATGCGCACGAGCGTGAGGATGTAGCCGTCCTGCGTGGTGACTTTGTGCAGCTCGACCGGATATCCGTGGCGTGTGATCGAGTGGCGCTGTGGAGCAAAGTGTTTTGTAGCTTACATTTGTTCTTTATGGAACGCAAAGTTGAGCGTTTACCAGTATATCATTTGGATTTTTTGCACCTAAAACGTGGGTGATCGATGCGGTCAGTGCCAACAGGTACAACGCTGCGTGGCAAGCCATGGCTGAGCACTAACTACCACGTTAGTGGATTTTATATTCCACCCATGACCATTGTCCATTGCTTGTATGATCGTATCGGAAGCGTAATTAGCTACCACTACCCTTTAATAACCGAGCAATTGAAAATGGAACACGTCGATTTTGAAGATACTTATTTAATGAGCTTTAACTGCCGTTTCAAACAGTTTAAAACTGCTCGTTGTTTAACGAACTATTGGAAAATATTTTTTAATTAAACTGGGTGATCTTTATTTTTCAGAAATGAGTGGAAAACGATATTAAAATGGAAGCTATAAATTGCTGACAGACGCCAAAAACTGTCGGACCATTTTATTAGCGGAGCAGCTCGCAATCGCGCCGCTTGATCGTGTCATGCAAGCACGCACTCATTGAAATGGCAGTTCCGGACCATGTGCTCACCAGTGTCACCGAGCGAGAGAAAGAGTGCGTTTCATTACGTTCCATCCATTTTCACAGTGATCACAGTCGAAGCGATCGTATCGTACAACAACTGGTGGAGCAATTAATTTCAATTTTCCCGTTTCCATCCAAAATATTCCACATCAATGTCAGAAAAGACTGGTAGCTGCAAAAAAAGGGGTATTTTATTCAACATAATCACAAAGATCGGATCGCAAACCGCAAAAGTACAATGGTGAAAAGTGGCCAAGGCAGTATGGATAGCTGCGGAACCATCCCCAAAAATAAGCCGAAACCAATGCGAAAAAAAACCGCCCAACTACCGCCCTTACGAATTGTTTTACCGTGCTTAGCCTTTACTTAGCCGCAGGCGAAAGTTGCCCCCGGCCCTGCAACCTGCAACCAATCGGCGAGCGAAAGATCTGATGCGAAAGATGCCAATCACGCACACAATTCATCGCTTTTCAGGCAATGAGATGAGCATTAAAATGGGTTTCCGCTTTCCCGGGCGGCAGCGTCGCAGTACGGCGTGCGCTTCCGGAAAGCGCATTCCTCCGTTTTAGCCGCAACTCCATCTGCCCGTCTGTCACACCTTTTCCGAGTAGGGCGGCTGATTTTGATCACCACTCGAACAATATGTACAATATGAGGAGGGGGGAGGAGGAAAAACTACTTCAACCAGTCAGCGCTGGAGACGAGTTTTCCAATTTTCCATGCTTCCAGTAGCAAGAAGTCGTTTGCAGCGCAACGCCCGCCTGGAGCGTACGGTTTGGCGGCAAACGCGGGGCGAGCATCTTCATCAAGCGCCACAGTAGCGAAACCATGACGACGCTGCTGCTGATGATGGAGAAAATTTGCTCACTGGAAGGGAAAACCGAACCCCCGTGCACTAGCGTAGAGGGTGCGAGCAAATGTGTGTGAGTGTGTTAGTAGAAAACGCGCCGACGCCAGCTTTGATGGGCGATTTTATAAAGGCACCAACTCGCCGCCGTTTGCGGGCGCAGTTTATGGTAAAGGTGGGTTTTCTCCCGAGCATAACCGTTTGCTGCCAATGGAAATGTGTTTTTTTTTTTCCAGCTCTGCCGTTTAATACGTGGGTAGGAACAGGTAAGTTCAACAAACTGTTTTTCTTTCATTTCTCTTCTTTTTTTGTTTTCCTGCCAACATTTGACTCATCTGCTCATCCGCTCACTCTCAGGGAACAGAAGGGAACAAGTTAGTGTGGTTTGGGGTAGGAACAGGGCCCACTTATCGCTAATGAGCATCATAAATGTTCACTGCTTCGTGCAGTGCAGAGGACGCGGCGAGTGCATCGCAAGTGTGAATTAACGATCGGGTTAATTTGGGCGATCTCAATCGCAAGCACCAACGTTATTATGCTCACGTTTCATGCACTCTTCACCCTGCAATCTTTTTGCGAGGTAGGTTGAGGATGCGACTAACATTAGAGTGGGAAATATTATGGTTAAATCTATGCCATTAATCTTCCAATCTATTGTGAGAACTATGCGCAGCCTTTCGTTAGGTTCTTGTGGAGTAGTTTCTACAATGCATGTCTCTCATCTTAAAAAGAGCTTATCAAAAACTAACAAGCCATAAAGTGAACATTCTTATTACAGTTTCATTCAAAATCGCAATCCTAATAACCGCCTCAAGCTATTCCCTCCTTTCAAACCTGCTTAATCAGACGATTTTATTTAAACGTGTCAAACATCAAAATTCCTCCAATACTCGACCACACACACAGGGCAGCAACACCAACGCAAGCTTCCCTTTCACGCAGCTCTCGGGATCGATAATTTATGCCACCAGTGCTTGACGTCCGCTGCTAATCGAGGCGAAATATTTATGAAGGAAACACTTCCAAGGACGACGCCTACCGACGCCGTTCCTCGAATGGAGTTTTGAGCAAACACATCGGAGTTCCACTGCACTGCAAGAAACGCTAATTTGTTCGCATTCGATCGTGTCCTCCGATCGTGTACATACGCTCTCTGTAAGGGTTTGGTTGCAACTGTTCTGTTCCGGAGCGGTGCCACCAAACATGTTTCAACCAATTCCGAAGCGAATTCCCATTCCCGCGGCCATGTTCGCACCCTTTTACAGGCTCTGCTGCGTGACATTCTGCTGCTGCTGCGGCATGTCGGCACGTGTCGCGCGGTAATGGCACAACACCAGAAGCCCACAGTCGATCGGTTCGCTGCCAACGTGAAGAAGAATAAAAAGCAACCACGGTTCGAGCCATTTCGATATAAAGTCGAACAATGAGTACAACAAAACCGGGCGTTGAGACATCGCAGAAAGGTAGGTGCTGTTGGTAGGTGCACCGTACCAAAACCTTGCTCGCTTGCGCGCCTAGTTGCGCGGTTTCGGAAGCAAATGTCAAGGATCTGGAGGATCGTGTATGTTGTCGCGACGGCGTGACAGCTATTGAAGGCGAATCTTCCAACTCTTCCAACTGGGAACGGTGTGTAAGAGCAGAGAGTACTGGTTACGATTTGTAACAAGCGATGGGAGATTGAAAAGACTTCAAATTAGCGTACTAACAATACGGGTGAGTGTGCTAACAACGTCATCAACTGAAGATGAGACTCCGATCGAGAGGGCTTACGGAAATTCACACCCCGATCCAAACATTCCCAAAAGCCTATACGCCTTCGTGAGGTGTGGTTCTCGCTTACCTATTGATGGATGATTGGATTGACCTTTTAACGGGCCGAACTGCGCCACAGCCCAGATAATAGGACCTTGCCCTTGCGAGGACGGCACACCGTTACAGTACACGGAAGGTGTCCGAAATGTGTTGTGTTGAGTTGCGAGTGGCGAGTAATTGTAGGCTCAGTCTTCTTCTGACACTGGGCGCCATCAATAATGAGATGATATATTTACGAGGTCATCCACTTGACATCTGCATACCACGAGCCCTCTGGTCAGTCAGAAAAAAACACCCAAAAACAAACAACAATCCAGAATCCTTCAAGCTAATTATGTATTTCACTTCTAGCTGAGCGGGGTCGCAATGGGAACTGTTGACCGAGGCGATTTGAGACCATTGTTTCAGCCTCGGACAAGTGCGGGGCCTCCGTAAAGGCCTCTAACACCAAACACCAACCAACGGTACCAAGGAGGGCGATAATTGCAGGTTACGGGCCCTCTCGCACTTAACTCGAGATCGTGTGCTTTTTGGAAGATCACGGCGTTAGGAAGATTGTGGCGCGGCGTGGCTTCTGAAGAGAGGCGTTTAGCCTCCATGTATGCCCAATTCCACGAAGCGGGTGTGATTGATGAAGGTGAGGGTTTTTAGGAAAATTGGATGAGCTTATAATAAGCGGACCCGCTCGGATCGCTTTGTGGAGCACTTCTTTTTGTTGGGTAAAGGTTAAACGGAAGAGATTTATTAGTCTAGCACCTCATAAAGCGCATTTAAGGATGGGTAATGAATGGGCTTAACACAGGGGGATTAGAAGATGTTTTGATAATGTTATTGGGTCGTTATTGCGGTCGGGGGATGAAGAGGATCATCCCTGTGTCCTAGATTTATAATCGCAAATGGGGTACACCTTCTTTAGTGTGTTGATCCTGAAGTATTTTTTTCCGCAAGCAAGCAACAATACGAAGCTCAAGCCGGACAGAAAAAAAAGACTCGACCGCATTGAAGACCATAAATAATCCCTTCAAAGACTGTGGCGCATAATAAGTCAATCCACCACCTAACAAAACCACCAAGGAACGGGAAGCCCGATCAATTAATCTTCCCCCGAACCACCCGGTTTCTGGCAGCGGTTTCGTGTACATCAGGAAGTTGTATGGGGGCCATTTATACAAGCCAAACCCAACGCCGTGTGGAATATTGAACTCGTGCGGGCGATCTCTCTGTATCAGATTGACGCAAAAATCCAAGCGTCCCAGCATCAATCAACTGTAACCAATCAGTAACCCGACCGAAACACGCCACGGCCTCTCCAGTCATCTCTCCGGTCATCCTCGGCTGAATGCTTCCAATCGTCCCGGGGAGCACTTGTTGTTTTATTGATTGACGGACGGGACGCGGTAAAGGTTATTATTACCAGAAATTGAAACAAGTTTGAAGGTCAGACACTTCAGCAATGATGCCCGCGCGCATGCTCTCTCCTCTACCGAATGTCCTAGATAGAAAGGTTGACCACTGAGGCGCACTAAAGGAAGAGATCGGTGCGGAACGTGCTTTTGGCCTACTTACAGGACTGCGCAAAAACCGGCCCGCTGATGCTGACGCGATCCTGTTGTGTTAGTAGCGCGTGCAGGTCGCACTATGATTTGCTCTTTACTTTGTTACCGATTCCAGAGGTGCTCCAGTTTGTAGGTCATCCCTTGGCCCTAAAGCGAAGCGAATTGTGATTCTCAAGCAAAACCTTTATGGCGGTAGGCGACGACTGTTGAGCTTTTTTCTTCTTCCGTTCGAATATTTAATCCGAGTTTTCGATCGGATTGAATGTCATCCGAGATATAGTCCATCAAGCGATTAAGCCGCCCGGACTTAAGCACCCAAAGTCCAAGGCAACCACCAGAATGTTCTTGAAGAACATTCCGCAGGCTCTTGACTCCTGCGGGACTCGTTTCTCACGGCCAACCTCACGGGATCGCCAATCAAGTGCGATCGTCGATTGCGAATGACATACACTCATAAATAAAACAATCCTTACATTGCTGGGCTAAACACCGGGGCGCAGTACCGCGGGTACTGGAATAATTTCAGGAAGTAAAAGTAGCTCCTACCGATCGGTTGCGATCATGCGCACACGCTGCGATTTAGTATTGTTTCTTGCTTGTACGCGTTGTACAAGTGTGTCTGTTTGTTTTTGCACACCGCAACAGCTTCGATTCGAGCTGAAGGTCGTCCAGCTGCTTA
Organism: Anopheles merus; assembly: GCF_017562075.2. Lineage (NCBI taxonomy): Eukaryota > Metazoa > Arthropoda > Insecta > Diptera > Culicidae > Anopheles > Anopheles merus. The sequence goes on from NC_054084.1 coordinate 11,449,275, forward strand.
CACGAGCGATAGCGTGCGCCGGCGACTCCAAGAGAATGGCAGTAGATTGATCCCGTTTTTTTTTTTTTTGTTTGCTTCTCCAAACTATCCGTTGCGGAACGGAGAACGCTCGATCGAACGCTTAACTACGCTCAAACGCGTAGAACTTGGGCGAGCCGGTTTGACGATGGTAATGGCGACCGAAAGGTGCTTGATCGGGACACGATCTCGATGGAATTTTCCACCGTCCATCAACTGAGGGTGGTGGCGGTGGTGGTTTGATTTGTGCCAGGTGACACATTAATGACAGAGTGTGCCGCGGCGCTTGCTGGTTGCTTGAACTCACCTCGCCAATTCTGACCACGATGGATACGATTGCGTGGTTGGTACGCGTTAGCAGCCAGATTAAGACATTGACCAGCGTGCTAAAATTGCTAGTTCGATGAAATGGTGGCGTTTATCGTGCCACCGCCACCAGACTTCGTCCGTGCGTCCAAGCGAACTGAACATAATTCATGCTTTAATTCCAACATTATTATTATAATTTCCGCATACCGCCCGAGACTGGTCGGTCCAAATCTTAGATAAGCTAACTATCGCTTTAGAAGCCGGAATGAAGAAGTCTGACCTTCGCGTAATGGAATCGTTTTTTTTTGCCATCAAATGGCCTCAACACGCCCCATACTAAATGTGCCCCCTTGCTTAAACCTTGTGGTGCGTGCTCAGCTGCCGTAGTTGCTCAATATGACCATAATTTTAATGATCAATTCAGATCATGCTACCAAATTAGCTTTGCGCAGGCGGATGCTGGATGCTGCTGGAAGAAAGGTTGCGACCCTATTAAGAGAGGAAGTCAACAGGCCGAGGTCGAACCAATTCCGAGCAGCGCTGAACTTCAACTCGTGCCAACCGGTCCAAGCTGAACACATTTAATGGTAAAGCGATGTGATTGAATCGGTAAAAACAGGGGAGCAAATGAAGTGAAGCAATGATTCGGTGTGGGGCTTTAACCGAGCAGACCTGTCAACGCATTGGAAATAATGGCTCCGTTGACATCCGGCCGCTAACAAACACGAGAAGCTCCTGCTGGCACGTCGTCTGTCGTTTGTCACCACCCGACGACGAAAGGGTTCTTGCGACGCAAGCCAAAGAAAGCCATTACCGAATGCTGGTGATGAAGTAATAGCTCTGTGCTACCATTATTGCTTTTCTCTCTGTCTCTTCTCTTGCTAGTCTTGCCTCCCCTTATGACATCACGCATGTGCATGTGGGGATTTAAATTAGATAATCCAAAGCGCTGGCAGAACCTCCCCCAACGGGTTGCACCATTAATGTGCAAACCTGGCAGCAGACACTGCAGAGCAAAAAAAAAATACGACAAAAAGGGAAAAATGGATAATTGTGCATGCGCACCAGTCAATCCGTTGCTCTCTCTCTCTCTCTCTCCCGCCCTTGCTGTCCGGTGGTTTGTGTGGGGTGACTTTCGATTTCGTTCGATGCACTCTCATTGGCAGGAAATTGGCTGACTTTGGGCATGCGGGAGACGCAAATACTTTGAGGTGGGGGATGGGGGAGCTGTACCAACGCACTCACCTCGGTTGGGTCTGATGGATGGGTAGAGCTGACAGTGACATCAGTGAAACTGGACGGTAACGCACGGTTACGATTGCGACCTGTGTGCGCAAAAAAAAAAAATCCCCCCCCAATGGGTTCCAACTTTCTTCGCGATTTTGTCGTTCACCCTTTTTCATCCTGCTTCACTGCAAGCCGCCGCACGTGCCCGGGAAGGTTTCGGTAATGAATGTGTTTCATAAAATCGATACACGTGGGCGAGGGGAAGGGTTTGGCAGACGGTTTTGGAGTCGGAGAGGGATGTTCAATTATGCAATTTAATTCGTTTTCAATTGGCCCAAGAAGATTGGCTTGGGAAGATGGGCGGAACTGGAGCATGTGGAGTTAGAGTTTGGAGAGTTTAGTTGGATGAAGAAGGGATTCGTGCATGAGGGACTTTGGATAAAGGCTGTACATTGGGTTTATGTGGTACTTGGTTAAACATTACCGACAATGCATAGTTGCAGAAAACTTTATCATTTTTTAATTAAACTGATTAGAGTATTACTATAAATTCAACGTACTATGTTGAGGAAAATGGAACTTAAAGTAAGATATACATCTTCTTACATGCTTGGTTCATCATAATTCATTCATCTTAAATTTGCTTTAGAACACATATCACACATGATATCTTCAATTTCGGAATAATTTCGGCACGGAAAACGTGTATGGTTATCTTTACTAAATACTTAGGATATAGAGGACAAAATTATCAATATTCCAATAAGAATATCTGGAAGATCTGAAAAATTTCTCACATCAGAAAAGAATAAATTAACTAAACCTTCGCCCCAAAACATATAAAAGGAAAAAAACAACTATATGGTGCGTATTTATGAAAAAGAAATTAAATATACCATCAATTGAATATAAAGCTATGGATAAGATAAAAAAAATAATAAAATAAGAAACAAAGCATCTAATCTTCTTTAAAAAAAAACTCTGATACAAAAATTTCAGATACAATTTTGAATTATCTGAGGAGTGTAGAAAACTAAATAAATCCTGCTGCGGAGCCATAATTAAACATGATACGTTAGAAAGATTGAAGAAAATATTTTAAGGTATTTACACCGGCACCCACAATCTGATGACAGCTCCACAGTATGCTTGCAAAATTCCCCCAGTCGATTGCAACACTCCCCTATATGATTGCAAACTTCCACGGCTTGCTTGCAACATTCCCCTACCGATTTGCAATATTCCCCCAAGTGATTGAATTATATACCCTTATATGATTCGAAACCCTGTATATCCGATGGATGGAGATCTTCTTCTTTAAATTGAAAGCTAAAAAATAGATAAAATATCAACTAAAACCCCTAAAATAAGACTGTATCTTTACTTTACTACTTTAGTTAAAATTCCATCTTAACTGTGCAGTCTCAGGCTGGGTAATAATGCTGAAATGATATTATACATCTCGCTGCTCCCTCCTTCATAAAGTTCCTACCTATTCCTCTGATTGCTCAACCGATGGTATAAATTACTTTTTATTAGCTCAATTTTCTCACCGGAAAGGAAAAACTAACAACCTAAACTGTATGATAAACTAATATTCCATTAATTCATCTCTTATGAATTATTACTCCGATTACAAATTGCACACCGAAAACCATTGACGAAAAGATTTAAACTATCAAATAAATTTCCCTCATGCTGCGTCCAATTAACCGAAAGAATAATTGCACTTCCCTATTTTTTTGCAAAACTCCTTTCACTCTCTCACCATCTCCCGAGCTGGGCGGCCAAGCCGGCAGAAACTGTAAATTGTTTTAAATTAAGCCATTGAATTAAACTAAACTGTCCGCGGCGAATAAACACCCTGTCCCTGGGGGTGCAAGCTTTCTCACCTGCTTTTCCCATTACATTTTCCATCGAACGAACGCTTGGTCTCACGACGCGATGGTGCGGGTTCTCGCGCACATTCGCGCCGCTGTGCTAAAAAAGTTGCAAACTTTCCGACCACTGTCCGTGTACAACCGACCGGGTGGGTCTGGGTAATTATCGTGAACTAACTTCCGCCAGTTCCGTTTTGCTAGCTCTCCCACTGCCGAGCATTCGCGGGATGGACGATTCCTCTAATTGAATCTTAATGACGGAACGGTGACCAACGCTAATTCGGTAACCGCCACTGATTACACGTAGTAAAAACGGAACAATTGCCCCCATCTAATGGTCTTCTTCAGCTTTTCGCTCAGTTTTTGTCTGCCCAACTGTAAAAATAAACCTCTACAAAACTTTCTCACAGCCTTAAGCACCGTTTGGCCTTGCCGAACGTACGGCGTTAGTCCCGCAAACTGTGGGAGGGTCGGAAGTTGGGCGACCTTCAAAGCAAAACACACACAAGCAAAAGAACGCGACCGTGCAGCCTCCCGAGAATGTGCAGCTCAATTAGACAATTAGTAAACAAAAAAAAACGGCTACAAAATGGCCCCAAAACGCCCGTCCGATATTGCACAATGGCGCACCGCTCGATGGGTCGTTGGGGTTTTCCGAGCCGTGTCGCTGATAAACGCGCGATCTACGACCGATCGGCGGACCTTCGATTCATTAGACGCGATCTTCAATCGGCAAACACGAATCACGGCGAATGCCAAGCACAAATTGCAAACCCCGGCAATAGTTTCCCGTTCCCCTTTACCACGCTGGGCGAGTGTGAACCGTATCACGGTCGCGGTCTTGGAAGTGTTTTGGACCCTAACACCAGGCTCATTAGTCTCCACCGCATGGGTTTGCGTCTTTCTTCTCTTGCTGAAGATCGCGCACTCCGCCATCGCCGTTTCGACCGAGGAAGCGAGATATTGATCGATGGTTTACTGGTCCGATCGGTTCACCGTTACCGTTTGGCCGAGTGGGCCGAGGCCACAACATCGTTGACTCACGCCTTCGTGCACCTACCCGTCCAGTGGTACAATTAACACCACACACGAGGACCTCTACCGCAGTCAACTCATCATCATCACTCAACATTCTTGCACCGGGGTTGGGTTGGGTCCAGTCCACATACCACCCGCCTGGCAATGACACTGAGCGCGTTTCAGCACTGCCACTCCGCAAGCCGAGTGATGCCGAAGTGCACCAGTTACCAGCAGTGCCAAACGTGGCATTGAACATTGAACACTTTTACGTGACTGCGAGCGAAACGAAAACCTTCAGCAAAGACAGACAGTAATAGACGCGAGCAGATAGCTGGTGTACACAGTGGTTTTGCTCCACTTTTGGGTGGAGGTACCCTCTTTTACGGCTATATAAGGAACTCTCAACACTCGGGAACCTCGAACCGAAAACAAAAAAGTATTATTTTTGCACTTTCCACTTGATACGAATGGGCGGCAAATGTTGATTCCAGGCAGGGTGCACACACACACACCCCATTTTTGGGTGGAACAAAACATTCCACGCTTCCACCTATCCATCTATTGACCTCTCTGCACGATATTTGACAGGATAATTGGCGTGGTGGCCTGCTAAAGCCCCCTAATCCACACACCCCGAAAGCACCGCCACGGACGGAAACGATCGCACCAGATTGAGGTGTGATATTGTAGTTCCTTAAAAGTGCATACCGCAGGCCGGAGCGGTTTATGTCAGCTGTTTGATGAGGATTAATGCCGGATATCGGGCAGGGCTGATTAGTAAAAGTGTGCCACCACCGGGGCCGATGCGAGCGGTGCTCCGTCGCTGACCTAGACCTGCTTTTGTTTGGGGTGGATTTTCTGGCCGCTTAACCTCCACCCAGGTATGGGCAGTGGCGTTCATGTTCTGTCAGATCCACACACACGCACGAACGCAAGCCAATGGATTCAATATTGAGGAAGCTATAAAATGCTTTTATATACTCCGAACAAGCTCTTTTATAGTGCGTCACACGGCGAAGGCGAAGCGAGCATCGGCGCTGGCAGCGATCGACAAACTCCAATCGCACCATCTGGAGTAAACGCATTAATAAAAAAACGACAACAAAATCGAGGTGTCTATCTGCACGATCACGATGTCGATCAGAAATACATTCCACGCGATGTTCTAGTGCGCACCGTTTGCTGCTACTCCGCTCGCTCGTACCCGTTCTGTGTCTTGGCACTGTTCAGTATCTCGACACTCTCTGGCCCTTTTTGCTCTGAACGACTGTGTCGACGTGTTTGCCGCAAAGGCTCTTAAATTAACCTGTCATTCGGCAGCGCATACCCTTTTCGGTGCACACACCCAGCAAACACCCATAGCGATCCCACTCCCAGCAGCAGCAGCAGCAGCAGCAGCGGCAGCACAAACCGCGTAGTCCATCCTGACGTTAAGCCCCCGCCGCGTGCCAGGATGCCTTCGAGCCGGGCGTTTGCGATGGCAATTAAATTAATTGCCTTTAGCCGCATCGCGTAACTGTCGGCTTCGGCTACCCGCTTTCGGGGTGAGTTTGAGAGGGAGGGATCACGGGTTAGTGGAGCAAACCCGTTCACCCGAAAGGAAAGTGTTTTGACGAGGAGGTCGCATTTTCACACCGCCCGGGCTCACAGTTGGTGTTGGAACTGTCTCAGAAAAAGGGACGCCTTTTCTGATGAACGTTGGAACGCAACACACCCGTGCTGTAATGTGGCGAAGACTGTGATCGATGATGGAAGGATCATTAGGTGAGGTGTTGGTCGGGAATCCTTCCAAGTGAGTTTAAGGTGGAATTGGATGACTCAGAGAAAAGTTGGAGCCGGATCGTCGTGTTGTTTATGTTATTAATACAGAATAGTCGCTCAAAGGTTTATCTAAGAGGAAAATATGTCTAAAAATGCTTGAGTACGGGAAACTATTTGATCAGAGTGTTACGGAGTATTCAAGACTCTAAGTGTTCAACTATGTTCTCCATGGACCGCACAATTGAATTGAATCAGTGACTTGTCATTCCCTTATAGAGCTCCAGCGAATCTATGAAGTTCAAATTCGAGTTCGATAAATCAGCTTTCCAATTGCGGAATTGGCGTATCTCCGATCAAGTAAGAAGAGATCAAGCTGATGATGATATACGGGAAACAAATTAGAAAACTACAGGCTGCATTACTCTTATTTATTAAGGTATGAAGATATTGAGATGGCTCATGAGTGATTCTTCATTTGAAACTGTCTGAAATTCATCCATCCTAAATTTTATGATCTTTCAATCGTATAGTTTTATTAAAATAACTATAGAAACCCTTTTATGGTTTTAGACTATTCAAAAGCTGCAGGATTAACCTTCCGACGTCAAAGACAATTAAACAAAAAAGTACCCAAAAATAGTCCCCAAACCTGCTCCACACCCACCGAAGGTCAACACATCCATCCAATGCTTCTGTCTTCAACCTGCACGCGCTACTTGTCCAAACCCACGCCAGGACGCAATTACGCATCCGCAAGATAAATTGAACATCCAATCTTAATGATCTGACCCCATATACGAGTGGTAGTTTCGCACGGCTCTGCCATCTCGTAGTCCGTCGGTGGAAGGCAGGGGGAATTCCAATCGTCTAACAGCTGATCGTGCAGCCGAGGTGACGACTTCTTCACTTGATTTGCATGCTCGCACACGCACAATCAGGGTCGGGACGGTTGATCTTGGCAGCTCATCAGCAGCATCATCCTCCCGGTTTGTACTACGGCCGGCGATCGTGGTCGTGCCCTGGGCCCACAATACCCAAGCCCATTACTTCATACGCAGCCGCACTATCGGCATGTGAAAATCAGACCACCAACTCTGGTGGCCGCTACATGAGCACACCAATCACAACAATACACAAACGGCGTACAAGCGGCTGACCTTATTCCAGCGACAGCAAGCTCCCTTGAGTGACTACGCCGGACCCGGGTAGTGATCATTAACTTGTGTGACCTGTGCACAGAGTTGCTTTTGCTGGTACGGTGTTTTGTTTCGGCGACAGCGCACAGACACAGGTAGCCGTGCACCTCCAAAACCCGTGTCGCAGCTGCCAACGGCCGGGCACGAGCTACCTTCGAGCGAGGTGATAAATAGCAGCTACACACATCGGACAACGTTATCGTTGATTACTCTCCCGCCCCGGTTGGTGGTAATTACGTGAATTTCGAGTGTGATTTGCAAATTTGTTAACACCGTCCAAATACACGCCGTGTCGACGACTCTTTGCTGATGCTGATGCACGCACGTGTGTGAACGGCGAAGGTCGATCGCATAGTGAACCGTAGCGCCGCTGCAAGTGAATGCTAAAATCCTTGCCCGTCTAACGGCGTTACCTAACGTCTTCTCGTGCAATTGCTTGCCCTAACTGATCAAGATTATGCTTGTGACGTGCTGCCCTTGGGATCGGGTTTCCTCTCTACCCTTTTGGTGGGCTAACGAGTGAAAATTGGATAATTTGACGTGAGAGAGTGTGCCCTCTTCGTGCGTTCTCCATTAGCCGGGCCAAAAATGCCAACTGCATGAGTACTTCGTATATTTAATGGACATTTTTGGCGCTCATTTGGGAGCAGCTTTAGAAGGAGGCGAGAAGCGTTAAATGTCACATTGCACATGCTGTGCTTAAGCGGCAGTTATATACCCAATGTTGTACCCATTAAGCAGCCGCTCGCGCCCGAAAGCAGCTACACTGGAGCACTTTGCGCCTCACCCCAAGATCGAGAAGAATGATAACAATTTATTCAAAAATTCTTGTCACACCTTTTGCTAGAAGTGGAGGTACATTCTCACGGTTTGGTTGTGGCAAGGACCTACCCCTTTAGAACATGACAGGGCACATTTGTTCTGTGGCCCTCTATCGGGCCTGATCGTTAGTCAATTTTGTTCAAGAAAGTTGCACAAAAAAAGAAGGCTCCACCGGATCAACCGCTGAATCAATCATTCCGCAAAGAAACATCTGTTCTCGCGTTTACCGGCCGGAGAAGCGGTCGGTTGTCTTTGAAGAAGCAGCCAGAAGAAGGGGCTTTGCTTGACATCTTCAACCACAAATTGGCACGGAGCGAAGGAGCGATCATTAATTACAACGGTCTGATCGCCGTGGTGTTGAGTTGTTCCAATTAAAGAAGCTTCCAAGCGAACTAACGACTCCCTGCTGATCCGCTCTGTGTGCGACTCTGTTGACTTCACTGAGGTAAGTGCCGTGCCTAGAATTGGCATCACATTCCATACCATACCGCTGTGGGATGGTCTAAAGCTTGCCGGCGACCTGGGCCCGATCGATACTGCCGCGACATCGAGCTGCCGTCAAGCGACAAGCTCTCTTCATCGATCGGTAGCTCTTCCTCGTGATGGCGAGCATCCCATATCCCCCTCGCACGGTCCAGTACAGCACCACCACAGGTCGGTCTAGCAGAAGTAAGACCTTCACAAACGACCGCAATCGATTGTTTGATGCCTCTTTCTTCTTCCCCGTATCCCGTGCTGGTGGTGAATGTGCAACGCATTCCGTGCATTCGATGACATTTTAATAGCGATCGAAGGTCGAAACGAGCGGTATTGGAGGAATCGTACAATTAAATCATATTTCTCTGTACCTTTTTTTGCTGCGCACGGTTTGCCTACTTTGCATACCGGGTCCGATTTGAAGGAGGTCCGCCTGATGGCTTAATCAACTATTTACGATTTACGCATTAAATGTTGCAATGCAACTTTATGGACATGTATGCACACTTTCGTTCCGAAAAAAATTGGCATGAAAAGATGACCAGTGCGTGCTGTGAAAGGAAAGTAATTTATAAAAGGTGCATGAAATGTTTCATCGCACCGTAGCATTGTCAGCCAATCAATAGCATCCTTGACCATTAACAAGAATGGAGGCGTTGTGGTGCAGGCTGCAAACCAGCTTTCAGCTGATTCATTACACCATTATACAAATGAATTTCTGTGCAGTTTTTCTGATTTATGGGAGTTTCTGGTTCCACTAAAATGCCCCTCAAAACATCACCAGCAGTCATTTAGTGGACAAATAATGTATAACCCCACGCTAAGCGCCTCGGCCGGAGAATAAACAAAGCCCCAAAATAATGGCAATGCCAATTTGCCCGATTAGGAGCTGCACAGGCTCGCCCAGTGCCAGGATGCCCGGCGTAAAAAAAACACACGATTAAACCCCTTTGCACAAAATAAGCCATTTACGACTATCTCCTTAATGCTTATTTTGGTCGATCAAAGCGCGCCATCTGAACCAAGGCAGGGGGGTTGGAAAAGGTCTCAAGCACAGAAACAGACAGCCGAGCCGATGCGTCACGAAACGACCCCTTCTACTCCAGGCAGCTTCTTATGGCAAGGGATTTAAGGTTATTGCTCGGACGCGAGCGATTTCAGCTTCGAGCGCAATATGAGAAATTTGGCCTGTCCAAACGCTGTCCAGATCCCACCGGCCAAAAAAAACAAGCGGGACTGAAACGATGATTAACGGTCAAAAGCAGCGCACAACGCAAACGTAGAAGGCGCTGACAATAAAAACAAATGCGAGTCGTTTTGCGTTCTACGCCTACCTTTCGCTAGAACCTTTTGCGGCGCGAGAAACACTTGAAAGCTAAGACCCAGCGCAACAACCATCCGGCAGCTGGCCGGGCGCTGTTGTTCGAGAGAGAATCAAGATCAAGCGATTAAACTCCGTCACACTCCGCGGTGTCCCGTACAGTGCGCCGAACCTGCCAAACCAGCTCAGAATAAATGAACTGCTAAATCATTCTTACTGTATCGCCGCCACCACCACCACCGGTAATAACTATCAAATGTCAAAACTGTTAACAGCAGCTAAGGCAATGGCTAACATTTAGCCACGGATGTTGGTGTCCCCACGCCCAAGCGCCCCCGGGCCTTACGGCACACAGAAAAAAGGTGGAACTGCTGCCGATTGTCGAACCGCTCAAGCCCGCGTTGTCACTGCTTCCTTCGAGAAGAAAAAAACCTTGCGTCTACAGTCACGCTTGCGATATGCATACGGACCTCGAAGTGCTACGAACAACGTCAAACCAAGGAGCCCCAAGAGCCCTGCCAATGTTTGAAAACCTCTCCCACAACATCGCAATCCCCGTAGCAGTGCCACACGGGACCACACAAAGAACACTGGGGTGTGTCACCGATCCGGTGGTTCACTTGCTGATCCGAATCCGAGGATCAAAGTGTTTTTGTAGTCCCACTTGCCTTCTTTTTTTATTTCTGTGTCGTTTGTATGTGTGTTCCTCTACTATATCAATCGCGGTAACCTTTAATAGACAGGGTGGGGTACAAACGCCAGCTCGACTGCTCGCGCTGCACGACTCGACACGACGTCACGCGCCCGTACAGGCAGGGTCAAACCCAGATAGCAACCGCTCGGTACCGTACCCGTAGTTTGTCTGCCTCCACCTTGGAAAGTAATCATAACAGAACAGCAAAACCTTCGCAAGCCTTTCGTCGGAAGGGACCTGGTGGCATAGGCATTCTAATTCGCCCGTTGTCGACGCTGCTTGCTCGATTTAAAGGCACCCGGGCACGTGTTTGTGTTGGCGCGCTCACAACACACACACACACAACCTCATTAATATCTGGTTCAAAACTCCAGCTTCATTACATGGAGTACCACCGATCCAGCCCTGCCATGCCAGGCACAGGGTTAACATCTGGCCCAGGGCAGGTGGGACGTGGAGGAGCTTGCGAAAACAGAACCAGAAACGCCACACGAGCAACAAAGCGGAGCATATAAACGCTACCCTGTCAGTGGTGGCGCAACTACCAATCCATGCTAATAAGTGTGCGCTACAATTTGAGGTGTTGTTGCGTGGGACAGCAAGGGTCTTGGACCCGTTCACTTCGCCCGACCGACTTCCCTTAGCAACAGCTGCAGTACGGGGCCACCTTAAGCTGCCACCAATTTACTCTGCCTCCCATCAGGGTATATCCGCGTTCCTGGCACTCGAAACGGGGGTCTTGAGCGTGGTGAACTGTTGAGCTAGAACCATGTAAAGAAGCAGGATGTGAGACAGTTTTGCCAGCTAAACACACACACACACTGCCACCTAAGCGGACTCGATCGATTTGTCACTGTCAGTTGATCTCCGTCAGCGGTAACGGCGGTCGCTTAAAACACTGTCACACACCAGTCAATTAATCGGAAACGGCACAGTCTAGAAGCAGTGAGTGTGTGGGTAAGGAAATGGTAATTCATGTGAAGAATTTGACTTATTTACCTCCATCCCGTGCTGCGTTGCCGTGTCTGTGTGTTTAGCAGCGTCTATCTCCTACCGAGCGGAAGGTGTCCGTAATAAATATCGACCATTGGTTTGCGATAGTTAGTGGAGCTTTGTTTTGGAAATGAGATTCCCATTCCGAGCTCCTTTCAAACGGGGTATCGCGCTGTAAATCAACTGACAAACTGCAACGGATACAGCAGGGTAAATGGTAAGGTCGTAGAATCGAAACGAATGTGGGAACCGGTGGACGTGAGCAAGGACACGCGCTCGCCTGTAAGCTGGCTTACTTTCGCACGCATGCGAATGTGTTTAAGATAATGTGCTTATTAAACCGATTTGAATGCTCCAAAAATGTGAGTCTTAAGAAGATCGGCACACATCAATCAAAAGTGTTTCGTCTCCAATAAAACAAAACCGCGTTTAAGCGATCGCGATCGTGATAGATCATCCCACCATTGAGCGACAAAGCGTGCTGATGATCTTGGTGCTTCCTGACGTAATAATTGCGAAGAAACACACACACAAACAACCTCAGAAACCAATTCATCTGGCTGATCTATAATGTCTCTCTTACTGGTTCATTACTTATTCGTCGTTATGATCGCTTGTACCTTGTGTTCCGCCACACGCTCAACCCATTGCGCATTGAGTTAGAATCTTCCGACCCTGTTCAAAACCCACGCGCCCCATTGCTGGTCGCCCACCGGCAGGCAGGAACTGTCCCAACACAAGATCGCGACGATCGCGCTCAAGCTGCAGCACACGATGTCACCATTTCGTGTAATCCCTTCTAATAGCGCAACCAATAAATAAATCATGCAATCATAAGCGGGCTGCCAACGGCACTCCCGCACACTCTGCCAGCTGCCCGATGTTGGTGATTCTTACCCCATTGCCCCTGAATGTCTGGCCGCTCCCTCGGTACAGACAGAGACCACAAATATGGAACAGGTTGGCAATCTGACATTTGGAAGTGCTGGCACCGGTTGACGACGGAACCAAGAACGCGATCGGATGTCTCCAGTGGTTTCGGACGGGGGTAGACGAAGACATTGGCAGATCTCCGGTTACTACGATCATCCGAATCTCTCTCCCCTCTCTTTATCCTAGTTGGTCACTGAACTGGATTGGTGGGTAACGTTGTCGCCCGCCGCCATGTGCATTGCCACATTGTCACGATCTTAGATCGCAGTGTAGTGCTCACCTTTTTTTGTCGATTTTAGCATACCGATACTGACATTCCATTCCAGTTTTTGCGGTTTTCCCTTTCCCCGCTGCGCACAGGGAGTGCATTGGACGACCTCGACGATCAAGATTTGGGGGAGCAGTTGCTTGCTGGTCTGGTGGGCTGGTTTTACAGGTACAAGCACAGTCAGCTTCTGTAGCAGGTGCATTCGGAGCAGTCTCTTGCGCTGGAAGTGGGAACTGGAGCTCTTCTTCTTGTGTGCATGGTTGCGATGGGAAGCGATGATGCTAATCGTTTCGATTACCCTCTCTCTCTTACTCGGAACACATAGTTCACCCCAATGGGGGTACAGGTGAGACCCCGGCCACTAAACCAGTGGAAGGTTTTGCAACCTTTCGGGGGGTGAGGGTAACATTTGGATCAGCGCCAGTCGGTTCAACTGAACGAGCGCGGCGAGCATTTGTCGCACCTGTGCGATCGTTTGCTGCGGAACCGCAGCACAGACATCGAAAAGAGTCGTGTGAAAACCCCGCACAACTCCTATGCTCGTAGCAAACGAAAACAAACATCTAAGATGCTAAGACTGGCGGTAATCCGAAAAGTGGAGCCCCCGAAAAATCGTGACGAACTGTCCGTGTCCGTTTGTTCGTTCGGGGGAGCCAGGCGTTTTGAAAATTCATATTTTTGGACCACCCTTTACCTTCCCGACACCTCCAACGTACCGCCGCAGCCACGAAGCTTACATAAAAGTGCAAGCATTCATTGGACGGCAGCGGCAGCAGCAACCGTGGCAAGAAACAATGGACACCGCAAGAAAGCACCGCAGCGGGCTTAGCTTTCTTGTGTTAGTTTTAGTGCGTGGCTTTTGTGTTGTGTTGGCGATCTTGCGATCTTTTGTTGACTGCGATTCGTGACGGTTAATGCATTCCATTTTTTTATTTTGAAACGCACATTAAACCGTCGCCCGAAAATCATGCAAAGCCTGCGGGAGAGCTGCGCGCTTCGGTTTAGTTCGAAGGTTGTCGCCGTCAATGTCGCCATCGCGGTGGACATGTGGGGCAAACGGTTCGCAAACGGTTTCGTTTGCTTTTTTGACCCGGTGGAATCTCGGGGGCAGGGAGGTGCGAGTGATGAGCCCTGAGGTGATCTAGTTTTTCGAGGAGAGGGAAGCCAAAGTTTAAGCCCAGAAGCGGTTTTGTGGGAAAAAAATCCAAGATTTGCTGATAATTTGAAGGCATCTAGAGCATGAACGTTTATTTCACGAAATGAAGCGAAGTGTCTTTCAATATGAAAATCAATAACTTGCGTGAAAGATTGCCTCTTGATTCCAGAATCTATAACAAACAGAAGATTCTACGAGTTCCAGAGTACTCTACAGGCTCTACGGGACAACATCGTCACCAAGAATGAAGGGAGTGTCCGCTCACACCATGCCACTGACACCCAGCCAAACATCTAATGTCAATGACTGCATCAGAAGTTAATTTTACAAAGCTACACAGGTTAGCCCCAAGCAGTCATTACATCGAGCAGGTCAATAGCACTTGCGCACTGCCACTTCACACTGCCATAGTGTTGACTACTCCTCAACGCAGAACTCTACTTGACCCTCGCTGACACTACCGATGATCTACACTTCAAAATAGAATCAATCTTCCATTACTCTGCTCAAGCACTCCATATTTCGACACCCAAAACCCCTGACCAACAGCTCAAACTTAACCATCAAAAAGCTCTAACGGAGTGCACTCTCGCCGATGCTGCCAACTAAAATCAGTTCATCTTACACGGCTCAGTGCCGTGTGGCTTTTAGCCGTCGCGCACTGCAGATGCAATTAGAGCTCCGACCGCAACGCATCGCGCAGGCTTTGACGTTGACGTTAGTCCTCCAAAACCAAGCCTGTGCGGCCATGCCATGCTACGGCTGCTGCGGAACGGAATGTTCACGCCTGTGACGGGCGTCATCCGTTCACGGTTGAGGGTCGGTTGCGTCTTTCCTTCTTCTTCTTTTCAACCGCAATTTCACGAATTTAGATCTCACCGAGCATCGTTTTGTTCGCGTGCAAAGATCGTCACTGACCAAGACACTTGGCGGTTGGACCTTCAGTACCGGTGGGCGCCTCACACGGACAAACCGTTTTGTCCAAATGGATCAGATCACTCGTTTTGGGAGGGTGTAGTCGCCCAAGAAAACGCCCAAGAAGTAGTCGCTGAAAAAGAACAAAAAAAAAATAGCCTACCCCCGTCCGAAGGTCGCTCGCAGCGTTTCGGTCGCAAGCGTGACCGAGCTGAAGCGTTTGCTGCAAACAAAACTTTTCACACTCTCCCTTCCCTACAAAAAAACGTACCACCCTCTGCCCAGGCGTTGGCCTGGGAACGGGTCGGAATCGGTAAAAAGCTGATAATTACCCCAACGCCAGCGGGCAAGTTCTTTGGCTGTATTTTTGTTTCGTTCGTTTCGTACCACAGCCCAGCGGCAGCGGCGATCGCTAGCAGGCGATCTAAATTACCCCCCCTGAGCGGATTGGATGGATCGGTCGATGGATGGATGGATGGATGGCCGCATGAATGAGATATATTTATTTTTATGCGGTCACAATGTTGTGTTTCATAACGTTTTCAATCACCGCCGAGTCCAAACCGCCGACTCCAACCGGTCGGAAAAATGGCCGTCCGATGCTGTGCGGTGCGTTTATGCTTCGCAGCCACCGTCGCCGTCCGGTCGCTGTCAACATAAACGGTAGGAAACGGTTGACTCGGTACGGTTGCACGGTACGGGTTCGCACACCGCTCTGGCCCATGGGGCCTCATGGCACACAATGCAACGCGCGCGCTTCCTATACTTGGCTCTGGTTGGCCCCGGCGTGGCGAAACTTTCGATTTCGTTGCTCCAGGTTTCAGTGCTGGGACGTTGCTTTGTTTTTGTTTTTTCGCAGTTTGCTCGCGTTTTGTTGTTGTCGTTGTGGTACAGTTGTTTTATGGTTATTGGCCCTGCTCACGACACTTTTCGGGAGTGCCTGGAGTTCATAATTTCACCTTGGGCTGATTTATTGCTCAAGCCATTGGACTCACACTCTTAGTGGGAATTTGAGGATTCCTATACGAATTATTAACTGTTGTTTGTTTAATTGAAAGAACAACAACAGAAAATGCATTCGATAGGATTATTTAAAATTAAAACCCAAGCTTTTTTTAAATTATTGTCCTCATGTTTCAAATATAAAGTCACGTTGACATAATGTAACGCCAAACCAATGTTCACACCCCTTACATAATGCTCTACATCCGATTAGCGCATACAGACACACACACTCCATTCACGTTTGCGTTATTCTGTTCGATATTTGTTCGATTGTGTTTCGTTCCACACCGGGCACAGGCATCGAGGAAAAGAAAATCAAAACTGGCGAGAAAACCACCGACTGCTCCAATTATGGATATTGTTTTCTTATGAAATACGGCAATATTGGGGGAAAGCAGCAGTCTCCTTCAGCAGTGTGATGGTGCCGGTGTAATGCGGGTCGATATGTTTTGTATGAAGTAATGCTTCGCATTGGATTGCCGCACGAGGAGAAATGCAGGGGAAATGGTTTTGGTGGCTTACAGTTCACGTTTTTTTTTGTTGTTGTGCCTTTTATCTTTGCTTTTTTGTTTCGATGAGCTTTTTCAGCTTTTTGGTGTCATTTCCGGGGCGTTTTGCTTCCTATGCATGCCACATTGATTGGTGTTGTTGTACGTTTTAAAAATGTGTTGATGTAGTTTCGTTCGTTCGGAATATTTGTACACATTGTGATGTTTAATTTTAATCTTTGTATTTTTGATACAAAATTAATTTTACTTTTTATGAAGAGAAATGTTCGCTGAGCAGTACCAACCTGTAACGAAAAGAAATAAGGAAGGTGTTATAAATTTAATGTTTACTTAAAAGTTTTAAAATTTATTTTTTTTTTTATTATGTGTGATATTCAACAAATAGTGAAGAATCTGTTAAGATATTTTCGCCTTTTTATTGTACTATTGTGCCAACAAAGGTAAAAAAATGTTTGGATCGATGGTTTTAAGTTCAATAAAAGTGCTCAGCTCAATTTAAACAGAAAAAAGAAAACAAAACGATTTTAAAATGCATCTTTGTTTCTACACACATGCTGAAACCCGATATGGTGGAACTTAACCGTCAAATAGAGACAACACGGATGATGATAACTGTTTCACTGACAGGGTGAAATTGTCAGCTTTTTGGCTTCAAACAAAAACCGGCTGATTAACGAAAGCATCCAAACAGTGATTTCATTTGTTATCAAATTAATTTTCAATAAGGATAATAATTAATTGTTAATAACCCACCAGTAGTGTCAAATGATCTCCTATTATCGATCGATCAACAACTCCACAGGGTCAACTGTGGTCAACCCTTCAAACCACCTTACACACACACATACACACTGACGGAAGCCATACAAATGAAGCTTACTTCAACATATCGACAAACACAACAACAATTCCCCTTACAAACCCAACCCAACACGCGACCACAGATCCGCCATCGCGCCACCATCCTTCCCGAAAGGGCGCATTAAACAGCTGGGCGCATAATTTACCCACCCACCGACCCCACGCTCTAAACCGCGTTGAAAGTGAAACCAAACCATTTTGCCAATCCGTTCCCATCCAATTGAAAATTAATGACCGACGATGCGCGGGTTCGATGAGACCATCAACGCCACCACCACCACCACCACCGCGGGCTCGATTCTCGATGGATGGATCTCGATCTCGTCAAAAAGTGCGCCAATCCAATCAGCCCGGGCGGGGATGAATTACCTGCCGACCGGGCCCCGGGATCATCGAACGATCGTACTGGCGGAACTCGCGGGCGGCAGTGCAACGGCAACGGAGTGCATTGGCCCCCGCGCAGCTAAATGTCGTCACCGGTGGTTTGTGGTGGAGGAGCGCGGGATTCCATCCACTGGTGGTGGTGGTGGTGGCTGGGTGGCTTTTTGCATCCGGTGCAGGGAAAATTGCATTCACATCGGGCACATCAGGTGCGTTTATGCAACCGTTATGTTATGGTGGCTTGATCGAGATGCCTTTCGTTGGCGTGATTTTTCCAGTTTTCAGACGATTCCAAGAGGTAAGAGATAATAAGATGCTGCGTTGGCTGGTGGTGGCGGTATGGGGAGCGGAAAGATGATTAAAATAATGTATGTTGTTAAATTAATTTCCTTTAGTCTTTAGTCTGATCGAGCGCGTCTAGTCATAAATCTGTGTTTTTAGCTTTACAACAATGTTTTAAAAATATTCTTATTGGATATAACACGATTTAACACTCCAAATCCCTCCTTAAAGTTTGGCTCTTTAAAAAGCACGATCGATGTTTTCAAGCCTCCGAAACGCACCGAATTCAACAATTGGTTACGCACGATCAGCACGACAGACCACCGGCGGACGAGGCAACAACACTTTTCTGATAATTTAATTTGCTTCCAATTTCCACCTGATCCACTCCCTCGAAGCCACCCAAACAGACAGCCACCGTCCGAGTTTATTAATATCCGTCGCTTCAGTGCGCAGCTTCCCTTTTACTTCGAAAAGCCCGAGCCCCCCCCCCCCCCCCCCCCCCCCGACAGACACCACTTATGCGGCCCGTGCTGTGCTGCTAGCACAAATTAATCATAATCATGCTCGTCGGTAGGGACTTTTGAAAACAGCAGCAGCGGCAGCACCATTGGCCATAAAAAAGCACAACCAACCAACGACCACACCGCGTGCCTTACCCGTGATCGGTACGGTACGGCGCACGATCAATCAAGTGGCTCGGGAAAACTGAAAAACTCGTCGGCTTGAGCGCTGCTAGCCGGCTACTGGTCACGCACCGGTCGGATTGGGAAGGAAGAGCAGTAGCAGGGCCAACGGGCTCTTCACAGATTCGACGGAAAACTGCAAACCAAGCTCTTCCATTTCCTCACGACTGAAATCGCTGTTTCTCCTGCGCTGCTTCTCAGTATTCGATGCAACACCAGCAGTCGATGCGCGTTCGGGCGGATTTGATGTGATGTTCGCTGATGTATTATTAATATTAACATCACCGCACCGTGTACAGTGTGGGGCCGTGCCGTGCGTTGTATTATGAAACGTGTTCGGGGGAGGGTGTTTGATTGAATGCGCGAAACTCCACCACGGTTTAGGGCGGCTTTCGTCGACTCAAAAAGCGAAAACAGGTGCGTTGGGTGTGCGTGTGTGTATTTTTTTTTCTTTCCCCACTACACTTTTCTAAACATACTTTGAAGTTAATGGGAAGGAAAAAATGATACAAGATAAGGCGTGTTTGTGGGGGTCACTTTATTGCTTACATCGTGCAATTAAATCTGCTATAAAAGTTTAATAAAAAACCGATGTAAGACCGAGATACGCACAACCCGATGCACGGTAGTGCACAAAACCGCTTCCTGCTGCAATCGGGCCCGGTTCGGTTTCAAATGAAATTGCTTTTAAACGATGAATTACTGTTAATTTTGGTCCAGATTCGCCCAGAGCACCCACCGATACGCGATTACAAAACGAACGTTTTCACAACCGATCAGTCAGTGACCCAAAGCGGGATCAGCGGGTAAGTGGAGCAAACGCTTCGGCGTTCGTATCAGCAACCTTTAACCTCGCCACCGAGAGACAGTGCCATTATCGCAAGCCAGGTTTCGAACCGACCTGCCACGCTGAGTTTGGAAACCGATCGTTATATAGCTTTGCAGCAGCGTCGGGTGATTTCGTCAGCATGCAAGCAACGAACCCGGCGATCGTTCTTCAGCAAGCTACAGCTGCTGCTGCTGCTGCTGTTCTGGAGTTCACTTAACCCCTTTGCACCTTGTTTTGGATGCTGTGTCTTGCTCAATGCTGCACAACTTCGTGCCCTGTTAGAGAGCGCAAGTGGTGTCGTTATAGCGCAGCAGTTACGCTGCACATTCAGCTATTCTCTGCCCTCTGTTCTGCCGATTTGCGAAAGCACCTGGCGTCAAGCCGGACGTGAAGGTCGAGGATGAGGGCACGGACGCTACCGAAGGAGTTCAGCTACCATCACCTCACTTCTGACTTGTCTTGACGCACAGCAGTGTCTGCAATTACTGCAGCAAAAAGGTAAACACAGTGACTGGGCACGGATAGAAGAAAGCTGGACATACGCTCAGCATGCTGGCTACCGACTTCGTATCTCTTAGGATCGCTAGCTGTTGGTTGTGGCATCTGTGTTGGGAAATGTTTGAATTGGCAACGATCGTGCAGCCATGAGCTATTTAATTCTGTCTCTGCAAGCTGTGAAGAAGATTTATTTCAGACCGTGTTTAAGTGCTGTATCGTGTAAGCTACCTTTGCGATCGTTCCTGTACGATAGCTTTAACTCATCGTGTGTGCTGCGAATGTCGTCTTCAAACGTAAACCACTGATTGTGTGGCACCACGCATGTACTTTTCCCATTACATACAGGGTGCGAACATTTCCCAGAATTCACCCACGAAGAACTGGCATGTTGGCAACATTCAAGTGCCAAACAAAAACCCACCCCGGAAGCATTTTCAACTCAAGTCTACGAAAGACGAAAGTGCTACGTAAAAACAGTGAAGCAGCAATCCGGTTGAAGCGGAATGCTGAATCTAGCCGAAAGGGGATAGCAATTAGGAAAATTAGGTTAGAAATTGCAACGCCAACGCTACAACGGTTTCGTTACGGGAAGGTGGTCAAAGCAGCGGATAGCGAAAGATTCACTTTCGGCTTCAACTCCAGCGATCAGTTTGCAGGCCCCCCGAGTGTGAGGCTGGGCTAGACCGGGCACACCGCTGGAGTCCAGCTGCCCTGCTGGCCTCGATTTCGCCGGTGAAGAAATAGAAAAACGGAATTTCCTCACCAGCTTCGCGGCACCCTGTGCGGGGTAAGATCAAGGGACGGAAAGCTTCTGAGTTCGAGGTTTTGATAAATGTTTGAAAGTATTACTTGGATACTGCAAGCAGATGTTCAAGATCTTGAAGATAGTTTAACGCAAATATAACTGAGAAGATAACGCTTATCGAGCGTTGTTTTGAAATGAAGATTCTCTCTTTTCCTTTTAGCCAAAAGCTCAATATATTATCGTTACGATCCAGTGAACATAAACAGATTGCTTAGCTTGCTTTGCTCATCTCCCTCGTCGCGCTAATCTCACGCTGCTCTAGTACACCGTGAAGATTGCAGCAGTAACGATGGCCACGGCTGCTCCTCACTCATCGGCTCATCCATCCAGCTCTCGCCGCAAGACGCTTGCAAGCAACAACACGTTTTGCGCTAGTGTTCACATTTCTGTAACACAGCTGTGCACGATGTTATGCTTCAATCCGGACAGGTTTCGAACCTGTCATCGGCAGTTGGACCTCCCCCAGCGAGCGATGGAAAGAGAACGGTTCAATTCTCCCTCCTCCCGGCCACTCTATGCTCCCCTCGGGCGACGTCTTGCGAGAAAAGCCGGTTCAATTTCTAATTTCGTTTTGCAAGTGTTGGTCGGCTGGTACCGATTAGATTGTGATGGCTGCGCGGTTCGGTACACGCCGGAGCGCTGGATAGGCTAACAGCACGCTTGGGTTCGTGCAGCCACCGCGAATGGGTGCGTCAAAATTGCGGTCCCTTGAAAACCTGACGTTCCTTTCGACAAGGCAGGGATAATGCGACAAATATGCTAATGGTGCATGTGTGTAGGCATTATTTGTTCGACAAAGTGGCTGCAAACGATAGTGTTGCTGCGCGTGGTGCGAGTTACGCGTGGTAAGATCTAGTTGCATTATGAACCGCAGCACTGCACCCTTTATAGGTAGGGGAAATTCTGAAATGCATCAAGGCTAAGGCTTCACATTTAATGACACTACCATTGTTGTAGAGTTGTTGACAGCTAGTAATACATAAACTGAAGCAATGGTTTAATCATGAAAGGGAGATTCACTAATGTGAATCTTCTGTGACGAGTCATTTGAATCGAGTTCCTAATGTTCTTACATCATACAGAGGTCTTAAACATCATAAGGTTTTGAAATTTGCTAGTCGGGTTAACAAGATTATATTAGTTGTAGATCGAGCTGAAGATGAAAACGACAACTCTTTGAAGATTAATCTCTGTCCAAAATGTATCAATTAGTTATTGATCTTAATGATCAAACTGCATTAAAGTTGATTTCCTTCTGTAATCCAGACACTTTTACTGTAAATACAGCCCTACACGACATTATGAAATCATAATACTGAGTACAAATAAATCAATCAATTAATAAATGGTAACATTAGAAAGTTCAATTGCGTTTAATCGTGAACACAATAGGCCACACAATCGTAAACCAGTTGTCTTGAAATTTGTCCTTTCATACATCGTTGGAGATGTAAACAGAAATAAGGAATTTGTATAAAAGCAGCTACTTTCAAGTACTTTTTAGGTAATGTAACATATAAGATTACTTTTATTTCAAACTTAATTCTAAAGGTTTGTTATGAATCATGAATCAACAGTCATGATCCACTCGATCCTGTTTCAAAAAAGCGTTCAATTTCCTTCCATCTTAATTGTCTAATTTCAAGCTCTTGCAGCGTTTGTGATTGCTCCTTGTCATCTCAAATCAATTTGCGTTCCTTTCCATCCCTGTTCCACTCAATTGGGCAGATCAATCAGGGAGGGCAAATTGAAAGCCAAAATGAACGAGTTAGCTTTTTTTATATATATCCTGCTCCAGATGAAGTTATTTTTGGATACACACAACCTGGTTTTTTTTTGTGGTGTCACAAAAAAGGGAAAGCGATCGATCGGAAGCGATGAAAATTGGCACATGATCAGCACATTTCACAGCTGGAGCAGTGAAGTGAAGGTAAAACGGTTTTTTTTTTTTTTGGGAAGTCATCTCCTTCCCATCTCCTGACTTCATTGCCGTCTAATCATCGGCTCCAGATCACTTTAACGATCCTGGGAAACATTTATCTACATGGCAGGGGGTCTTCTCTCCAACTTCTGTTCAACGCTCTCCGTCCACCCTTTCAAACCATTGTCCATTTGTGCGGGCTTTGTTGTTGATGCTGCTGCTGCTGCTGCTGATGACAAGCATCACCATGGAAAAGTGAAACAGTTAGCTTCCGATAATATCCGCCGCAATAATTGGCCACGCTTAAGTAAAACGAACACCGCTCTTCGAGGGGGAAAGGTTCGGATCGGCTTACTCAAAACGATGCGTTGCGTCTCAGCAGGAGCGAAAGCGCTATCCCCGAAACAATTACAAAACGCACACTAACACTTTGTTTGGAGCTATCCAGCTTTAAGTGTCCAGGATTTTGGAGACTCGTTTTGCTTGGAGTAGCGCACAGCAAACTGCAGCTTAAAGCAACATAACGATGTAGTCCGAAACTTTCTTACCTCAGCCATCCATAGCCAGCTCATAAACGAAGCGGTACGGATCGGGCTACACACGACGAGACGCACAGACACCCGGAACAAGCGACCATGCCTACGGATGGCCACGGTCATGTGTGAAAGTTTGTTTTGTCTCCGGTTGTTGTTTGGTTTGTTTTTCGCGTCGCCTTTTCCTCCCGATACCGATTGTGCCGGTGTTATTATTATTATTTAATGCTCCGCTTTTGCGAACCTGTCCACCAACCCGAATTGGACGCGTTCGGTCGGAACCGTTTTCAAAGTTTGAAGAAGAATGAAGCAAAACATAAAAACGGTGCGAGAGTGTGTGGAAAGAAGGAAAAAGTGATCGTGACGACGCAGCCCGATTTATGTGACGAAGAGTTGGCGAGTTTTCGCTTTCTTCCCGGGCGGCGTTCATTGTTCGTTTAATTGAACTTGATTTTCAGGTTCACTTTCGTTTTCAGAGTCTTTCACTGTTGTGACGTTTTCGGGTCGGAGGGAGCGGGTTTGCAAGAGAAGATGAAGGGTGGTAAATACAAAAAAAACAGTATCATCCGTTTGTGTTCCCCGGGATCTCCGGTAACCGGTCTTGTCTGCGGGGTCTTGCTTGGAGATGGGATATATGGGATTTTTGACCGGACCGGGCCGACAAGTCGACGGGTTTCAATGAAAAGGGAAACGATCTTGCACATGGTTTCTATATTTCGGTGCGACTTGTGCACATTTGGAAAGGTAATCTGACGAGGGTGACTTTTTTTTTATTTTCAATGCTTAAATTTGCAATAAAGTTGCTAACTTTCTACCGGCTCTAATCAACCTAGCCAAATGTTCATATTTTGTGGGAATTTATCGAAAGTGAGAAATAAAACGAAGGCCTACATTATTATGCTGAACTGGTCAAGAATGGAGGTGCACGACTAGAAAACGAGATTCATCAAATTGTTACTGAGGTGTGGGATAGCGAATCGATGCCTTGTGATTGGAATCTCGGCATCATCTACCCCGTATACAAGAAGGGAGACAGGTTGGACTGCAACAACTACAGGGGTATTACGGTGTTGAATACCGCCTATAAAATATTCTCCCTGATCCTTCAGGATCGCCTTGTCCCGCACGTCGAAGAGATAGTAGGAAACTATCAAAGAGGATTCCGAAACGGAAAATCAACCACTGATCAGATCTTCACCATGCGGCAGATCTTGGAGAAGATGGCTGAATACAAAAACGACACATACCATCTCTTCATAGACTTCAAAGCCGCATACGATAGCATAGCCAGGGTAAAACTGTACGACGCTATGAGCTCATTTGGAATCCCGGCCAAACTGATAAGGCTAGTTAGAATGACTATGACC
Source organism: Anopheles merus (assembly GCF_017562075.2). Classification (NCBI taxonomy): domain Eukaryota; kingdom Metazoa; phylum Arthropoda; class Insecta; order Diptera; family Culicidae; genus Anopheles; species Anopheles merus. The sequence continues at coordinate 11,473,942 of NC_054084.1, forward strand.
AACGTCACATGCCAGGTGAGGGTGGATGGAAAACTCTCAGGACCTTTTGCTACCACCAAAGGTCTGCGCCAGGGGGACGGGCTTGCCTGTCTCCTATTCAACTTGGCGCTAGAGAGGGCCATCCGCGACTCGAGGGTGGAGACTACGGGAACCATCTTCTATAAGTCAACCCAGATCCTGGCATACGCTGATGATATAGACATCATTGGTCTGCGGCTCTCCTATGTAGCAGAAGCCTACCAAGGGATTGAGCAGGCGGCAGAGAGCCTCGGATTGCAGATAAACGAGGCAAAGACCAAACTGATGGTGGCAACATCAGCGGACCTACCAATAAATAATCCGAATCTACGTAGGTGTGACGTACAGATAGGTGAACGCACTTTTGAAGTCGTCCCACAATTCACCTATCTTGGGTCAAAGGTCAGCAACGACAACAGCATGGAAGCTGAGTTGCGCGCAAGGATGCTGGCTGCCAACCGGTCATTCTACAGCCTGAAAAAGCAGTTTACCTCAAAGAACCTGTCGCGACGGACGAAGCTGGGACTATATAGTACCTATATAGTACCAGTACTCACATACGCCTCTGAGACATGGACACTGTCCAAATCTGACGAAACCCTCTTAGCCGCGTTCGAGAGGAAGATGCTCAGAAGGATACTTGGCCCCGTATGTGTGGAAGGACAATGGAGGAGCCGCTATAATGACGAGCTATACGAGATGTACGGCGACCTCACTGTCGTACAGCGTATAAAGCTCGCCAGGCTCCGGTGGGCTGGCCATGTTATACGCATGGAAACGGACGACCCAGCCCGTAAAGTCTTTTTAGGCCGTCCACAAGGACAGAGGAGGCGTGGTAGGCCCAAATTGAGGTGGCAAGATGGCGTGGAGGCGTCCGCCATTAAGGCCGGGATAACGGACTGGCAGACGAAGGCGCGAGACCGTGAGCGGTTTCGGACACTCCTGAGGCAGGCCAAGACCGCAAAGCGGTTGTAGTGCCGGATAAGTAAGTAAGTAACATTATTATGCATCAGCTCCTAGGGTTGATTTAACGAATGGTTATAGATGTCATGTACCCAATGTGTTGTAAAAGCTGTCTATTGGAAAATTGTCAAATCATTGGTTGAATATGCACACGTTGTTTGGATGCCATCATCTCTCAGTCATCAATACAGCGCGGACTCTCGCGTTGCTTTGCGTTTTCTCCCATGGCAACCAGGCAGTCAATATCCATCCTACGAAACACGCCTAAAGCTTCTTCTGCTACAAAAACTAAACGGCTGGCATCTTTTATCGCAGCAAATGTTTGTTGGATGTCTTCTAAAGGGGAACATCGACTGCCCTTACCTACTCCCATGATTAGACATCTATGCTAGTCTAAGCCTCTGACGGCTACTCTAAGCCTCTGGAATCTAGTACTCTGAGACAGCTACTCTAAGCCTCTGGTTAAAGTTCCTCAGCGTAGAACGAACTAAGGCTTAGGTGACCCTATAATTTCTATGAGCAGAGCATCGAAAGTAGTCTACCAACTTTTCGATTTTGAAGCAAAACTAAAGTCTTTTAAAGCCTACATTTATGTCAGGACATAGTAGAATGTTCGTAACCTAAGCTAAGTTTATATCTAAGAAAATTCATCGGGACTACAACTGTCCTTTGAATAAGGACCTAATAATGGGGCCCTTTCCGTTTGAAGTTCGTAGGCTGAAATTTCATCCTGTCAGCTGTTTGCATTGTATAGCAGTTTTCGAGCAGCTATCTAAGTGGGTATAATATACAGGTGGGCTTATCCCAAGGTGTATGAATATAGAAGGCTGATTTTTATCGCTTCTGCTTCGGAATGAAAATTTTAAAAGTGTTTTCTTTATTCGTCAAGCCTCCAGAAAACTTTTTTGAGCAAAAGTTTTCACTCGTTCTGTCAAAAAGTGATCAAAATATATACATATAAAAAAATGCTATGAGACCACTTAGACTACATACACTTTGATTCTAGATTCCATCACCAGATCTCTTTAATGCACCTTGGGATAAATGTAAACAACACCGTGTTTTCGAGCAGGTACTCGGATCTAATTCTAGCTTTGTGGCTAGAATAATCTAGACTGAAAATCGCAGGCTAGTTTTGTGTGTGGTTTTGTATGGAGTGTTTACATGATTTCAGCCTCCAACTGTCAAATACAACAAAAAAACTAACTAGAATCGTGAAGGCCCCCAATAGTAATAATAATAATTATATCTAGCTCTTTCGTAAATCAACTCCAATGGCTTATTGTCCCTCAACTTCTATGAAATATCTCAAAATTTTGCTCTTTCATATCTTTTATCTCTTGCATCTTTCTCATTCTTCTAAACTGGTTTTTAATTTATTGTAGCTCTTTTATTGATCTCTTTTCTTCATGTCTTTACTAGCTTTTAAATTATTAATAATTATTTTACCAACACTAGGTACAATGTTTTTGTTTTGTTCCAAATAATGATATTGGAAGACTATTTGCAATCGATCTAAAACCTGCAAAAATGCTCTTATTGTGATGGAAACTAACTTTTAAGGCAAAACCTGAAACGGAGAAAGGGTTCTTGGATTTATATTGTTAAAGAAAAAATATAAAGCAACAATAAAACATAATCATTTGCAATGGAAAAGATGATCAAATGTATCATAACTAACAACCCCCGTTAAGGATAATGGCTTCCTTATCTCCCCTCCCTTAACCGTCTATCAAATTCCACCAAACACCCTTTTCCCCTTAATAAAGATAGCATCGTGTTAATTGTCCGACAGCTCGGAATTGAAACACCTCCCTGCCGTGGACCACCAATTTCCTTCCCCGAACATTTAAAAAGCTAGTCAAAACAACTTCTTCCGCAGATCCGCGTTTGCTGGCGCTCGCTGTTCCGCCACACGTGCCCGTGCGCACACGTGTGTGTGTGTGCGTGTGTTTGGTTTTGTATTCATTAGTTTAAATAGTTTCACATTGTTCTGTCGAGCGGCAGCCCGCAACGGACATCATAAAAACGGGCGCCATGTACAACATTTCCGTACACTACTGCTGGCGCGTTTCTCGTGTGCGCGTGCGCATTCGGGTATGTTACTGTCTGCGCCGCGGCGGATGACTAAAACCGCCGCACCAAATAAACGCCAAGGTATGGTAAAAATGCAGGTTAAACATTTGCGTTGGTCCTTTCGTTTCTTTTTTTGTTTATTATTATTTTACACTTTGTTTTAATGAGGAAGCGGTGCGTTTGCACGTGTTTTCATTATTCGAGTAAGTGCGCTAGAAAGTGGACGGATGCTCGTTTAAGTTTCTCTAGTTTGTAAAAGTGTCCCTTCAATTGGTTTCATTATTTCATTTGTTCATTTAAGTTGATTTGCTATTCGATAAAATGTTAAATAATAATGTAAATGTATGTTTTAAATTGAATTTAACGGTTTTTGGTATTTAATCTCCTGTTTTTAAGGAGTTGCTCTTCAAAAAAACTGAATAAAATGATCAAATTCACTGAAAGTTAAATTCTTTGCGTCATAAAGCTATTGCAATATTTCGCACAGAAAAAAAAAACAATATGAACCAATAAATTTCACAAAACTCCATCGGAAGTTGCACAACGTCAGCACCATGGCATGGCAGACCGGCCTATCCAACCCTAGAAAAAAAAATGCGCCCATCTTCCCAAGAAAAATTGCAACCCCGCCGCGGCAAACACAAAGTGAAACATCCATTGGCCCCGTCAAACGCTCCACACAAACGGTGCCGGAAAACATGCCGAAAAGAAACGAAGGGAGGGAAATTGTTTTCCACCACATGGCACATGGTCAAAACAGGAGGAAAAGGGGGGGAGAAGGAGGAACGGGGTTGGTCATATCGTAGGGAAATTAAACAACCTAATCATCTCCGGTAAGGGCGTGCTGGTGGGTGTGGCGGAGGAGGCTCATTCCACCGTACGCCGGGCCGAGCTTGGTTATGCCTGCTCGGTTTTCTCCGAAAGATCTTGTTTTTTTTCTTCTTTCTTTTCCTTCGTTTTGCGATGCACTGCCCTTCTCATTAGCGATGCACACGAATTTCTCCACTCGCGCACGAACACTCGCACACACACAGAGATGTGGAACGAAGAATGGAGATGAATGCGGCAGCCCAGCGGCCTCTCTGCCGCCTCAAATAATAATTGGGAAAGCCGGCACGGAGCGCATGCGCGGTACAATTATTTCGTTATGTTTGAAACATTTGCCTCGCGCTCAAGCACCCGGTGGGCGTGCGGTTTACAGGGTTTTCCAGGGGTTCTCATAGTTGTGGGACACTTCCTAGACTCTTTCCCATTGAAAGTGATCGCAACTATATGGCACCCTTTTTTGGCAGGCTCGTTTGAAAATCCTATTGGATTTGTCCAACAAGGGTGCTAGAGAGCCCAATTCTCATTGCAATAAGTTCATTTCATACAAAAAAGAGTCAATAAAGTGTCCCACAGCTATGAAAACTGCTGGAAAACCCTGTATGTTGGTTGCGGGTTGTTACTAACAAAAAAAAATCAGAAATTTTCTCATTTTTTATACTTTGCAAATGAAAAAAAAGATGAATTTTCCAAACACTCAAAATGTTGAGAGGAACTCATATGAGGGTGCTTTAAGACATTGCAAAATGTTGCTTCATATTTACTTTATTGCTCGACGAAGAAAAAACTAAAATAAATGAATAAAAAAATATTTTTCTTCCAAATAGTATAAAGGAGCATCAACAGAAACTTAAAATCAGTATCGTCCTTGCTCATTCGAATTCGCTTTCATTTTGACCTTTAAATTGCCACCTCGAGCTCCCGCAGCACACGAAGCGGACCCATCGCCGAAGATGGTCTGTTCTCCTGTCCTGTCCGCACGATCCACACGACATTGACCTTGCCTTGCCGTGGTGGCTCATCGGTGGCAGGCCCAGGAAAACGGGAATCACATTTCAACCTTCCGTACCGCCTCTCGGGGTACACAAACACCAACCGAACGACCATCCACCGACTTTCGGGTCGCGAGAGAAATGCAAGAGAAATGCATTCAAACTGGAACGGTTTTGCCGAGACCGAGAGAGAGAGAGAGATAAGTAAACAGTGAAGCTGCGGCAAAACCGGTTCCCTGCCCGTCACCCGATGATTATCGTTTGGGCGGTCCCGTTCGGGCCGGGTGGATGACGTCGCAAAAGCATCCTCGCCGTCTCATCGTCGGCTGCGAGTGGCCCAAAGGGAGTGGGCGATGAGGGAAAAAACAAACGGTACTCGACGCTACCACCACCAAACACGCGGATGGCACGCGAAAACACGCGATCGCACGAGAGAAAGGGAAAATTTCTCAACGGACCCATCCCTACACAGAGCCGGTCTGAGCACGATCGCGCGCATCTTCCCTGCCTGTGATCTGTGCAGGCGTCATGGCTCAATGGCTAGGACGGGGAGAGGGGATGGTGCAGGAACTCCGGCCCGGTATCGTAAACCGATCGATTGATCATCGTGGCCCGCGGCCGGGGAGAAAACGAGCATAAAATATGCTAATGCAGCAGCGCCAGCAGCTCGCCCGAAAACGACACGGCTAACGGTAGTTTAACAGGCAATTAGACGCCGAATTTATGATCCCGGCCTCCAGTCGGTTGCCAAGAGTTTATCATAATGGTGGCGATCGAAGCTATGTTACTTTCCTCCCCTTTATGTTGTAGTTCCGTTTTCCGGCCAGAAAGATGCAACCAGATGGTTCGATCGATTGAAGCTAGTTAGTTGAAGCCCAACAATCAAACCCAGGGAGGGGGGGGGGGAGTTTCGGGTGCCATCAATGCGATGCTAATCAACCATTTCATAGGTATGTTTTTGTTGATGTCCATGTTTTTGTTGATTAATTTGGATGCTGTTTGCGCGGGCATTGGCTTTGCAGATTGGAGTTTCAATCCGCATTAGAAAGTGTCTCGGAAAGATGTTTTTCGAGATGCATTTTTCAATCAAACCAGCACTGTGAAAACATTATTGAATATACTTAACACTTTCCCAGATTTAATCCCGTCCCCCGCTCTCCCTGTTGCACGCGATATTTCCCCCTTCGGCGCCGGCGCGCTCAAAACAAATTACAGCCCCAATTGATCCCAATCATCCCGCCATTGCACCGCGCAGCGCTTAACACACATTAACCGCCGGGTTGCGAAGAAAAAAGCACCCGGCGCACGGGAAAACCCGCTGTGTGAACGTCGTGCCCATTTCTCAATTCACTAAATAATTACCCTGCCCAGCTTTAATGACAAACAACGGCCAACAGCAGGTTCACAACGCCTCCACCGAAAGGAGGAGGTGCCGCTTGTTACCGTTACCGGCTAAGAATTGGGAAATTTGGGCCGTCTCTTCGCTCTGCCTGTGTGTGTGTGTGTTTGCTTTGCTAAGGATGGTGGAAATTTTTCACAAGCTTTTCAAGCCCTGGCGCTATCGTTTTCATTGCTTTAAGGTTTGTTCACCGGTCACCGTTCACCAGGTGTGAGCTGATTGGGCTACTGGAGTTTAGCGCTGGTTGAAAGGTGGTGCACGCGCACGTGCAAATTCTCACGCACTGTGAGGGGTTGGGAGCGATGGGTTTTGGAAAGAGAAACGAACGCACGCAGCTGATGGGAACAGGTGGAATGGGTGCAGCGCAATAGATAATATTGAGAAAAATTGATTATGAAATAGATTTCAAGATGTAAATATGTTAAATTTTTACCCCGAGTAGTTCGGTACTACTTTACGTTCCACTACGTGAACTAGAAGAGACGAGTTTTGTTGTTTACCTGAAAATAAAAAAATTAAAAAATATTATAAACATTGTTTACACGAAGGTTGAAAGAATTCAAATTCAAAAAGACTCAACGGTTTCTTATAGAAATTAAGGTTTCTATTGGAAAAGCAAATACTTCATTCAGTCATCGCAACTCGTGCCGAAATGTCGAAGCAAAGGTCGGGTCGAAATTGAAAATTTTCCAATGAAATACTTTTTAATCCCAAATTCTACTTAACAACGGATTCGAACAGGAATTTTGTTACCTTGTCTACATAAAATTCAATCAATATGTTAATTGATTATGGGCAATTTGATCAGATTTGGTGGTAAAATTAAAACTTTTTTTTCCTCTATGTTACAGTCAAAAGTTTTAGAAGGTAACACCATGTTGATTTATGGTCGTTAAATGAATAGAAAGTTAAGCTTCACAGTCGATGGCATGGAAAATATTGTTAATATATTAAAATGTTTACAAATGTTTATTTCTCCCATACAAAAGATGTCAAATAAAGAAAGTAGCCCAATCCATCTACTATCACCCCAACGCAACCCTTCTGCCATGAAGACCATTTCAAACCGTGTAAACGAATTCAACAGCTCAAACTTTTACGGAAAACGACCCCCGTTTTGCGACGCGTTTTGTCTCCCCGTGGTCGTAAAACCTAACGCAGCTTCGTTGGTCGCACGTCGGCTAACCTCGGCAGCGGGCATGTGTGTGTTCGAACAACCACCACTGCATCGAGATGTCGTAAAACTTTGCTCGTTTTACACCGTTAAATCCATGTACGCGATGTGTAACACTTTACGACTTGTATCACGCTACTACTGCTTCTACTACTCGGGCTACACGGCGCACGACCCAAACAACAACTCGAACCACTAGGAATGTGTCGCAACAAACACGGAATTGTGCGTTGGTTTAATCACACGCCGAACTTACCTGCACGATCGAATGCAGGCTGGCAAGATTTGGAAGGATAGGAACCGATCAGTTGATAAATCTGTTGCTTAGCCCTTCAAGCTATCCTTCAATGTTTATTTGTTCTCATCGCAATTTTGGAACTTTTTTGCTAGTAAATTTGCCTGCAAAAGCTTATTAAGTGGACTTAAATTGATGTGTTCACCCCATGATCAGTCGACACCCTGTAGTGCTGCTTCGAGGGTTTTTTTTGTTGTTGGTGGAATGGCCAAGTTTTTTGGCCGAGCAAATTATAACACCGTCACATTAGAGGCTCTTCAACACCTCGGCGTTGAACAGCAATTTACGTATTCTACCCAATAGGTAGGTTGCCGCATCAAACTCCTTCCCAAGACACCGGAGACCTAATCATCCGATCCGGCTATAGCTGTGGGTTTCTCAGTCTGTTTTTGTGATCTACAAATTAATTTTTGCAAATCCCGCCATTCGCATATGCTTTGTGGTCGTCGCCCGAGTGACTAACCAACCCAACGATAAGCTTGTAAGGTCGAACCGAATCTGGAGCTTTTGCCGTGCTCCGGGACAGTTCCGTTCGCACGCGGAGGTCTTTTGACGGTACAGCCCCAACCCAGCCCTGGGCAGCCCGGGGGAAAAGGGGCTGAGTCGCTTTGCTTTGCCCCTTACATGGTAGTTTCAACTTTCATTTTTCTGGCTCTCTACCGGTTAAGGTTTTTTTCCATCTTTTCTTTATCCAGCTGGCCCATGTGTGGTTTGTTTGAGCGTGATTATCGTTCGAGCAGCCTTCGGTTTTCGGATAGCATGGTGGTGGTGGAGCATGGGTGTGTTTGTGCTGTGAGTTGATTTCTGCCAAGGTCAGCCACAAAATCGGCCACACGGGAAAGGAGCCACCAAATCGAGAGCAACTACCGTCTGGAAGGCATGTGGCCGACGCTGCATTGGGATGGGGGGCAAACGACAAGCGTAACAAATTCAATCATACCCAGAAGGGAAGTGATTTTTCATGGCAAATGACTTTGCTTGCTTCCGTTCGGTGTGCTGATGACAATCAGATGTTTGAAAGGGAGTTCTGCACACTTCAGTGCAGCAATTAATCAAGCTTACGGGTCGGACATTATCGCTTATAGATAATAATTAATTGATGAACTTTTAATCGATTTGCGGTTGTTAAGGTACACGTTATAAACATGAACTCTTTGGACATGCTTTGTGAATAAGTCTGTTATAAACCGGTTTATGAAGCGAATTTGAATCCAATTGTTATACAATGTGTCACACAGAAATATCTATAATTATTATCTTGTCTTATAAATCTTATATTAATTTGATTCCAATTTGATTTGATTCCTTTGATTTGTATCCAAATTTCCTGTTTGTACGCCTTTTGTTTGTTGATTTTGAGCAAAAAGGCTCCAATAACTTCCATTAAATTTTTCTTCACGGGTTCAATTAAAAATTATTCACGGGTTTTTAATCCTTTTCTTCCTTTTGTACCGCTTGTTGCTATTTTTTTTGGTTTTTTTTACTACATTTTTTAATGTTTTTTAATACTTTTCATTTCTTTCTCATTTATGTTTCCTTCTTTTTCATTAGCACGTTGTATCATCCCTTTTTTATGTCTTATTTTTATTTATTTCTTTTTATTTGTACTAATATTCAGCAAGGCTCCCCTTATTGTCATTTATAAAAGAAGTGATTGATAAAATAAAAATGCAACTATGATCTTTTTAAATTGTTTGTTGATAATAATAATAAATAATAAATAAAAAATTTAGCCGGTCTCATGGTATAGTCGTCAACTCGTACGACTTAACAACATGCCCGTCATGGGTTCAAGCCCCAAATAGACCGTGCCGCCATACGTAGGACTGACTATCCTGCTATGGGGGGAAATCAATAAGTCACTGAAAGCCAACCCCACAAGTGTGTTGCCAGGCCTTGACCGGCAACGGTTGTTGAGCCAAAAGAAGAAGAAGAAGAAGTTGATAATAATCATGCCTAAATGACCATTTTTTAAATTTCCTATTATTTATAATACATTAAGTTTGCTTTCACAGACTTACTTACTCTCTTATTGAATGTCATTCTGTTGTGTTTAGCGTTATCCACACTCAAGATGTCAACGCATAAGTAAACATAAGTATGGTCTATTACAGGCCACCGCTTTTTTCATCCATCGATGACTTCGCTGACAAGATGTTTGTCTGCAAACAATTTACCTTCGTTCAACCGGTTTCTAACGCGTTGTGATGCTTCAAACTGATTTCTACTACTGTTGCCATTGTGTTTGTGTGGTGAAAAGCTGTTTGGCAGATGAAACAAACGCTACCAGCCAAAATTACCACTCCATTACCGACAGCAAAATGATGATAATTGTGTTAAGCGTTACTACTAGCTGCCGAATACTCGAACGAACTCGCAATACGAGTTCGTTTGGAGGTTGCGCATCCTTTAACCTCTCCCTGAAATTACTGCACGCAAAATGTGTGAAAGCCATAACATTTTAGGATTCTCTCCACCCGTTTGTAAGCCATTGCACACAGTGGCAAACCACTCCGTCCGCGTGGTGAGGTGAAAATTAATATCAATTTAATACCTCTTCACCGTGGCAGATTCGGCCCTCTTAGCAACATCTTCCAAAGATGCGTTATTTTTTGGTTTCCTATTTGCGATACGTTATGAGATAATTATGGTACTTATGTGCGTGGCAAACAGACACCCCTCTCCCCCCGTTTTGGTTTGTTAACTCGAAGCATCCTCATGCTCATTTCGTTCAGCTTTCCTCTTGTGTTTGTGCGCCTCCCCCAGCAATCGATCGTTTTGTGCGGTTTAATTTCAAGCTGCGTATGATTTGCCGAAATAAACGGGGAAGTGAGTGATGGTTGTTGATCGTCGATTTTTATTTTCATTTCCACACATTAACAAACATTTCAGGGAAAGGGGGGAACGGAACCGTCCGTTATGCTAATTGTAGGCGTGTGAGGTAATGTGGTTGGGTGGACGCGTGTTTCCGGAAACAATGCCACACCGCTGCCACAGGAGGGCGGATGAACATGTCGGCCCTAATCGATCGCACACTGCTGTGCAGACGGTATTAGCATGTGCTACATTTAAATTGATCGTCAGACCACTTCGCAAGCCATGACCAATGTGGGGCCGCAACGCTTCATAAGGAATCAATAGTTATTCTTTCCCAATTTTGCCTCCGTTATGCAACCGCAGCAGGTCGCCCATATCACACAGCACAGCACTCCAAAAGAAAGTAAAAACAAACACCACATCGTTCGCTTACAGGTTGCACACAGGTGTGCAACCCGGGCCCCACCCCCCGGTACGGCTTGCCATTGCCAACAATGGGACACAATGCAACATGCGAGCGAAAACATACCGCCCTCTCGTCACGACTCGGTGGAGAAAGTTATCGGTAACGTTACCGGGTGGGGGCCAGGCCAGGGCGCACATTAAAATGGTGCAGCTAACGAACGAGCGAGCGTGTCCCCGCGCCTGGTGACATTGCTCGGTTCGGTTCGGGGCATGGTCGAGATTGGCAGCTTTGATGTACTTCGAGGAAGAGGGAGTAAAGACAGTGTGAGGCAACCCCGCAACCACAGCACGCGACTTACGGAAGGGCAGTGTCGTTACAGTTCGCCAGGTGATTTCTATTTAGTCGCTCGGGCTCGGCCGTGTGACGTAATGCTCGTTCCGTCAACACTGATTGCGCACCCCATTGCCTGACCATTGTCGTCAGCGTTATGTTTCAATCGACCCCATTTTTTCCCTCCCAAAAACCTAATTGATTGATCATTTGGTACAAATCGCGGCGCGATACTGTTTTGTCGCCTTTGCAATGCGTTTGCGTTGATCGCCACGCCGAAATTAGGCGCGGGAAAATTTGGTCAGCGCTGATGGGGCGATTTGTTGGTACAGGTGGTGTTCAACAAGACTTTTTTATTGTTTAGCAATTAGCAAATTATAGCGCAAGACGCCAACCAGCTTCAAGCGCTTGACAAAAGGCAAAAATGTTGCATTTACTTTATTATGTTTTTATTGCAAAGGCAACAGTAGTTATCACTGTTTGGCATATAATGTGTAGGCATTTTAGTGATTAAACTAGACATTCAGTACATCATATTCACTCATGAAAAGATTTTTTTTATTGTGAATTAAATTAATGATATTCGAACAAATTGCAGTAAAGTTGATTGTTTGTTTCATTTTGTTTAACTTTAAAGTAAAGTAAAGTCAGTAAAGTAATAAGATAACAGTTATCATCACCAAGTTTAGCCCATTAGGTGCAATTCAAATAGAATTCTAGTGCAAAAAGGGTTATTTTCTATTTTGCTTTAAATTTTCCATGCTAAAGACTGCGCCTTTTCCAATTGTAATTGGAATTTAGAAAACAATGCAAACTCTTAGTTAATTGAATAAATTCAATTCTTACTGGAAAAAAACCTTTTCTCCTATTGCATCTAATGTCTTGTTAATTTTCATTATAAGACACACAAAAGACAAGAAAAAAACCTACCATTGAATAAAAGACAGAACAAATTCAGCACAATAAAATGCCACCAAATTGGTCACGCCATTGAGCATCAACCTTTGTCAGCTGGCCGACCCTTTTCGCGATTCTATTTGCACAAAGAAAATGGCCATACAGCAACGCCACCAAACCCCGCAGGTGCGCTAGTAAATGGACATTAGTTCACCATCAAATAGCTTCTGGCTTCTAATTCACTACACTAAACACGGGTAGCTTCAACCGCATCATTAGATGCAGTACGACGACGACGTTGGGATTTTTTTGTGTGTGTGTAAAGAATAAAGGTGCATACACGCTGCAGCTGCAGCCAGGCGTTTCCTGGTTTGCTCATGCCGCCCCAAAGCTGACCACAACCAGGCAAACCATTCGCTTGCCAAAGGAAACGTTCTCTATGGCTAAACACCGGTAGCATACAGCCCAAGGTGGGTAAAGAAAGGTGGCCAACAAAGCCCGTTGAGTTTGAAAATGTGTCGTTTGTCCCCCATTTGTCAGTAGTCAAAGTTCAATGCAATAGAAGAATTTGCAATGGAGGTTTTTATTCGCTTCTTTGGCTAGGTAAGCTTTCGCGCAAAAAAAGACCTATTTCACCGCAATTTTTTTTTTTTTTTTCAAGTGGGCGAAACGGAAGGTTTTATTTCCCTCTATCTCCTGTTGCACTGTGTTCCATTTCGTATTTGCGGTTTCTGGTGATACAATTTAGGTTTTTTTGTGTGCGTCTATGCTTTTGCTACTTCTGTTTGCTTGTTACATTCTGGTTCAAAGTCAACGGGTAGCACGGGTACACGGGTGGTTGTAAAAGAATAAGACATTGCTTTTTTTTTCGTTTCTTTCGTTTGCTGCTGCCGCCTCTTTTGTTTGCCAAACACGGTCGCCGCTCTGTTCGGCTGTGGGAGGAAAAATGTACACACAAGACAGTTTTCCTGTTTGCTTTCTTCACTCAACAAACACACACACATATATACAATCACATACATAAGCTCTCCATATGGCTGCAGGTGCATACATGCATTTCCATACGCCGCCGCGATCCGTTGTTGGTGGAAAGGGAATTAATGTTTCTGTTTTTTTTTTGCACTTTTCTTCCTATCTTAGCACCCAACCTCCCCCTCAAATGAGCGATACAAGTGATGCAAAACTCGAAGAAGCAGAAAAAACAGCATACATAAGCACACCATAGAGCCACCAGTACCTTGCGCCGCAACTCGCCAAAGCAATGCTGACGTAGTTTTTCCTCTCAGTTTTGTTAAAAACAAGGCACTGCGTTGTCTTGCGGTGGCGAAGATTGAGGAGGCAAACAACGAGTCCTTCACCCCCTTTTCAGCGCATACTACATTGTCCTCAGCTTGTAGGTAGAGGTGTGTAGAGAGTGGAAAACTCTGCACGGGCGAGCGCTCTATTTCAAACACAATCGATCACATGCGAGCTGCACAGTACGAGAGAAAAAAACGTTTCGTTCTGTAAGCAAACGCCCACACGCCGCCGCCGCCTCGACCAAGGGGAGGAAAGGGAAATTAAGCAAACCTCCCCAACCGCTTGGTGTTCCCAAATACTTGTCTATCGCACCCACCACCACCACCATCGTCACCCGGAAATCGATCGAAGGGAAGTCACCCAGAAGGTGACTTTCGATTTTCCCTCTTCCCGTTCGATCGCTGGGCGATCGCACACACCGTGTGATTATGTTACATTCGGTGGGTGGCTGTCTGTTGAGCTGGGGTTTCTTGGCTGTTGTGTGTGTTTTTTATCGCACATGAACCTACTTTTAATGTCGCCTTCCAGCTAGCTCGGGCGACAAACGGCAAACGGGATTGAGTCATATGGGACATTAAATGTGTTCCAAATAAATTGGACCATACCAGCACACATATACACGCTGGGGGTACACGGGGTTGATATAGCGCGGTTTGCCTGCCCGTCGTAGACGCGGGTTGGTTTTTGGTGTGTGATTTGATGCTCCACCTACGTGAGCGCTTTGCGCAAACGAATGTGGTACACGCAATAGCGCATTCCTTTGGGCCTTTCGTACACGGAACGGTTTGAAACACTGAGCTTTGGTGGAAGCAGACGTTTCTTTGTACAAGGCATTTACGTTCATTAATAATTTACTTGTTATTTTACACTCAAAAGTAAGCGATCGTAAAGGTTGATTTTAAATATCACTATTAAGACGATGTCAATAAGCAAAACTACACATTCAAACACATACAAAATGAATCTTTTCATTCTTCAGATTGCGTCACAATGTTAACACTTGTTGTAACACTACCACAACTACGCGACCTCGTTCAAGTCCATTGCCTCGTTACGGTTATGGTCCAACCGTCCAACCAATGCAATTGGATTTCTCGTGCATACCATATCGTGCAGATTTCCTCCAAAACCACAACATACAACATTCTGTTTGACGCGTCACCGTTGCTATCGTCGCAGCAAAAGCAGTGTTTTTGCTAAAAATAATTCCTACCCCTCATACCCGCACGTTGGAGGGCTTTTGCTGCCCGATTCTGTCCAGTCCAAGTGGGCTCACTCAAGGACGTACTACGGTTGGTAATGGTGACGCGCCACCGAACAACGTTCGGCCCAAATTCGGAAGCCAAACAAGCCGTCCTCGTGTGCACCACGAGGCTGAAGTGTGCCCGCCAGAACACAAGTCTTGCATTTTAATGTAACACGCGGAGACACGCGGCACTGCACTTGGTTGCATGCTGCTAGTGAAGTGGATTCCACTGCAGGCGCACAGTGTATGCATTTCGGTGTTCGTTTCGATTCGTGTGGAATGTAGTCCAGCATCATTGCGACGGAAAGGTGCAAAGAGGCATGCAGTTCATTGCTTTGGCGCTACTGGCCACATTTTTAACCCACATTAAATGACTGTACTGATGGAATTCAAATGACGGTCACAGTATGAAGAAAATACTTAAAACAATTAAAACACGAAAATTAGTAAAATAAACATTTTTACTCTTCCTACGAATATCATCCACCTTATTTACGCGTATTTAATTTGATTGTTTTATTACACTTTCGAGTGTTTCTCGTTGCTTAACACGCCGTCCTTGTGATGCAATCTTCTTCAGCCACTTGCTTGCGACTGTTTTTTCCCCCTTCTGTTTTCACTTGTCCCATCGACCCCGCAGGCAAAGCGCATCAATATTCGCGTTAATAACTGTCCACAAATATGTATGCTGCGTCAACACACGAGAGCGATGCTCGAAGTTCAAGTTCACCATAATCGTGAGTGTTGACAGTGGCGAAAAAAAAACCGAAAGCAAAAAGGAAGTATATGTCAACGAGAAGTGAAAGGATACGGTGGTTTCTTTTGATTTTCGTTTTTTTTTTTTTTAATTAATTTCTTTAAGGTTAAACATAAGTGTTTGTCATTACAAACAGGCATCTTCAATATCGTGGCAGGTTGGTTTAATTTTTATTGATAAAGTAGAGATTTCAAAAATTATTTCGTTTTGTTGGCATTGGTTTTTGGTTGAAACAAAAATATGTCCGATTTTTTATTGAGCTGATATACATTTACGTTTTTTGGCTGAGGCCGTAAAGGTTAACATTCAAAAAATGTAAAAAAGTTCTTGGGACTTAATATCGACTAGGTGGCATTGAATTATCATTCAAACACCTTGAATGTACTGGAATTTAATGATCAACTAAATTTGATCCCAGTTACATCAACTCTTCGGCATTAAATAGTAAATTCTTGTTCAATCCTTTTGGATTCCAATAGAGAACATCTTACTGAATCCTACTGGTTAATTCTTATTTTCTAGCCCTTTTTATCATGTCCTCAACGTACCTTGATTAAGCAGCAAAATACAGCTGACCATCCAGAGCATTCCAAATTTGAACTCCATCGTGGATGTTGTGTTGTGAGTGTGTTCGGGGTTTAAGGGGTATAAAGTTGTGAAACAACACGGGTACTAGCTAAAGCACGCAGACGCTACCACACTCTACGCTCCTATCGGTCGAGCCATAGAAAGAAGCACACGCAGCACGCACGAAGCAAAGCTCTTTTTCTGTCGTTCAGAAAAAGCCCTTTTATTTTCCGTTATCGTTAGCAGAAACGGGTTGGGGCGCTGCTCTTGTTTCACCGGAGTTTCAGCACATACACACACACGCACACACAGACATAAACACACAGACAGGTGGCCGCTTTCTGTTCGATCACTTTCGAACGGACGGCAGAGATATTTTTCTGCAAATATTCGACACAATTTCGCTTCAGGTGCACAGTCTGCACACACAAACTCCCGCGCCAGGCACAATCTGCACACAAAAGCACACACAAGTACACGCACACACACACACACACGCTAGCCACTAAATGAAAATTCCTTGCATCCAGCAGCGAACGCAATAGAAGGAATCGTTTGAAATTCGTTTCCTACGTACAGACACACTTGTAGATCTGTTTTCCGCGCTTTGCCTTGTTTGCTCTCCTGGCGTTTTCTTTCTTTGCGATCGCGTTGCAAAATGGAGCACTAATGGCTGATCGGGCTGGGATCGAGTTGCTGTCACTTGTCGAATCGTAGGGACAATCTTAACGCGCAGGACTATGCTTGAATCGACAGGCGACGGTACGGGCTGCCGTGTCTCGGCCGGTGTTTCCACAGTTTTCCTTTTCGGGGTGATTTTTCCCGCCCCTCTGTTTTCGTTAAACTCCCACAGGCGCACTAATTCCGAGCGCGGGAACAGCAGCAAAGTGTTTTTCTCGACAATCGACACGAAACCACCACGGCCTCCTTTCTCCTATTTCGGTGGACGGTTGCGCCGTTTGCTGTTGCGCTTCTGCGCGCTGTTTGCTGCCTGGTACGCCGACGAAGGAACGCCACGCCACAGCGGGAAAACTAGCTAAAGGAAAAAAGACGAGACCCCGTTCGCAAGACACGCCGGCTCCAGTGCTTCTCTGGCGAGCACTTCTCTTAAACTAATTTCATTATTGGCAGTAAATTTGCCGCCTCGCTAGCCTGGTTGCGCGGCCACCGTTTTGCGCGACGGCCACCGTGAGTGCCGGCCCGCCGGTCGGAGCCTGTGAGTGGCGGGCACGAAAGATCACGAGCACGATCCGAAAGCTTACCAGGCGCGCTAACGCGTCTTACAAGAAGCTGCGGTAGTGTACGCTCATGTTCACTGGTAGTGTGCACGATCGCCCGTTCAGGTGAGTTCCAGCGCCTGCTAGAGAGTGGGGGGGGATCCGTGCCGTGGTGAGTTTGGCTCGTTGAACACTCACTCGAAAGCTCGGCCCGACCACAAATCCCTTCCGCGCGCTGTATACGCTGTGCTGTGAAGGTCGTGCTGTGGTGAAAAAGAAAGCTCCGTCTTCCCCTTCTTGGGGCAGCGTGCGCCACTACACCACTCCGGTTGGTTGGGTGGGGGGGAGGTAACGAACACGACGAGTATGCCGGCTCCCCACCCCTCAAGTACGGGGACGATACGGTGCGGTAGGGCAAAGCAAACTAGAGCACGATCGCGTTTCGTGTTTTCGCTTTCAATTGTACGGGCTGGCGAGCTTTTTCGCGGCGTACCGATAGTGTTATGCAGCAGCCGGAGCGGGAGGCACGCTGCTGGTGAAAACCGATCACTACGGTCCGTCTGGGTCCGTCCTTGCCTTGAAACTGGGGCCGAACTGGGGAAGTGAACTGTTTTTTTCTTTTCTTCTTCTTCTTGCTCTCTTTCGTTGTTCGCGAGTCTGTGTGTTTAAATCGTAACACTTACCACCGAACGAAAGGGAAAAATTGGAACGGAATGAGTATTAAGGGTGCATTTTATGGGGCGAGGGTGGTGATCGGTGGCGAGTTGAGAAAAAGTGAAAAATTTGTCACCACCGCGGTACCGTCCGGGTTCCGCGATTGCGCAATGCGCACGATGGGTCACTTTGAATGTGGTCCGCGATTGCTTTCGATCGTTTGCTTTTATGCACGATTTATTTAAATGCATTTTTCGGTGATAACTTTCCGCTGCTGACCGTTCTATAGAAAAAAAAGGATATTCAACAAACTTTTAATTTTCAGTATAAAAACTGATGTCACAGGAAATATCTCCAATTAACACAAAAATATACTTGATCCTTAATTATAGGAGCTGCTATCATGGAATGTTTATCAGATCACTCCAAAACTAAAATCTTTAATGCTGTCATTCCAAAAAAAAAATAAGTAAAGATGTAACTACAAAAAGTAAACAAACTTCATTTAAAAAAAAAAATTATTTATAATTCATTTGTTGATTATGTTCAAAAGCATGGATAAGCACTTAATTCATACATTTTAGCCCATCAGTTTAAATTTCAAATAAGAACATCCTATGAATAGGAAATATTGAAGGACATGAGTTGTTATTTTATTATTATGTTTTATTATAATATCATTTTATTTTTATTTACAAAAATTATATTAAAAATGTAAGCTTCCTTTAGATTTGAACGCTCGTAAAATAATAAAAATTGCAATTTTGTATATTTGGCACAAATACAGGAATAATTAAATTCACCATAATAACTAAGTAATAACAAGATTTTTTTCTTTTTTTGGTATTTGCTTTCCTTTACTTTGCAAGCGATTTAGACGTAAATTTTAAATTTAAAATTTAATAATTTTAATATTATTTAATATTATGAATTGCGGCGAATTTGACGATTACGGCTGCAAAAATTTAACATCAGTTTCAAGCTAATATTTATAATTCATTTATAGAATTGAATTTAGGACAAAAGATTTAGTTTTCAGTCCTTTGATGGTTTTGTGAAATATTTTGAAGTATCTAACTATTCATTGAGATTAATTCAGATTCATATTAATTTGCATACGTATTGTTACACCGGCAATCTGTACAATCTGTACAATCTGTAATTAATCTGAATCAAAATGATTGCTTTTCATTTGGTATGCTGTCCTCATACGACATTGAATCTTAGAAGGTATTGTTCAGAAGTATTTGACAAAGGTGCTTTTATGTGTCGATCCTCGATTTTTTTTTTGAACTCTCAAACAAATTAATCCTACGGAGATTATTTTCATTTTAACATATCAACATAAAATGACAGCAAAACGGTTATTCTTCACATAGAAGCTTTGTTCGTATTTAAATGATGTATTATACCTTTTATTGCCCCGTATTACAACCATTCCAGACTTATTACAGGGAAATAAAAATGCATTAAGCTTGCCAATGAACTTAAGCTTCCTCATATCGCGATTGTACAGCGAACAATACGATTCTGATAGAGATAATTACTTCTCCGAACGAAATCATGCGAGCACAGAATAACTCCTTTAGCGTTTTCTTCAGCATACGCTTGCTTTCTGAGCATCTTGTTTATTCTCCTTATCGCGTCATATATTATACGAGCTCTGTCTTTTATTTCTTACAATTTCTTTGTAACTCCTTCCTCACCAATCAAATTCACTCGCCAACAGAGGCCGCTCGCCCTCGCCCCAAACCCAAGCCCTACGCTGGATAGCGGGTACTTAATGTCAGACATTTATTGCCGCAGCTTTAACCAGCGTGTCATGCGGGTATCTTTCTCCTTTCCCGGCGGCGTGGCTGCGACACGCGCTTAACAGACGCAACCCACCCCATCATCATCATCATCATGATCTTCAGTATCATCAGCAACGGCAGCAGCAGCAGCTACGACAACATTGACCTTAAACTTTGCCAAGCCGGACACCGAAAGGTGATTCCGTGACGCACTCTTCCTTACTGAAAAGAAAAGAAAAAGGCTTGTACCATTTCGTGCCGTTTTGCCTTTGGGCGGGCGGAAGATAAGGGAGCGGTCAAGCGAATGCCGAACCGAGAGGATGGATGGTATTTATTACATTTATTGTTTCAACGCGACGCATGTAGTGCGTGCGCGTCCTTCACGGGCGGAAATTCGTCCACCTTCAGCGCACCGTCCGACCGCACCGTTCGTCGGCCAGGGACTTTTCGATGAACTTTAGCTACCGTGTGTGTGTACTGTGGATGCAAAACCGGCCCAGCCGAACGCAACCAGCGCAACACTAGGCGACCTTCCGCCAGTCAAAGTCGTACCAAAAGGGATAAAACCATTTACCAGTACACGGTGCGGTCGGAAGCGGGCCCCGTATGCTGTATTTGGGTATGTCCACCTTTTGTCGTCAACCTATTTCGTTGCTGTGCGCAATTTAAAATGGTTCAAACCGGGGCCGGATCCGGTAATTGACGGTAATCGATTGTAACATAAAAGCAGCGATTGTCCTGTTTGCATGTACCGTGGTATCTTCGGGGTTTGGTACGGTGCTGCATGCAGTCGAAGGACGAATCGCGCAAAGAGCATACTCTGGGTGTGATTATTAGTGAGCGGTGGATTGATAATTTCACCGATACAGTTTTCTGTGGCTGAAGGGCGGTCCGTTGCTGTGGTGCCGCCCAATTACGGTGCCGAGTAAAACATTAAGGTGCGCGAAGGCTTATCTAATTTGCGCCTTAATGGGTTTGTTATTTGTCCGTTATTTTCAGCATCGGGTTGTTTCAGGTGCTTGCAGCTGTTAATTAGAGTAAAATTTAATCATAATAATCAGTTCTCAGTTTTTTTATTGTTGATTCTCTTTACCCCGATAGGAACACTTTATAAATCGCTGGGAGTGATTACTTTTTGGAAATAAGCCTCAATGATTGATAAATCATTATGAAAAAAAGGTTGTTTTGTTAAAAATATGAAATATACTTGGATAAAAAAAAAACAAAATTACCAAGTTTTTTTTACAATTTAATAGAAGCAACTAACGCGTATAAAAACATCAAAACTCGATATTTTCAAGATCAACGTTTTCAATTTAGTTTGGTCAATGATACCAAATTGCTATCAAAAGACTTCAATGCAGGTTAAATAAAAAAAAAAACGACGAACCCCAAAAATAATTTGTCAAAGGCATATTTTTGTTACATTTTTTTCAAAACTAATATACATTGTATTTTTCACGCCTTTTCATATTGATTTTGAACAAAATGTAACAAAAATATACCTTTAACAAGCTACTTTTGAGGTTCATCGCTTTACGTTCTTTAACCGGCATTCAAGTCTTTTGATAGTAATCTGGTATCATTGACCAAACTAGACTAAATTGTTAACTTTGTTCTTGAAAATATTGAATTTTGATATTGTTATTCTTTTTATGCTTTTCTTACACTGTAAAAAAGGATGTCCTACTTCGAATAACAATGTGCATTAATAGCACAGCGCTCTAAAAATGCTACATTTTACACCAATGATCAATCATAGTCAATGTTCTGAATCTAGAGAATCAACAGAAACGAAAGGCAAACGGCAACCCCAAACTATGAATAGCTGATCAAATTGGTATAACTTTACGAACACCAGCCAAAACTGGAAGAACTTGACGAGCTATCTGATAAATGAGTTGTCATAAATTCAATTACACCCCATTTCAAATCGTGATTTTCCGCCAACGGCACCACCCCAAACAACAACAGAACAGAACAACAATAATTCAATCACCTTTATCATTCGAACCTCCACCATCTGCGGGGGGCACTCGATACCTACCCGAATAAACACCTATTCACGGTAAATCCACTCGACACATTCTTGTGCTCCAGATTCCATCCCGGCTCAATGTGCTTTTGACCAAGGCGTGTGTCTCTTTTTTTTTCGGACACGAATTGCATTCCAACTGGCTCATAAGGTCCATCATGTGCGCGGCGGTTTGAACGAATGGTGCGGCACCAATTTATCATTGCACTCTCCCTCGCGCGATCGTAACGCCACGGACAATCACCATTACCATTTCACGGACAACCCTACCCCGAAACCGAGCGGATACTGGGGGTTTTTATCGAGGACAAATCCGAAAATCGATCAACACCCGATGTGAAGCCGTGAGGAATAAAATTTTGATGTTGCAGACAAATTGGGCAATAATTCCCCAGACCGGCCCGGCCACCCCCAGTGAAGCGGGTCTCACATTCTTGCCGGCGCTGCACAGGAAGGGTCTGGAGGGGAAGGGCTACCCTCCAGTCTGTGTCTGTGGCCAGCGGTTGCTCCACATTGCTCGCGCTACTTTCTAGCGGTCTAGCCACCGTGTGGAAGAAAATTAAATTTGCCATAATTTAATTTGATTGGCTAGGGCGACTGTTTATTACCACCGATGGTGGTGTGCGAGCTTCTAGAACGAACGGATGTTGCATTATGGGCAAAGGTACGGTGTTTTACAATAAAGGGTTTCCAACTGAGAATTTAAGCAGTTAAAATGCATACTACAGTGGTCTATTTCGCAGTGATAAAATCTTTATGTTGTAGAGCAAAATAAATGCGAAAATGGTTTGGAAGAATAACAAATGTAATAACAGATGTTGGCCAATGGGAGATCATTAGGAAAGGATACCCTTATAGGTAATATTTGAATCGACCCATCGAAATCATATTCAATATATGGTTTTACAACACATAAAAAATGAATAAGTTTTCCTATTTTTTACATCAAAGTTGCTATTAAGTTTCCTTTTTTGTATGCTCATATATGCTACTGTTGTAAAGTTTCTATACCACTAGTTAAGGCCCGGTAAAATCTACCGAATGTCCTCAAATTTCGAATTATTTTCAAACTCTACACGTTCGATGGCAACAACCATAACTCAAACACCTATTTGTTCTTATTTGTTCTTACAAATGTGTTAACCTTGTAACTTCCAGGACAATTCTTACTGTACATTGCAGAGCCGTTAAATAACGATGAGGCTAAATATTAAATATTAAATAACCTTAAAAAACCAAGTCACGCAATTTTGTATTTTTTTAACTGGTGTACAAATAACCGTTACGCACGTAAAGTATCAATGAATCTTATTTACTAACACTTATAAGTAATAACAAAGATAATCATGATTGGTGCGTTTTGTGGTCATTTTGAAAAACAGATGGTTCAGTAGCTGCATTCCTACTTATTTTCAATCGAACTGATACGTTCCAGCCTCTGTTGACACAAATCTATAATTTTTTTATTGTTATTTTTTAGTTATAGGCGTGTTTTTTTGGAAAGCATAGCTAAGTAGTAACCTCTACAACGTGTTCATTGAATAACGTATAGATGTGCAGTGGATTAAAAAATTAGGGTGCCGCTAATACATATACAACATGTTTAGATCCAATCCCAATTGCTTACTTAAAAACATAATATTTTTGAAATGTTCACTTCTGCTTCAATCCAACTTCTGTTTTTTGTGCCCATAAATGTAAAATTGATCTACAAAAATATGATATCGCACGTGGTTCGAATTTCATTTCTACTCTTTTTTTCGACTTATGTTTCATACGTCAGGTAATAAGTAATAGATGCTTAGAACAATTTCAATGTAAATTTTCTCGGTCTTTAATTTTATGCGGGTCATTTCCAAAAACGCCATCAAAATTTTATTTTATTATCCTGAAACTGGTTTTGAAATATTAAATGGATTTGGTATTTATGTATGAGACAATTGTTATTGTTGCGCCAAATATCAAATTTCAACAGTGAACACATCCCCTCATATAACCATTCGAAATGTGTAGTTCTTATATTCCGATCTATACTGTTATAGAACAGAATAGTTCAACACTGTTATAGCCTTTCCAGATCAATTAACTAAATTCACGTTTACTTGCAAACTACTTTATTTACTCTTGCCGCCCACATTTTTCAGATTTTGCTTCTAATTTGACGTGTCCCTAATTATAACATGGTTATTCTTAATCAACACCGTAGTACGGTGATAGCATCACATGATAGATATCGTCATCACTCTTGATAGATACAGTCAGAATCTTTTCAGCCCTCTTGGGCACGCTACAGTAAGCATAGTTTCATTGTGAATTATTTTGCAATTGATGCTGATCCGGCTAAATGCAGTGCGCACGGTTGTCTCACCTAACGCGCTATATGTTGTAGACATGTTGCGCAATGAACCATCTCTCCCTGTAGTGCTTTGTCCTGGAAGGACATCTTGAAATAAGTAGTTCTTCCCGCACGCGAGCAAATCGTTACAAATTCAATTTTAACTTTCAAGCCATCAACATCCGCTGTTTTCTCGCTCGGAATTTCAGCAAGGCTTTTTAGCATATGGCCGCTTAGGGTCTCTCGATTACATCCGCCTCTTATTGTCATGCGTTTTCCTTGTCCTGACTCAACCAATATTACGGAGTAGTAGATTTGAGAGAGTAGTAGATTTGGGGCGGTCCCGTGGTACGTGGTCGTCAACTCGAACGACTCAATAACATGCCCGTGATGGGTTCAAGCCTAGAATGGACTGTCCGCCCATAGCAAGAATTGAATATCCGGCTATGTTTATTAAGTCTCGAAAGCCTGTATAGGCCGGCATGTCCGCGTAGGACGTTACGCCAAATAAAAGAAGATTTGAGGGAGTGTACATGTTCGACGTCCTGGGTATAGCGACCCGTTTTACAGGATATTATGTACCACACTTATCTGTCGATGACGACGGTGTATGTAGTACTCGAGGTGCGTAAGGTTAATAAGCCAACTATACTGGCTTAATTATTGATTGATTTAATTGGAATATCAACCATTTCCCAATAAATTTAATTTGCATGGTTTCCAAACAGGATTTTTTTATATTGTCTTGAATATCTTGATTTATCATGGGAAGGGGTATGAGGTACGACACATCATCATCAGTATGCTAATTTGCGTCTTCAATTATAAAAAAAATCATTATATCCAATACCATGCGATTTCAAGTCGGTTTGTGCAAACAAAAAATCTAAGTAACCATTGCCCTAATTACCCGCGGGCTAGTAGTGGTGCATGGAGCAAGTCCTTTCGCAGCAACGCGCGTTGCTAAGAGAGCTCTGCTCTCTCCGCTTTCTTTCTCTCTCTCGCTGAATGTTTACTCTCACGTCATTGTGGCGATTTTCGATTTTATATATAGTGAGATTTTTTATTCAGTTTCTTGTATGTAGTTTTTTTTCTATTTCAAATAAGATATTAATTTTGGTCTTTGTTGAGCATGAAGATAACTAATGATTTCAAATAAAAAAACATAAATAAATAATGTTGTTTTATTTACTATGTTTCAGGCTTGTTAGAGTATGGAACCATAAACCCATAAAGGAACCATAAAAATAATTTTAATTTCAGCCTCACTCAACAACGTAATCAATAGCATACATCATTAGAAAATTGGAAAACATTTATGAATCATTAATGATACCAACCTGCTTGAAAGACAACAATACTTAAAATTTATTTTTAAAACTTATACCATTTGCATCATCTTCGTGAACACCATTTCATAGTTATAGCAAACATATTTCAAGCTAAAAACAATCCCAGAAGTTACACATAAACAACATGTTTCTTTAAAGCATTATCCCAGCTAAAGCAGTTTTATATAATTTAATAAAATAAATGAATGACTTCCCATCATGGTATTTTAATAAGGTATTTTTAGAGCAAAACAAAACTTAGGTATAGTCATTAGCATGACTATGAGCATGTGCTCTTTCATTGACCAAGTTTGACTCGCGAACTATAGAACAATTTTGTTCTGGTCTGGTTACTTCTGTATTATGAATGATCGGTAATGTTAGATAGTTTTTGCACACCAACCCAAGATGTGCAGCAAGATATTAAGTAGTTATCAACGAAATTATAAAGATTAACATCTTACAACAGCTATCATCTAACATAAACTACTTAATACTTTCAGCTCAATGGTTTTAAGTTAATAGTTCCGGAAGTATTTTTGGTTGTAAACTAGGTACTTGATTTCCAAACTAATTTTACTACCATTCATAAGATATGCCCTTTTCACATATTTTTTAAATTCAAATTGGTTCATCAAGATGGCTCAAAATACCAATCAATTCATATTCATTAAATAAATGTATCATTACAGTGTAAGGTTAAAACAATGTAAAATATAAATCAATTCACCAAAAACCTTCATTTCGATCCATTTTAGTCCAGATCCATTTAAGAACCGTACTGCACAGCTCGTTTCTAATGGTTATAAATAGAGTTGCTCTAACACGTCTGCAGCCAATTTTGATGTACAAATCGTCCGCAAAGCGTCAACAAGCGCACCCCGAATGTACCGCTCACCTAAATTGTGACAAAGATTGGCCAGTCTGTAAACACACTCCAATCAAACAAGACCAACGGGACACCCAAACGAACCAGCACCCGTTTAGCACCACGATCTCGACGAGCGAAACGATCATCTTCATCGTCCTAAAAAACAGGTGAAAAGGCAACAAAACAACTGTGAGAACTAGCTGATTTTAAATTTCCAACCCAATGGGTTTCCATTTGCTGTTTCCATTTCGGTTTCTTTGTTTTAAATTCGCACAAATTGATGGGTCCCCTAGCGAAGGAAATTATCTCCAACCGGGCTACCGGGCTGCTGTTACCGCTACGGTACTTCTGTGGTGTGCTTCTTTTGCTACACCATCTGGAACATAAATCACACCATCCACTTTCCGGGACGCGGACAGCATTTCAGTGCCACTGTAGCCGAAAGACGATTCGCTCAAGATCATCCATCTTGCCTTCCACAGAGCACACCGAACGACGGGTGTGTTGATGGATTTGGTAATTTGTCTTTAATAGATAAAAACGAGCTGCTGCAGCAATGACGAAAGGCAGGCGGATTAATGGCAGAGACAGATTCGTCACCCCAGTTTTCCACACAGACACAGTGGCTTACAATTTTCCATTTCCATCTCCACTGGCCACTGGCTTTCGGCGAGCAGCGCGTCTGCACCCGACGTGCAGCAATGAAAATTCAATTGTAACTGTAGCTGAATAGTGAAATAAAAATTAGGAGCACATTTCTTAACGCCAACGATCATCTACTGCCCATTTGTTGTTTATTTTTTTGCAAGCGTATTAATTGAATGTGGCCACCCGCTTGAACGCTGAAGCTCGATGCGTATCATTCGCTCTTTCAGCAAACCGTCCCCACCCTGGCAGAGGATTGCAAATTGCACAAACAAAAAGCCGTGGCTAAGTATTTTGTGCAAGATGGCAGATGAAAACGAACCCCAAACAGACGCTTTTGAAGCAACTGTACGATTTGAAATGCGTTATGTGGTGTGAGAAAATAATAAAATCAGCCAGTAAAGCAAATTGCAGCCTCGCGATCACTTTGCTAAATGATCATGCCCTCCCGGCTAATTGATGTTGGCATATTAATTAACAAACACGATAGGATAAGCTATCCATCTCACATTGTAAAGGTCACACCCAGGAAGCGGGATGACATTCTTCGTGTGCTCCTTTATCCACACAGGACTCGGAGCGTCCAGGTGTTCATTTTCTATCCCGAAAATGCCTCAACATCATCAAACGGCAGTGAAGGAAAAAGATTTATGCTCGCATGGCAAACGACCACCGTCCGTACCGTCAGTCACCTTTCGGGTAGTTTTGCTAATTAAACCCACTGCACGCTGGAGACGCTGGTCCGCTTCTCTCGGTTGGAATCAGATTTACAGTTGCTGTAAAAAGGTCCCACCGGCTTCCCCGTCGCCTGGACGTTTTGTTGCTGCCTTGGTTTCTAATTTAAGTTCTCGAGTTTATTCCACCCATTGGCAAGCGCGGCACAGTTCTGCAAAGTCATTCGGGGACGGACCATATCCTACTAGACCAGCATATCCGGCATACATGTCACGGCGTACGAGTGATCGTGGCGCGCAAAAGCGTCACAAACGCGGGACATAAAAAGACTCAAACACACACACACACCCACCCACCGGGAGCCTTTCGGAGGGCTTTCGGTGGTGGCCAATGCACGGTGACAAAAGTGTTTAAATGTCAACCCATGACTCAGGGCAACACAGTCTGATGCCGACGCCCCAGCCGAGCTGCTAAGCTGCAACGGCCGTGGGTTAAGAATTTTTGCCTTTACAAAGCAATAAATAGTTCACTCTCGAAGGGAGTTGCCGCGGTGTTGCCGTTCAAGGTTCTTTTTTTATTCGCCATTTCAGCCCGGTGGTGAATGTAGCGTGTCCACCCAGGAGATGCCGGGTGGTTAATAATTATTAAACCGTTTCCTGCTTTTTTTCCTCCCCTGGGAGTGATCGAGCGACTCTGATCGGGTCGGTCACACCTAGCAACGAAACGATCCGGATTAGCGGTAGCGCTCGCTCACCCTCCCCCTGGTACAAGGCTAGAATTGGTTGAGGTATTTGAATTGTTAATTCGCTTACAATTGCATAGATTATATTTTATCAGAAAATCTGCAAGCTGTGTTTGCTTGTTTCTGAAGTGGTTTAGGAACAACTTTCACGTTGGTTGGTCGAGCTAAGTTAATCCGGAAAAGAGCTGTAAAATGATTAGACTTATTCTTCAAAAGAGGTCACATCGTTTTATTGAAAACATACATTAAACAAAAATAGTTGTTGAATGCAAATCCAAACTACAAAACCATAGAGTCCATAAAATTCTTCTTCTTATTCTTTGGCACAGCAACCGTTGTCGGTCAAGGCCTGCCTTTGTACTCACTAGTGAAGTGAGCTTGGCTTTCAGTGACTTATTGTTACCATAGCAGGATAGTCAGTCCTACGTATGGAGCCACGGTCTATTCGGGGCTTGAACCCATGACGGGCATGTTGTTATAAACATGGTGGATAAACACTTACACTTAATCTATGAAAACTTGTAGTTGATATTTTGTTTTCATTTTGCTATATTAAGTGTTGCAACTGCAACTTCGTCGGCTCCTCGACGATAGCGAATATGAAAAAAAATAACGACCGTTTTCACCAACGTACAATTTGCTTTATTTATACCGGCTCGACCGAATATAACTGGTAACTGTAGTTTTAAAAACGCGGTCTTTGTCGTTCGCTAATATTTGAAAGAGGCCGATTATCCTGCGCACGGTCTATTTAAGCCCTTTCTTCCCGCGATGGCCGTTGCGCCATCGCATTACGCAGCGAACGTTGCCCTTTTCCCGATATCCGAATTTTCGAACATCGACTTTGACAACCGAGATGTTTACACCTATCTCCTGTCATTATATGTTTGTTTTCATTCCGCATGCCATAATAAAGGGCACGCGGTTTGTCGGCACGGTTACTTGTAACATTAAGTATACGGCCAAAGTAGAACAAAACAAACAAAACTTGTAGAAATGAGAAGCTAAAACTAAAAAGCAAAAAATTTAAAAAATAATTCATTCAAACAACAAAAGCATTATCATGATGAAGGTTACTCACCAAAATAAACAGCTTGCAAGAAAACATGAAAGTAAAAATAAAATAAATAAAATGTTATCTGGACATGAAGTTTTATCTATCTAGATAGGCTCATCCAGAATCTCTCTCTCTTTCTCTCTCTCTCTCTCTCTCTCTATCTCTCTATATCTCTCTCTCTCTCTCTCTTTCGCTCTCTCTTTCTCTCTCTCTCTTTCGCTCTCTCTCTTTCTCTCTCTCTCTCTCTCTCTCTCTCCCTCAAATCCTCTTCCTCACATCATCTTCCTTACGCCATTTTTGTCTCTCTTTTCAGGTAAACACATGTACTCGACATATTTGTCATCAGTCTACGAGTACTTGCTAACGCTTCCGTCATGGGTTCTTTATTTATATGCACCAAGCTCCCCATACGCAAAATTTATTAACTTACCAGAGTAGTTCAATTACCCCACAAAGTCTATACGGAGTTACTGCCGTGAGAAGTCTGATTAGCCAGACCTTAACATAACATTTTAATTAAACCAGTTCTAACAATATTTGAAGAACAATTTATTTAATGATTTTAAAGTTTTATTTATATAGACAACTAACAAGTTGGGTTTGTTGGATGCAAATCTTACATCCATCAACTTTATAATCTTGACCAAATCCTCTGAAGTTTAATTTAAAAACATGTTTTTTGTTTCAATACAAGGATCTTTCTGCATTTGCTAAATCAAGCAGTCAATGAATTTTAAAATGCCAATGTGTAAAAACATATAGAATATGAGAGCTTCTTTCATCAATCAGTATCAAAGTTTCTTTTATTCCTTTATTCTGACCCTTTTATTGAAAATTGTGCCAACCCCTGTCATAGTAGATGGCAAACCTCTTACTTGTAGCGAACCCAACCTACACTATCAGGGCACAGTTTTTATTGGTTAAGCCACATTTTGATGATTATTCGTCGTTATCGTTGTATCATGTTTCATTGATAAGATGGTGTGGGAACGGTTGTAATTAGTGAGGAAACTGTACTATAACGATAACGTACGAGCTCTGTAAAACGGCTGATATGACGAACATTCCAATGACCCAAACGACGACAACTTCCATACGAACCGTTCAATTGTACGCAGTAAACCACACCAGACGGTAGTACGAGCACACTCAGCAGTGATAAAAGTGTTTTAAAATGAATCAATGGTACCTTTCGTGTAATTCCTCCATTTTGAAAAGATTGAAAGTGCAGTTCTGTGTAAATGTGCAAAACGATAAGCAATAAATTCCTCGTATTTCTGGGTTCAACGTGACACTGCGATCTTCGAACGATGTATATTTCGCATATTGTGTTCTACCGCTAATGTTGAGCAATGTTTATTCATATTAAAAACTCAAGCCTATAAATATTATACACACAGGTCACGTGTCGGAAAGAATTTTGGAACATGTTGTTGCGATTGCTGAGCTTTCTTAATGTTTTTTTTTTTTAATTTGGTGTGGCTATTTGTTAAGGCTACCGGTGCGATCGGAGCTATCACTGTTAACGTAGGCATGTTTTACTGATGCTGCTATATAGTTTGAGTGGCTCCTGCTGCGCGACAGTTTGTAGTACGAAAGTTTGTTTTGCATATTCGTATCTTGTTCTATCTCAACTGATTTCCGTTCTTAGTCCGTATCTAAACTGATTTATTCAACTAGTGTTTCCTTGCGAATGAGAAACTTAAACACCTGTTTTATAATTATAATAGTTTTTTTAAGTGTTGATTTACATTTTAGGGCAAAAGAGTGCGCAAGAGCATTATTACTGCAAATCATAGTACTATAAATAATGTTATGATAAAATCTCATCCAAGATTTTCTTCAAAAAATAAACTAAACAATAATAATCAAGGTTTTGCTTCAAGATTAAAATGTTTCTTAAAAACAGAAGAATATTTGCTCGGAACCTATTTTCCACTTACATTAGAGTTTTCTACATACAGCAACAGAGGACACTTTACTTTAGTCGTCTTCGACACCATTTTAATATCATTCATTCTAGAGTATACTCAAATAGATATTTTAGGTATTTTAAATATTTTAAAATGCATTGTGTATAATGCTATTTATTTAACTTTAACTTCTAGCATACGCAAATAAAACATGGAGTCCCAAGAAATCAACATATCCAACGTGCCAGAAAACAGACAAGCAGCATCCAGCGGTGGATCAAGACCTGCAAAAAACGTTGCAACCAGGAACGGATCAACTCTGCATGGTGTTGCTTACCACATACGACTGACAATGATCATTCTTTTCCGCGCATACTCATTGCACCGGCAAGGAAAACTTTCTCAATTTGAGTTAAAAATGGAGGTTGCCGATGCAGGAAAGTTCGATGACCTCAAGATTCACTACGCATCATCTTCTACTTCTGAAGGAACTGTTTACATACAAGCCAAACACAAACAGCCATCCGCAAAGCCAACGAAAACGAAACAAATGCACCCAAACCATCCGTACACCCCGACGCTCAGAGAGCGCCCGTCAATTACGGAAGCAACGCTACTCACGAGATGGAATTCTCGTGGTCCATTTTCAATTCCTAAATACTTTATATCCTATCTTGAGGGATGTGAAAAGTTGTCCTCAGGAGCGCACACATTCCTGCTGTGCACAAATGCAACGATCGACAGCAAACTTAAACATAAACTAACGTTACAAAAACATGGCAGCGAGGATATACTGTCCTTTTGCGACGACATAGGAGCAACGTGTTACAGCCTTAACGCAGTAAATGAGTTTGATGCCCTGATTGATGCATTGCGGCAAGCAAGTCTAGAGAAGCTTGGGCAGATGATCGTACTACATGTTCGCTATAACACAAAAATTGAATCGAATTATTCCTCACTAAACGTTTATGCCAATCTAATACACAGGTGCGTCGAGGAATTTGGCACAGCGACCGGGAAGTTTAAGTTAAGTCAACGATTACTCACTGCATGTGAGTCATCAGTCATGGGAAAGCTTCGAGCTGTTCTTGAAAGTGAATTTAATAGGCTTATCAGGGCTAAGCAAAGTGATGGTAGTTGCGACAACTGGGAGGATATGCAAATCTCGATCCATAAATCTTTCTTTGAACCAGCTTCAAAAGCTACACCAACCACTATGGAACCTGACACATTTTACTACGAAAAGGTGGACCATGTTATACGGCGATTTTGCAAAGAGTTTATGCTTGTATGTGGATCCTTAAGCGAGAAACAGCTTTACAATAGCGTTCTAGAAAGAATGCCACAATGGGTGGACGATAGAGTGACTACGCATAACATGCTGTTCCAGCGACTGTTTGATTCGATGAAATTGTCCCATCCAGTTCCTATGGATTTGCAATATTTAAAACAACAGTTCATCCGTATGAATGTGAACTATTGCTTTGCTAAATTCCAATTTTCATCACAGTGTGATCTTACACTATGGCAGCTGGATTATCGATATATCGTTGTTCGACCAGATCGACTTCAACACACTGAGCTGTACGAGTTTCTCCGTGATGAGGCCGTTTATGAACATTATCAATATTATACCACAACGGATATCATAGTGTACTCTCTCATCGCTTCCCAAACCGTGGCATTGCTTCAATGCAAAGCATTATTCATACACTATGCCGCGAATGATTTTAACGAGAATATATGTGAGGTTCTCAGTGTCTTACTAAACTTCATTTCAGAGGTTGATCCCTCCACTAGCACCATAATAATGACCATTGATCAGTCGAAGAAAAAAGTACTGCCAGAAATTCAAAGATATGCTAAAACATTTAAGATAAAGTTCATAGTAATCGAAGAAGTACTTGAAGCACGACCCGATGAAGACCGTTTCTACGTGCGTGATCTTACCGATGAGGTACGGCAACAGCTGTACGCTGAACGTTGCAATCTAACTTTAAATCTTTTCGAAACCACTGTATCGCTGAGAGGAATAGTGACAGATGACGATAGCTTAAGTTTTGTTTGTAATTTAATTGACAATTATCACACACTAAAAAATATTACGTATATTGAATCGAAACAACAAAACTTTGAAGCAATTAAACTCGGCTATATTTCACGCACCGTCCTTCCATACGGTGAAAAAAATGAAAAGCATGCAATAGAACAGGAGGAGTCTACTAACTTTACTTTTATGTACGAACAAGAAGCACCAGTGGATGATATTCGTTTCAATAGTGCCAAGTTTTCTCAAATACTTGAATCTCTATCATTTGTAAATGATATACCATGCACCATTCCTGATGATTTCAAGCACCACAATGAAGCAAACGTACATATTATACTTGATGAAGCTGGCACAGGAAAGACAACATACTTCACATGGCTTGCGCATGCTTTGTCAATCGATAATCCGTTACAGTATGTGATACGAATTAATGCTTCGCAGTATTGCACGGACTACAAAAGATGGCAAGCATCCGACATTAAGTTGCTTGATGACACAACTATGCTCAGGTTTCTTTACCGCCTTATTCATCTTACCTTTTACGTTACGAACGTTTACGGGTTTTCGATTAAAACAACTGATGTTGTAAGAAACCAAGGTGATCGAGCCGCAGAGCTTTTGACGCTAGACAACGGGAAAGTCTATGTAAATACATGTAAATCAAAAATTTCTCAATTAACATTTGCACAGTTGACGGAGCTAAAAGTATTCCAGGATAAATTCAACAAAAGGCAACTGATCATCTTACTCGATGCGCT
This sequence comes from Anopheles merus, assembly GCF_017562075.2. Classification (NCBI taxonomy): domain Eukaryota; kingdom Metazoa; phylum Arthropoda; class Insecta; order Diptera; family Culicidae; genus Anopheles; species Anopheles merus. Next base: position 11,508,079 of record NC_054084.1, read on the forward strand.
TGACGAAACTGCTCCTTTTTATAAGGAGTTTGTAGTGAAGTTTTTTGGAAGGATTGCAAAAATGAAAGGAATTCGAACTCTGTTCCTTTCCACAAGACCATACGACTACATGCAAGAGTTGAAAAATACATTCTCTAATGGTCGAATGTATTATCTTAAACCATTAACACAGTGCGAGCAGCTGCGATTTGTTCATAATTATTTGATGCACGAACTAGAAGATTACAAACAATGCGACAAGAGCGAATGTTGTAAAATTTTAGGACTCCAATACGTTCGATTTGTGCGATATTTAGGAGATTTGAAGCAAATACCTTTATTTCTTCATATGGCATGTGTCGTACAACTACCTATAGCAAAAAAACATATTGATTTTAAACGCCGCACTGTGAATATAGCGCAGCTTTTTCAAACAAATGTAGATCGTTTAACTATAATAGAGCATTTCATAGAACGTAAACTAAAAATTTTAATATTTCCAAAAACTGGAATAGCAGAATCGGCCTTCCAACGCCCCGACCAGAAAAAGGATGATGAAAGGTTTTGCCAAAACATTAAAAAACGGCACATTTTATTGGCCATGCTAGTATTATTCAATGAAAAGCAATTAAACGTGCTAATGTCAACACAAGACAAGCAAAAAATAAGAAAAATGATTGAAGAAGTGCTTGGAGGAATTGAAAAAACTGGAATCATTATAGGAGTTCATGATCAAAAACCTCAGTTTACTCATCGAATATTTGCCGAGTACTTTGCAGCTTGCTGGATGATCGATAACAAGAACCGTTTGAAAAACGAGAGCTTCTTCCGATCATGGTCATATTGTAGAGCTGAATTACATCACATGCATGATTTGTTCAATCGAATCATTCTTAAAGAAAGCATCGGATGTGATCTTCACATGGCCGTTATCAATCAATTACCATGGCAGGTTAGTGACTTGCTATCTACTCACCCAGCAGCAGCATTAGTGAAAGATGGCGAGGGTCGATTGCCGCTTCACTTGGCTGTAATGTATCCATCACTGGAAATAGTACATTTATTGCTCAATCAAATGTCCGTTCAGTCCATCAACACAGTAGATCAGCTTTTTGGTTGGACGGCCTTGGATTACGCATTCGCCTTGCGCAACGAATTGGCCACCACAAGAATATTATCAGCTGGAGCGACAGTCAACGAGCACATACTTCTTGAACAAATACTTTCCAACAGCTTGTATCACATATTAAGAGGTATACATGTTTATGGGAAATATCTTAGGTCAATCGAAAGTTCCAGTACAATTGCAAATCACCTTCAAAGTCGTGCGGTCGATTATTTACTCAACGAACTTTGTATTGACATTACCTCTCGTTTCGACGTACTGAATTCTCAAACAGTTCTTGAGTTTTGCATCAGTAATAAATATCAGGAATTGGCCAAACAATTTCTGTCCCAAATCACCGATCCTCACAAGATTTCGGAAAATGATTACAATTCAATCTTCCAGCTGGCATTCAAGAACAATGCTCACGAAATAATTGTATATTTGATCGATGACCGTAACATTCCTCTACCACAACCTAATGACATTGCTGGACTCGTCTCTGCTGTTAAATATACCATACAATTTAATATTTTTACTTCGTTCAAAATTATCTTTAAACACCTCTGCATCCTACAAAACATCCCTCTGAACGAAGAAACTGATATTTCTGACGATTTTTGTTTTTCAACAATAACAATCTTGAACGGTAATCGTCCCCCTAAGGTATGCTGTGTACGTTCCTCAAGCAACGTTCAATTACCATTTCCTGAGTATCATGCAAACGATATGCTGCATGACGGATACGTTTTAGAAGCTCTTCTAGCTTATGCAGTGTGCAATGGAAACGCTCCCATCCTACGATACATCCATCGCAAGGCCAACATCTCCATCACCAACAGACTCATCGCAACGATCATGCGACTACTTCCCAAAGAGGAAGGCGTTTGTCACCAGCAGTCGATGTCTGCATTCCAATATCTTCTTGACAATACTACCGATCTGGACAGTATGGACGAAAAGGGTCGGAATCTACTACACATGACTGCTCAAAATGGTTGTTTTTTCATGTTGCATTGTTTAATTACTCGAGGATTCGACCTGGCTACAATAAACCCCATAAATGGCCGGAATGTGTTTTATTACGCTACAACAAGTGAAGATAACGATCGTTCCGATAAGATCTTGACATATTTGTTTAAAAATTGCCGAATGATATGGTTTCATCTATTCGCTGAATCGCTACACTGGGGAGCCTGTGAGGTCACTGAAAACATCTCTTTTAATATCAATGAAACTAAAGATACAACAAATATGATCAAGCTTACAAAACGGCAATATAGTTTGTTGGCTTGGTTGTGTTTGTTACACAAAAATGATCCTAATCCGTTGAATGACTTGGAACAACAGGAAGCTTTCCAATGCTTGAAACAGCTAATTGAAGCCAAACAGAAGACTATGTTCATCACTGGAGCTCATGGTGATACTCCCCACTTTACTCATCGCTTAATTGCTCAGTTCTATGCGGCTTGCTGGATGATCGATAACAAGAACCGTTTGAAAAACGAGAGCTTCTTCCGATCATGGTCATGCTGGCATGGTAAATTGCATCACATAGCTAACTTTTTCAACCAATTCGTTCTTAGCAAAAATACACGAAATGATCTTCACATGGCTGTTATCAATCAATCAACAGATCTTGTTCAAAAGATACTCTCCAACAATAAATCAACTGCATTAGTGAAAGATGGCGAGGGTAGACTGCCGCTTCATTTGGCTGTAATATACCCATCACTGAAAATAGTACATTTATTGCTCAATCAAATGTCCGTTCAGTCCATCAACACAGTAGATCAGCTTTTTGGTTGGACGGCCTTGGATTACGCATTCGCCTGGCGCGACGAATTGGCCACCACAAGAATATTATCAGCTGGAGCGACAGTCAACGAGCACATACTTCTTGAACAAATACTTTCCAACAACTTGTATCACATATTAAGTGGTATACATGTTTATGGGAAATATCTTAGGTCAATCGAAAGTTCCAGTACAATTGCAAATCACCTTCAAAGTCGTGCGGTCGATTATTTACTCAACGAACTTTGTATTGACATTACCTCTCGTTTCGACGTACTGAATTCTCAAACAGTTCTTGAGTTTTGCATCAGTAATAAATATCAGGAATTGGCCAAACAATTTCTGTCCCAAATCACCGATCCTCACAAGATTTCGGAAAATGATTACAATTCAATCTTCCAGCTGGCATTCAAGAACAATGCTCACGAAATAATTGTATATTTGATCGATGACCGTAACATTCCTCTACCACAACCCAATGACATTGCTGGACTCGTCTCTGCTGTTAAATATACCATACAATTTAATATTTTTACTTCGTTCAAAATTATCTTTAAACACCTCTGCATCCTACAAAACATCCCTCTGAACGAAGAAACTGATATTTCTGACGATTTTTGTTTTTCAACAATAACAATCTTGAACGGTAATCGTCCCCCTAAGGTATGCTGTGTACGTTCCTCAAGCAACGTTCAATTACCATTTCCTGAGTATCATGCAAACGATATGCTGCATGACGGATACGTTTTAGAAGCTCTTCTAGCTTATGCAGTGTGCAATGGAAACGCTCCCATCCTACGATACATCCATCGCAAGGCCAACATCTCCATCACCAACAGACTCATCGCAACGATCATGCGACTACTTCCCAAAGAGGAAGGCGTTTGTCACCAGCAGTCGATGTCTGCATTCCAATATCTTCTTGACAATACTACCGATCTGGACAGTATGGACGAAAAGGGTCGGAATCTACTACACATGACTGCTCAAAATGGTTGTTTTTTCATGTTGCATTGTTTAATTACTCGAGGATTCGACCCAGCTACAATAAACCCTACAAATGGCTGGAATGTGTTTCATTATGTCACGACCAACGAAGATGACGATCGTTCGGACAAGATCTTGACATATTTGTTTAAAAATTGCCGAATGATTTGGTTTGGTCTGTTAGATAACATGCTACTGTGGAAACGACCATGCGGTATCTAAAAGATTCTTGATCAACATCAATGACAATCAAGGCCCGTATGATTTGTTGCATTAGTTGTTTTTACTTGCCTGACGTGTACAACGAGAAGCTTTCCAATGTTTGAAATACATTTGTATGAGCAGTCCTTTAGCCTCATTCGCCTCTTCAATTCGAAATATATTATCACTTTTGCCAAATTCGAAGTTTGTTTGCTGTACACAATACCAACAGATACCACACACTTATTTCAATGCATGTTCTTTGAGACATATGTACTTCACCGTGGAATCATGAACGCCTCCTTTTGAGGTCTGCCTCAGCGGATACATTACAGTGATATGAAGATATAAATTAAACCATTCTGCAGTACTTTAGTATAGTAAAACGTATAATTTTAATTACAATAATATCTAATTTTATTATTCAGGCTCATAGATCGATCCTGTATGAGTATGAGTCGATCCGTTTTAAATGCCAATCCAATGTGTGTACAAAACAGTCGCGTTGTTTTATTTGTATTCTAAAATACTTGAGATAATGGGACAGAATAAAAAAAAACAAGAAAATGTTATAATTGTTTTCAATTTCTTTATAAGTCTACACCTTACTACAACTAAAATTGCACATATACTTGAATCTTTAAACTAATAAAAATATGTTGTGATACAGTTGCTCAGTGTCAATACTATGAGTACTTCGGAAACCATTAGCTATAAACACCCACCATTCAATTTAAAACATTACTTTTGAATTCAATTATCAGAAGCTAATGGTACAAAATCATGACTATATTAAGCAGTTTATTTACACCCACAGGAGCACATTAGTTTAAAACTTTATTAAAGCTCTCTTCTTCGCCCCTTTAATTCACTGAAGCTTCCCGAACCACAAATCATAATTTTTCACAAAAACTAGCCGGTCAACCGCTAAGCCATGGCTCATATTTATGCATGATGCATATACATCACAGTTTCAAAAGGTGTTCCGAAATTCAATACGGGAATGTGTTTGTTTACCCAATCCTTGCCGCCGGTGTTCCAGCTTCCGGATGGCGGAACGTCCACAGCACGATCGCACTCTGTGCATCAGGCAGGCCTGCGCCATCTGGGTGCTAATGGATGCAATTAGTGAAGGCGTTTTAGTGACTGAGACAGTGACCGATGGGCATGTTTTAAGCATCCAAGAAAATGCTTCCGGGACCTGAACAGCGTATGAATATTCATCCCGAACTTATTGGACCCATCAGCAATAGTTCCCGCACCACAGAACACACAACATACACAATTCTATCTCGAATGTCATCAATGTTTTGCGATTTTTATCACTTAGCATTTCATTAAAAAGCACTTCAAAGTCAGCGGAGTGATGGTGAAGGGTTTCTCAAAGCCAAACATTTGTCCGGGGTGACCTTTTTTTGTTTTGAGGCTGGACCTAACTTCCCTGAGGCTCTCCCCTTGCAACGCCTAAGCCGGTCAGATTGAGATCCTTTCTAACCGCCCCACAATGGGAGCATGTTTCGCGTTCGTTGCTCTTCCGCCCAAGGGAATTTGGACGTTTGCAAATGCTAAATATTCATCAAACAACCGCAAAGCACATCTTGATCACCATTCTTTCCAATTTCAAAGTTCTGCCGTCAAACGCCCGACAGCAAACCATAGCACACCACCCCATTGTAGGGTGGGACCTTCGTGTCAAGAGTTGTGTTTAAGGTTAAGGTCAGCTCCACGCCTGAGAAATTGGACACACCAGATCGCTTCATAGCCACAGGCGGATGTGAAGCGTCAAGAAAAAGTCGGGTGTTGGTCAGTACCAAAAAATTGGTCACCCGCAATCTGCGGCGTGAGGTTGTGGTCGTGGTCGCGTCTAACCGTACAGCCGGTCCTATCAGTCCTTCCCTCGAGCGTTGGTCCATCCCTTTTCCTGTCTCCCGGTGAGTCCATCCCTGATTGGACTCTTCGTACAAGTCCGAACAATTAATCGATGGTTGGTCACTTTTTGTTTTCGCACCATCTCTGTATCTACTGGTGTCTCAAAAACACAACTAAAAGCTCTCCAAAACTCCACTAACAATGCAACAAACATGACGGACGAAGGAAATGGATTCGGGTCGGCTTTTTTTGGCTTTGCATGGTGCAGCATTAGTTTTTCTTTCGTTTGTTTTATTTTTTTTTTTTTGTGCACGCTGACATTTTCAACCCGTTGTGCTAACAAGAAAATAATTTTACCCATTTTGGCACGGTCCTAGGTTCGCGAGTACACCCCCCAGCTTGGTCAAGGCCGCTGGAAGAAGTCTTATTTTTCACCGACCACCTTCTTGGCGGGGAAATCGATTCGCGCTGGTTACGACACTCTTTGTACACACTTCGTACATTTGGCGAACGATTTGGCGATGCTCATTTGTCAAAGCTACGACCCATTAGTCATACGTGGCCGAGCTTCGTGCAAAAAAGCAACGAGTGTTGGCGGATCTTTGGCTGTTTGTTGTTTGTGACAACAATTTTTGGATACAATTTGGTGTGTGTGGTACCCTTGCCCTTCATCCGGTGCTGCACGCGACAATGTGAGATCGAATTGTAACCAATTACCGATTGGGGATAAGCAGGGGAGCACAAGGAGTGTATTAAAAACAACAACAAACAGCCATGAATCATTTTTGATACGCTTGTAACCATTGAAGTTGTACTTTGACATTGATTGGTACAACATTTCGAGTGAGAATGAATTGTTATGTCCATCGGGAGTGAGTGTGTTTTTGCTGATACTTTAACCGTTTGAAACGGTTCATTTGAAGACGATTGCTGTTTTGGTTAATGTTTTGCTTCGTGAGAAACTTGAACTAGCTTTGTAGAGCTTGTTGCATTGTAGAGGTCTAGCCCCGTGAGAATAGGAAGGTTAAATTTGTTCATTAAGTAGCAATAGTACAAATTAGGTTCAATGAGACTATTAGGGTGGATGCAATTATCACGTCGCGGCATGTCATTTTTTGAATGTATTTTTTGATACTGATACTCATTCATTACAACATTGGTTACATTTTTAGTAGTATAAAAGAAATTCAAATCAAACACATAAATCTTGTTATATTATTGAAGATAATTGTAGAACAATTAAGTTTCAAAATGAGATGAAACTGCAAATTTTTAAAAAAAACCTGCAAAAATAAACTGCTTTAAAAACTGAATAACATGTTGTTGCGAAATGAAAACCAACGCGGTGTAAATTCTTTGCCGAAACGATTTATTGCTCTACGTTTGCCAAAAAATTAGTCTTCGATTCCCGCTTTTGGTTTAGAGACCTTCTCCGTGTCCTGTCGCCCCTTTTTATACTTTCCTTGTCGAACCGAACGCGATCGGTTGAAACCCGAACCGATATCTCACATATTTTAAAACGCGCGTTTACGACAGGTCGTTGGGTACCTTGCGAAAAGGTTCCAACACATGTAGATTATTGGATACAAGAATGAAATAAAACAGTGAGAAGCATATTCTTCTTCTTCTTCTTTTTTGGCTCAACAACCGTTGCCGGTCAAGGCCTGCCTGTACCACACTACTTGTGTGTTTGGCTTTCAGTGACTTATTGATCCCCCCATAGCAGGATAGTCAGTCCTACGAAAGGCGGCACGGTCCATTTGGGGCTTGAACCCATGACGGGCATGTCGATAAGTCGTACGAGTTGACGACTGTACTACGAGACCGGCTTGAAGAAGCAGATGAAGAGAAGCATATTAAGAACCAAAAAATCAAAAGCAAAACTCAGGAAAAATAATTATAAAATTTCTATTTGAACTGTTGCTAAGCTCTTCGTTAACGATAGTTCAATAAGAAATTTTATAATATTTTTTTTATTTTTCACCTTACATAGTTTACCTTGGGAAAAGGTTGCACAGCATTTTGTCTGAAATTTTCGATTTTGTCTGAAAAGCTGGTATAAAAAACGGGGTTGCTTCCACTGGTCCACTTTAATCAAAAATTTTATATGAAATTCTACAAAACTAATGAGTAAAATTGTTACGAAAATACCGTGCTCATATACATCAATCCTACTAACCTGATATGGATAAATCAATAAGTCAGTGAAAGCCAAACACACTAGTGATATAGACCAAGGCCTGTCTGACTAACAACGGTTATTATGCCAAAGAAGAAGAAAAACAAGAAGAAGAAAAAAAGGAAGAAGAAAAAAGGAGGAAGAAGAAGAAGAAGAAGAAGAAGAAGAAGAAGAAGAAGAAGAAGAAGAAGAAGAAGAAGAAGAAGAAGAAGAAGAAGAAGAAGAAGAAGAAGAAGAAGAAGTAGAATTTAACACTAAACAAGAAACAAAAGAAAAAAAACAATCAGAATTATCGTTTTGTTCTGGAACATTGACTAGATCATATCGCTGGTTCATCTCTGTTCTACATATCTATCATCATATCATGTATTCCATACATCTATATCGATTACGATTTATTGCGAACAGATTTTCAAAGATATTTGTCGAAAACTAAAAACATAAAATGAAGCTTTTGAATTAGAAATAGTGTTTCCAAAGTGTAATTAATTCTTTACAATCTAGTGTTTAATAAAACAATATCCAAATCAAAACTTCGGCTACAGTTCCACATGATTTTGCATGTATGTTAATGTCACCTCGCACTGAATGCTCTCGACAAGGGCTTTAACTGCCGCTTTATGTCACAGTACATGCTGTTTGAGTATGCATTTATCTCTCTTGCAGTGCAATACGCTACCAACTGCGTCACAGATTCTTTCCACTCCAATTTAAATTTGCTTTCCATTAGCTACCTGCTGCTTCACTGCGGGCATCATTAGTCTAACATCGACATTTTAATCAATTTCTGTATCACCACCCATGTACTCTCGCTTACATTTACGCCCAGCCCAACCGACCCCCTGCCGCGTGGATATCAGACCCAACCAGTAATAGGTGATATGGTTTAGTGGCGAGTGCTTAAAGCAACCTTCTGTACCTTCTAATTGGCACCGGTAGAGCAAAGAAATGATGCAACATGGGATGAAGAATAAAGGTGAAGTACAAAAAAAAACAACAACGCACGACCATACGTTCATGTCACGTGGCTAGAACGACGCCGTTACAAATCATTGCAAACAATTGCTTCAAGCACTAGTGAGCACCAGCTTTCGGACATGTTGTCCTTTAAGTACCTTTTTTCCCTCCAATTTACGCGCTGCTTCACGTGAGCATTCTTTTAGACGTTTAAACCCGAAACCTACGCCTTGTCAAGTGCGCCGTTCTGGTGGAACCACTTTTTCTTTCACATCCACCAATCTATCCGTCTTTCTATCGATCCACAATCCCAACCCCGTTAGACGCAGCAGCATAGGTTAAAAAAGCACATTCGGATGACTTGCCAGTATGCGACGGGACAAAAACTCTACCGCGAGAGTAAACGCCTTCTTCAGGCGGCATGTGGCCACCGTACACAGCGAGCCGCGTATGTTTCTCCCCGTACATACACGTCTTATGCTTATGGTCGTCGGTAATCGCGCCACAAATGCGGGAGCCGCGCCCAAGGAAGTTTGTAGCAAAAAGAATGGCGCGCGTGTGTGTGCCTGTATATCTTTCAAAACCCTCGGCAGGATCGCGGCATGGGTTTCTTTTTTCTCAAATACCAGTAAAGGTCAGTCTAATTGAACGTAACCGTTTGGTTGTTTGAGAGAGAGAGAATGGGTTGGCCAGTTCAGTCACGACGCGATACGGAGACAGTGTTCAGGGAGGGCGTCGGAGGTGAGCAAACTATGCCATGCTACACCATATTTGACCAAATTTAAAGTAAAGGATTGTCCCATAGCAATGACTGGTTGTTCTTTTTTTCTTCTTAAGTATCGATTGGATGAATCATGCTGAAGTAAATGTGGCGAAAGGGCTCAGTACTGGTGAGAATAATTGTTTGGATCATGATTTGTTTAGATGAAGAAAATGTACGTAATTTGAGTAATGTATTCAAATAAAGTTACATTAATGTACGTTTAGTAAAACGCTTAAAATACAGGGTTTACCTAGCCAATCCGGCATCGTCAAAGCGTTAACGGTCGCCGTCAATACTTATTCGGACGACGTAAGCCCTCAATTAAACACTGTTATTTCTTTTCGGGCCCTATGAAGTATGAATCGGGCATGGTCAGGAATGAAACCCTGTAATACTTGTTTTGAACTATTACAAAACAATTGTCGTCTCTTAAATGTCAAAATTATTGAAAATAAATTAAAATTTGCTGTTGAAATGTATAAGATATTCCTCAAGGGAGCGATATCGCTATCTCAGAAGCCGCGCCAAGTAATATTCATAGGAAAACGCAGATTAAAAAAAGATTCAAGATGTTTTTATCGATCTGTTATCTAGTGCTAACATGTTTGATAACACTGTTACATTTTTGTTCATAAAATAACTACTAGTTGAATTGACAGGGGCTGCCGGACATAATTTCAGAGCAGTCTACTTACTCTTAAGTTTACACAATGTGGTTTGTTACCTTGTAACGTTTCAGGTAACGCTTAAGCAAAGTAACGCTAAGTAATACATTAGAATTAGAAAACATTATAAGAATTAGAAGAAGCTAAACTATTGTGGATAGATTAATCTACTTTACTAATTTGAGCTGCACAAAATGAGTTGCGCGAACAACTCGGATGAATTTTTACAGCATTATGGAATCAACTATGAGAAAAATGAATTAAAAAATGCAAAACGACGGGCGATTAAGGTGCACGTTTCTCTTATCCTTTTCATACTTAAATATCACAACCAGTAACTTATGTAAATATGTTTCACACACATCTTTCTCAAAATGTCCTTATAAGGTTCACACATTGCGTCTAGCTCTGCCCAGATCTTATACCCAATCTCAATATGCAGTCCATAAGGGATTTGAAATCATTATGGAAGAGAGTCCGTTTCTCTCAAGCAAACCAGAGTTGTTTATAAATTGCACTCTTCAAGCTGCTGGATACTAAATAAAAATAAATGTTTGTTAAAACATTTCCAGAATATATGTAATGATTAAACCACCGACAAACCGACGTGACACTTCGAACAAAATGAGCTTCAAAAGTTGTCTCCTTATTTCAAATGAAAATACGTTAAACACTAGCGCCATCTCTATAATGATTCGCTTACTACACTGACACAGAGAAGAAACTGCTAAATCCCCTTTTTGTTTTTCTTCGCAAATTCCAATGCGTATTGTTTTATGTACTTCTCACATCTTTTACATTGATTTGGAAACTTATAAAATGATGTTCCCGGGTGTTTTGTCCAATAATCCTCACAAAATTATGCCTCACACTTCCTTCGCCATTTGTATTTAGAAAAGTTGTTTACATCGAAGCAGCAGTGAACAGAGCTTACTTTGACAGAAGTGTTCGTCTCACTGGTAAATGACAGTACTTTCGTGTGGGTCACTTTTGTAACGCCAGTGTCACGTCGGTTTGTCGGTGATTAAACTGCCCTTGAATTTTTTGAATTGCATATATTATGAAGACCGGAAGAAAAACATTATCGTATTGATATTCAATATTTCATCTCCTAATTAAATCACGTTTTTGCTCCAATCCCGTTTTGGCTTAACATTTTTGGTTCATCATTGCATTACAATCTAACCTATGAAACGTAGATCACAAACAGTTTTATCGCCAGCCCTCATCGGTTGTGCTAAATGTCACTGCTAAAACCGAAAGACCATTTTTGAGTAGCGCTCAAAACAAACATAAATTATGCACTTGTAGCCACTTATGTAGTCATGCAAAACCACAGCAATTGCCCGTCACCTTCATTAAATACAGCCCTAAATCCAAGTTATGGTGACAGCAATGTCCGGCCTCGGATAACCCTTTCTGTCCGTGACAAACCCTTTCAGATAACCTTTCTGCCCGATACCGTACAACACCCGCCGAAAGCCTCAAAAGCTCACAGGCAATAAAGCCGAAATTAAGTTCTTAGCCTCAAGGCCGCCCGTCCCGGGGCCGGGCCCAAAGGGAGCGATCAAACTGGCCTGAGAATTTATTTCACCCCAAAGCAAGCGACAGTTGTGAGTTTTTTTTTTGTCCACAGCTACTAATAAAACTCATTAACTCGCTTGGGGTCGGAAAAGAAGGAACAAAAACTACACCAAATGGTCCTGAATTTTACGATCGACAACAGTCCAAGCGGTAACTCGGTCGGTGCGTTACGAGCTGATCACCGTGCCCGATCCAGCTAGGCACTCAGCCATAGCAACTCCCTTCCGCAGTTAATTGTAACAAGCTGCACCAAAAAAAAAACACGAATGATCCGAATCGAAATTCTGCTCGAAATTACGTTCAGATCAAACAGAGGGCGCAAACGAATCGCGTGCGGTTGTTGTCTCGAATATTCTCGCCCCTAACCTTGTGGGTGACCACAACCTATGCCTATACCCTCGGTGGGTAAATGCTGCTCCACCTTTGGCCAGGGTGACGAAGTCACACTGTGTGTGTACACCACAACCGCTCTAGATTGTAAACGACCTCGAACAGCCTCGGTTCTTGCACCGTTGGCCAGCCAGTTTACTTTCAAATAATCCCCATCAACACCCAACTGGGACTCCGGTACTGTGGCGTGGCACATACGGAATCAAGCCTGCGTCTGTTCTGTTTGCAACCCGCCCGACTTCGGACCATTGACTTTTTGCCATTCGCTTGGCGGTGATCTTTTCGACACCCGCCCCAAAACGCGGTGAATGGAAGCGAATCGATCCGACCAAAACGGCGAAAACAAAAGCAACCAACCAGTAAGCCAGCAGCATGATTTTAGCGAAAGAAAAGGGATGTAAAAAACCCAGGCCCCATGGGTCGAACAAAAACCTCAAACTTCCTGTTCTTGACAGATGTGGATTGAGTGTGCACACAATGGGCCGCGCAACCGTTTTGTCTCGCACTTTGACGCACGCAAACAATAGCGCGAAACAATCCAGCGGAGGGCGGAAGATCTTGGAGCCTGCGATCGGAATCGCGTTCCGCCACACAAGGAAAAGGTCTCAATCGCCAAGCCAGCGCCAGAGCGTGGGTCACATAATTTCCGTACCTCGATGCAAATCGGTATGATCGAACAGCTTGCTTTGGGGAGGAGGGAATTGCATTTGCTGTGCGTGCGCCACCCAGCTGTGGGAGGTAGCACACATTTTTGGGACCGTCACCAACCGGGCTGATGGCAGAAATTGTGGCTAGATTGTTCTGTGTGACAGCATGATGTATTGAACAAGCTTAACCTTTTTGGTAGTAATGATTCTTTTCATTTCGTTTCTGTACGGCCGACGTTGAGAATTGTGTTTCACAGATCAGATACTCATTACTAATGCTATAAAGATGATTCATTACAAGGAAAACTCTCGTCGAGGTAATATTAATACCAAGTCTTATATATTTAGCTATTAAACCGTCGTCGTCATGATGATAAAATCCTCTACTTACATCTTGTACTATCAAAACACTTTTAGACGTTGGTAAACAGGCTTCATTCGGCTATATTGATTTCTTCTTGTTTGACAAAACAATCAGAATCAGTCATGGATTTACCCTTAGACCTCTACTGGACCTCTACATGGCATTAAGCAATGAAATCTGTTCCTGGCAGAATAGCTATTTCTGCTCCAAAGGCACACATACCGTTATAAATATGAACCTAAGAAGAGTTTTTTTTTTGTTGAGTTTTAAGTTAGAAAGCGGTATCACTAGACCATCTACAAAGATTATCCTGTGAATCTGTAATCGTTGCTCAGAAATTAATGGCACATCAGATACCCTAATGTTTCTGCGATAAGGGAGTACATACTAGGTCAATACAATTGTCCCAAATTTGCTACAAAAATTGCTTCCGGTCAATTTCAAGCTCGGCTCATAGCATCAGCCTTTGAAACAAAAAAAAAATCTTAGGATCATTTGAGGATTATTGTAAGTCTGTACATGTGGTGCCTTAGGAACCTTAGTCGGATAACCGTTTTTTCTTATAAATTTTACAAAATCTATGATAACTTTACGGGTTTCTAGATAGTTGCTTAAATTGCCTATTGAAATAACTCCTTCATATATCCATGAAGATACTCTTTCTCTATACTGGTGCAACTAAAAATTGCCCGATATCTTAACAATTTAGGACTCAATTTTTGATTAATTTTCGAACTACTAAATTACATACATTACTACTATACGCGTATTATTAAATACGCTATACTGACGATAACTACAAACTGTAAGACATTTTGCAAGCAGCACAACAGCTTCATTATTTATGTGCCTAAGAGTTTGCAGTGTTGATTTGTTATCAAGAGCCCAGGAAGGATTAAAATAATAAAACTCACCTCACATGCTATTTTCAAAAATTCCAATATTTAATAAATCTCGTTACAGAACTAGTCTACTGAATAAGCCGCTTAAAGAAATCGATTTATCTTCTATTACATTTGAAAAAAAGCGCAGCTTTTAACAAAAGCTGTTACAATAAAACGATTTAGTGCTGAATTTGATTAAGGACTTCGCAGCCTGTACACACCTTAATCTCCTAACCATGCCGTTAAAATGTTACCTTGCGTAAACTGTGCGAAAATTCGCGCAAAGATTACATTTAATCAGCTCAATTGTACATGCCACCCATAGCACTCGTTCTTTTTTCCTCCACATACACCATTTGGAGGCCAATCTTTCCCTCAAAGTCTTTATGCAATAACTCCTTCTCGTAATGTAGGTCCAACACGTTCCGCAGCCTGCCAAACCAGAATGAGGTTTATGGTAAATTTGCAATTATAAAAAATCACACACACACACACACACACACACACACACCTTCACATACACAAACACTTCCACTCACTCACACCCCAGAATCAGACCATAGTGAAAGGTGATTGCCACGCTGCTGCTGCTAGTGCTGCTGAAACCCAATTTTGAATTTTATATTTACCTTTACTTCCATCCTCACTCACCCTCGACCAATTTCCAGCTCTTGTCACTGGAGGACTTTTCCGAGTCGGGCGTTGCCTTACTGCTTCACGCGGGAAGGGAGAGAGAAAGAGGAAAGGAGGCAAAGGGCAAGGTGGACACACTGTTTGGCCGCCCGCTGAAATATTTTTTCGTGCATGATCTACTTCTCTGCAAAACGTTATCGAAACGGTTCGAGCGAATGGGTTTGTACAATTCCCCGGCAACCTGTTTCCTGCTACTGCTGCTGCCAGACTGTTGCCACGACTGGTAGCAGTTAGCCCTGTTTAGCGAGCAGCCAGGGGAGTGTGCGTATGATCTATGTGGCGTGGTTTGCATTATATTTGATCCCGAAAAGGCTTAAGCACGAATAAACTGTGATTTAAATAGGCTGACAGTAGATAAATCGTACGACTGTCGCAGGCGTGAACACCTGCTGAGTGGTGCAACAGAACCGAAGACAGGCAGTGTTCTGTCTATAAAATTGGAGGTTTCATTTTGATTTTTGTTTCTACCTGTATCAACAATATTATTTATTAAAAATAATTTAACACCCAATCAGTTCAAGTATCTAAAACCATGCTTAAGATTCATGGCTGCTAGCCACGCCGGACGAGATTGATTCCCATCTTAACTGTACACTATAAGCATGGACTTGACAGGTACAACCGTGAAAGTCTTGGAAGTCAGTATAGGCAGCTAGAACCTCATAATTCATATAAGAAAAAGAAGATATTCAATATTTATGTAATAGATCATCACATGGATGGATTAAGAATATATGTTTTACAAGAGAGTAATAAAATTGAAACGCCAACAAAATCAATCCTGTTTGATTGTTTGCCAACCCAACGTAGTTGATTTTAGAAAACGAAAAAAAAAATACGTCGAATCACAACAGACTTTTCGGATCCTCATCGCCTTAAAGCACTCTATTGCAGCTTAGCTCGACCCATAATTGAATATTCTTCGGTAGTATGTTCCCTCAACTCCTTCTCTTCTGTTCAAAAGAATCGAAAGAATCCAAAAGTTGTTTACTCGCTTCGTGTTCCGTAAATGTTTTGGTGCTGACTCCCCACCTCCCCTCATATGAAAATCGCTGTTCAATCCTAGATCTGAAATCCCTAGAATCACGGCGTGTGTTCGCAAAAGCGTCTTTTATCGCATGGATTCTCCTTCACCAAATAAACTGCCCGGCATTTATTTTATCAGCTTGCCTTTTTTAAATAACTCAATTCAAAATGTTTGATTTCAAATTTGAATGTTACGTTGTCTGATTACTGTAAAACCAGCTTTCCTTTATAAAGTAATAAAAACAGTTGACTCTGAACTACTAACTGCTCTGTAACTAAGTGACACATCGAAATATTGAAACTAAAGTTTAGCAACAAAATGCTTCAATTACGAAAGAGCTTTTCCACTCGTAATTCTTTACGGAACAGCAAACACACATGCATCTAAAATATAAATAAGATCCTGCCCGCAATAAGTCAATCACAATTCTCTCTGGCTCGCAAAATAACACACGCTGATTGATGGGAAAACAATTTGTCCCACTCAATCACGGGCGCACTAACGTACGTGCATATGGGAACTGCCCGGTTTGTAGCCCGGACAGGCGATCCAGTGCACATTTATTTTCCTAATTGTATCGCAAATGTCATTAACAGCCCTTAATCACGCCCGCACCGGATAATGTATGGTTTCTACGTCAGCAATCCTGTACCTCGAGTGCATTGGCGAAGGGGCTCTGCACTTACCACCAGGCTTGCGGTGTCCACGCTGGCTTTAGAATGGTGTGCACGCGGCTGTACCGATTCCCATGTAAATTATTCTTAGCAGCAGTGGCTGGAGTTGGATGGAAGCCAACCACTCCAGTGATTGGGAGTGATCGGTCGCTTTTGCAAGAACACTGTCCCACTGTCGCTACAAAGTTCCCAAGCATCAAAGAATGATTAATCGACACGTAAAGGTAGCACGGAAATGCCTTCACGAGCGTTCCCTTTCGCTGGAGCTTTACATTTTCACTCAGTTTTGTTGTTCAACTGCTGCCAATCACAACTAGCAAAACGTTTGCTTTCGTTACTCGCGTCATTGACTCTACGGGCGCAGTTCCTCGCGAGCGTGATTTTCTATCCCAAACCGAATTGTGGAATGTGGTGCATTCTTTACGTTCACGCGGTATCCAATGTTAGCGAGAGGGAAGGAAAACGCCCCCAATCCAATAATCTTTCATTCGATATGATGAAAATTGAAACACAATTGACGCGCGAGTAGCAACCAAAAAAAAAAACAACATGCTCCTGCTGTCCACGACCACGGGGCGGAGTACTTAACTGTAGCTGTTGCTGCTGCTGCTGCTGCTGTTACTAACTGCCCAAGATGCTTAGGAAATCCAGAGCTACCACCCTGTTCTTCTCCGTACCTTTTTGCTGCACAATCGAAAAAAGGGACCTGAAGGCGCGTCAAAAAAAATTCAAACACCATTCCGAAACGGCCTCCGCCCTCGAATCGGCCCGAATCGGCGCCGGACAGACAGATACAGTCCAATTACGAAGTGTTTCGCCCGCGCGATGAAGTACACCGCGCACAGCCGAGCGCAAGCTGGGGCCACGCCACACTTGCACCGATATTGCGCACTGTAACTTGAGCACCGCCGACCTGTGAAGCATAAAGTGCGCTTTCTGAAAGGAACCTCAACCGTTTACCTTCGACAGCAGGCAGATGGGGGAAAACCTACCCCAACCGTCAAGGAAACATCACACCTTCGACGGGCGATCCGAGCGTGGCTGTGGCAATGCACGGGCCTCGGTGATCACCCGGCTCCCCGGCCGGCGCAGTGCAGGTTGACTAATGCCAACACCAACACCCGTTAATCGCAAAGGTCGGCTGGAGGACGCAAGCGTTTCGGGAACCGTTGGGCCAGTACCGTACCTTTGCGAAAGGGTTTGTTGGGATAGGGGCGGTACGGTGGTCATCAAATCAAATATAGACATCCGAAAAAATGACATTCTGTGGCACTGATGGGGCCACATTGCAGGCTGATTTTGCGGCAGATTAGGTAAGATCAGGCAAATAAAGGATTTCGATTCGTGCGCAACTTACACAAATGAGCTTTTGGGTTGGTGGTTTTGTCGTAACCGTAAGTCGTGACGTTCTTGCAATGAGTGAAATCGAAGTAAACATCACGGAAGCAGTTACGATGGGCGATGGTCAGTGGTCTAAGCTGTGTGAAGGTGTGTTGACATGAATAGAACATTATAAAATAGGGTAAAATGTAAGTGTTGTTTGTATAGGTTTTGGAGTAATAAAGCCATGTATTTCGTTAGTTTCTACACACTTCAATTAACTGTCTTAAATTTATTTGATTTATTTTAGAAATGGTATTTTGAATCATTTTTGCACAATGCGACCGACTTTTCGATTCGATCAAACGATGATTGAACCAAAAAGTTAAAAACTCTAAACATCTATTGTATACCAGATACGCTATAATAGGGACTAAGAGAAAACCACACACCTCCATAATTTCCGCTAGATTTTCGTAGGTCGAATTCCACAGTTTTCTAGAACTAAATTCCAAAACATAACTAATTGTCGTTCCGGTTTCTTTCAATTCTTGAGTTTTAGCTACTAAATGATTTTTTTAATATGATTCTGACTCAAAATTACATTTTTTTTAAATCGTTTTTAAAACTCCATTTAGTCAGGAAAATAAAAACAAGGGCCAGAAATTTATTTCGATTCCTTAGTTTGATTTTTGTTTTTTTTTTTTTCAATTTTTTTATCTGGAAAGGGTTTGACTATGGTTTTTGTCATTTTATACAAATGTCAGTGCCATAAAATTTGCTATTTTTCTAAAAAATTGTGTTGAATTTTATCTGTAGCCACTTCAATATGTGGAAGTGAAACTAACAAATAAATGATATTTTAAGCAAAATAGATATTATTCACAAAATGCTACTATCAGTTATTGTTCAAAAGCATTTGATATGAAACCCTGGTACAGAGAAATGAGAATATGACTTTCATATGTTTTCAAACGGGACTTTAAATATCTTTAAATACCATCTTTTGTGGTAAAACAATATTATTAAATTGTTCACAACAACATCCTGTGCTTTGCTGATTATTGCGTAATGATTTAAACACTGACTGGCTAAATAATGATAAAGCAACATTTTAGGTTTAAAAATTCAATCAAACAATTTGAATAAGAGTCCACAAAGTCCATATAGTGCAAAACTGCTCTAGAAATGAAAAAAAAAAACACTTTAGGTATCATTTTAACAAGAATAATTTAATGCACAGATTTTGCATCATTTTCGTAGGTTTGGCAAAAACAAAGCAGCTAGAATTGCGCTAAAAATAATGTCCCTTTCATTTCCAGAACTATTTTGCAAGGATTTTTTATCGATCATGCATGTAGGCCGTTAAAAAAATAGTAGTATTTAACATCAAAAGTATTTAAGTTTTAAATTTCAATAAAAATGAAAATTTCATTTAAAAACGATGATCGATGCAAGGTCCATCTTTTTGATATTGTACATGATGCAAATTAGGGGGTTGAACAAATTCTCACAGCCTACGATTAATATATTTTATTTTGTGTCGAAAGATAAAAAACGAAAAAATTATGAAACGGCTAAACATTGCACGAAATAACGATACTGGCTAAGTAGAAAATTAAAATTATTTTAATTTAAATCATTTTGTAAATGCTATAGAAATGAAATGTAACATTAACAAGAATATCAAATCATTAACATTCAATATTCGAAGCAGAAAAATAAACAATTATGTATTTCGCATGCTGGAATGTTGGTTAAGTCTGCGAACAACCTATTACTCCACCACCATACAGCCAACAGTACCGCGCAGCCTATTGACAAGCAGCATTACATCCACCCTCCGCTCATTATCAAGATCAAATCGTGCACTTCTCTGCTCGCTCTCCGCTCCACTCCACCGCCAGATCGGAATTTCATAATCCTCAAACCCATGACAATAGTAGCATGTTTCGATAAATCTATCTCGTAAAAACCGAAACTAACTACACCATTATGATACGATGCTGAACGCCCGCCGTCCTGTGCGCTCGCAAACATCACCGGCACCAGCACCGGTACTCCAATTATTATTTAATCGTACAACCCTAGCTCCTCCAAACCCCTTCCGCCAGGCTTCGCTCTGGCTGGTGTGGTGTGGTGGTGCAATGGCTGTGGTTGCCGTTTTCAGCATGCAATTAAGGAGACGATATCAGCATAATATCGTTCACTTTTTCAACTAACATATTTGAAGGTTTATATGTTCCGCTGCCTTCTTGGCTTGGGTGATGATCGTCAAGCACAAGAGGGTAGCAGTCGGAGACGCGTGGCGGGCGGCAATAAAACTGTAACGAGAGGAATTTTCACTTTCGTTTGGTTTCGTTTGGGAAGTTGATGCTGGGATGGTTTTGGAGTAAATTTCAAGATCCCGGCATTAGATTCCACAGTGAAACCACACTAATCATCTCGCCAACTTCCAGCTTGACGTACAATGCACCCGCAAGCGACAGCCATACGATCGCACTAGATACGTGCAGAGAAATGTTGGATGTTTTCCATACTAAAGGGGTCGTTTACCTGCAGTCTATTTTACTGATGATCATATACAGCTATTGCATTGGGAAAAGTGAGACGCTTGACATTAATTAATGTAGTTGATGTAGTAAATGGTGTCATTAAAAGTGAATTGTTCTTATATTATTTCTATCATTCTTTAATTGTAGCAACATTCTTCTACACATTCCGACTTACACAAAGACTGCCCTTTTATAAATATAATTATAATTTTTTCCATCAAAAGAGGTTCGCTGTCTAACGCTCTCTTTTACTTAGATAATACAGAGTGTTACCAAAATTTCTCCTTCTTCCATTCCGTACACGCTAGTGAAAAGGGTATGATTATCAAATGGGAACAAACAACAGGCAACACGCATCCGCCCGTATCATCTGCGACAGGAAGCAAAAAAGAAAAGCAAACAAAATGCATCTAATTGCTTCT
The DNA here is from genome assembly GCF_017562075.2 of Anopheles merus. NCBI lineage: Eukaryota > Metazoa > Arthropoda > Insecta > Diptera > Culicidae > Anopheles > Anopheles merus. Next base: position 11,529,141 of record NC_054084.1, read on the forward strand.
ACGCTGCGGCACCTCATTAATGCTCTGTTTTCCTTTCTTTCCAATCCGGAAAAAACGATTACTTTCATCCGAATAAAGACCCACACCCCAAAAGTACAATGTAACAATCTACCCAAATGCACATGATCTCCCTTCTTTGCTAAACACTTTGAAATTGCTCGCCCCAACACTGGCGCACCCGATGATCCGTGCCAATGATTAGCAAACAAATGCACTGCGAAAACATCTTCCAAGCCTAACCTGAAACCCTAACAGCTGAGTCTGTTTGCTGTTTTGCCACGGAGAGGGCCGGGTGGAAAGAGTTTATTTATATTTTTGTTTGTGCAACCGAATTGGCCGTTCGGTAATTGAAATTAATTAAAATTCACTTCTGGATAAACAAACACGGGTTTGATCTATGGTGTGTTCCGTTTGTTTTGTTTTTCTTTCCAACCGCTCAGGCATTTTTGGTTTTGGTTTTTGGCTCAGATTGGTTCGGATGCTGCAGCCCGTGATGGCAACCGCGCTGCATGGGAACGTCGCGCCTCCCTTCCTTTCGTAACGCTCCGTTAGGTGCCGTTGCGTGCCGAATCGGTGCTAAGCATTTTCACGAAAAATATTTTCAATTACACATTACGCAATGCTTTCACCGGTCGCAATTGGATTCCGATTCGTTTTCCCACACCGTTCGGCATGACGTCGGTACCATCGGTTCGTCGCTTTTTTACCCTCCTTTTTTGTGCTGTTTTTTTTTTTTTTTGTTGGAATTGCTCTTCTTTTCTCACTATTTAACATATTTCGTGATCATTACACGGGAGCGACCGCTACCGAAGAGCTGCATTTGCTGCCCGGCTCAACGTAGAAACGCTTCGTAAAAGGGTTTTTGCTTTTCAATTAAAAGTACGCTATCAAAAGACTTCAACGCCCGAGAAGTACGAAACCCTACGGGTAAGCGTGTTTCTTCTTCTCAAGTTACTTTGTGCTCCCCAATAATCATACCCCTTGCACCGTGCACAGATCGTTTGAGGGTGGGACGTGGTATGGGCGTTCACCACATTTGCCTCTCGCCTATCATGCTAACAATTTACAATTTAGCTCCGTTCGAAACCGAACCTTACACCGACCCAATCGGTCCAATCGGCTATCAAAAAGCTATTCCCTTCCCGCCCGGGTTAGCAGGCACTAAGCCCGGGAGTCACCGCCAAGAATCTCCCAGTGGCCAGCGTGTGTCCCAGTGTGTGGTCGGGTGGGTCTCGGGACAACTTTCTTGCAAATCAAGGTGTAACCACCGCGAATGAACCACCGAGTGGCAGACCAATGTGGCTTTAACGATGCGGGGGCCGATTGCGAAACGTTAAACCGACCTGAACCACGAGCACGCTCTCCGCTGATGCTGGGTGCTTTTTAGCAGCACAGAAAAAAAAACGAACCCCGATAAACCTCGCCGCTTTCGGTAATAATCTTGTTTTACTTAACGTTGTGTGTGTTTGTTTTTAGTTCAACACGCTAGACCAAATCCAAACATTGAAACGATAAATTATGTCCCATTCTGAAATGGCTCACTTTTCAGTGGAAAGCACGGTTGAACGAACGACGCCCTCATGCCATAAGCGAACGGGGGGGGGATGCAAGGTATCGCAAACATCGCCGCTCGATCCAGATTAAAGTGCAATTCCATTAACACCGGAGTGCTGTGTATCAAATCCTAATTGATTGTAGGTTAACAATGGGATATTATTCCCGGGGCTACAATCGATTCGGCTGTAAATTAAGGTGATACCAGTGATCGCATAATACGCGTGCGTAATTGATAATCGTAGCTTTCGAGCTTAGAAATCCACCAACGACCTAGTAATCATTTCTTATCATGCACTTAATTTGAAAACTGAATGTTTTTGCTTAAAAGCACTCATTTGCTCAGAGAAGGTAGAATTAAGAGTAATAGAAATAAATAAAACAACACCACTTCTAAACATTCTCATTTTGATTGTTAGCTTACTAATGTTTTCACCCGTCCATTAATTATGTTACACGACAGTAATTAAGAGAGTGTAATACGTTTATTGGAGAGGTATTTTCGAAGCTTTTTTTTTTCAAATAATTTAACTGCTTGAAATAAAAACTAAAAAAATGTATAGGCCATTTCAACCCCATAAAAACAACGCAAATAATTCATTATAGATACTTTAAAGCTTTTAAGGACAAACACTCTATTCTATCAATTATTAAATCAATTTTTTGATAGAATGTAGTTTTGTAAATTTTAAAACAATATTCAAAGCCTACCTACTTTTAACCTTAAGTTTTCCAGGAAGTCATCAAGGGTTAGAGGACACTTAGTCCCCACTGTGACAGGCTTAGAGATTTTCATATTGATGAGATTTCTTTTAACAATTGCCTAGTTTTAAACAATTTCAAAGTGTCAGTTACAAAAAGTGCCCTTAAGAATTCCAGTACTATTTATACACATTATTTGATTAACCATTAAAACACCAATAACTATTATTACCACCACATCGTATATATGACGGGGCTTTATCCTTTAACGGGGCTGTTAACATGGATTTACACAAATTGACATGGACATTTCAGTTATTTTTAGATACAAACATTACAAATATCATAACTCGAACGTATGTTGACAAAAGTAAAGTGACGAGTCAAGAATAGTACCGAGGTCCTTAGTTTCTATGTTTAGTGAGAGCACACAAGAGTAAAGATTATATTGTCTCTCAGAATAGGGTCCTTTTTACTAGTGAAACTAATCTAAACTAAACACTTATTGACACAAAAGGATAGCAAGTTCCCAGAGCACCAATTACTAAATTTGTCTGAGCTGTGCTGGAGTGTCGAGATGTCCGAATTGTCTTTAAGGCTCTCATAAATCTTGACGTCCGCAAGCAGAAGCAAAAAGTGATATAACGAACAATACTGGGTCAATGTTACTTCCCTGAAATACACCGGACAAACTGACGAACACGTTGGCACTTATTGATTTTAACACAGTATGATCTTTTGTTTAAATATGATGTTGCACACTGCAACAGGATTCTTTCTTTCGTCAGTTGGTAAATATTTTTTAAGTTAACACAAGCGTTTTTTAAGCTGTCTTATGATTTATTTTTTCATTAGAGACGCTAAAAAATCCGTCACTTGTCGTGGGGTTTGAGGAAAGAGTGACCGTGCTTCTTTCGCTTAGCCAAGATCGGGATCCTACGGGAATGCTGAACTCGATTAGTGATAGACGTTCACCACACTAAAGACTGTCTGTGTCGCCCTCTTTCGGGAATCACAAGAAATAATACTGTGCCAGCGAATCGACCGTTAAAAATAATTAACATATGATTTGAACCATATGATTATATTCTTATGAAAGCCAAGCCGGCTCAGTTTCATCTTGTAGTTTGGAAACCATTACTTAAACTGTTTGAACTTCTGCAAGCTAATAATGTTTTCTATGGCAAAAATATCAGCAAATTTTAAATGTATGACAAAGTTCTTCAAAGCAATCATCAAATTTATGAGTTTAATGAATCAATATTAAAGTTTGGACATGTTTCTACAACTTCGCATATGTGTTATTGCAGGTACTCGAATTTGATTGGCATTCTATAGCTTTTCACTGTCTTTGAATGGATGCAAATAAAAGTTTACCACTCGATTTATTGGCCGATTTCATTAGTGATCGATCGATAACTTGATCTTTTCGATCTTTTCTGTTATGCAATAGTCATTTCAGCAAGGTCTACAGTTGCTTGTTCCATCGAATCCTTTGCAATAAGAATCATAAATCAAGCAGGAGTATAGCTCAACAGCCATACTACAAACAAACCATTTTTTTCTAAAGCGCACTTACTTTTCCCTCATTTCTTGCACCACCCCTTGCTACAGCACTTGCTAAACATCAGCTGGAGCACATTTTTCCGCCTTGTTAACTACGCCTCGTCTAGGAACAGAGCTTTTTTGCAACTGATAACACCTCGCTAAACCAGGCGTTGCTTGGAGCAGCGACACACACAAAAAACCCCACCATCCACCCCAACCAATGCCACCAGCCAAGCGTTGTTGTAAGTGGTGCGTGAAATTTTGCATACAAACCTACGACTGCGCTACCGGTACAGTCGCCAGTCGTTTTTGTTTTGTTTTTGTTCAAATCCTCATTTTTCCGCCTAAACAAACGAACAAACTACACACAAATCACCACACTTTTCTGTGCGTATTCCTGTGCAATTCCGGACGCACACTCTCTTTCCTTTTCCCGGGCGGACCTTTGTGTGAAACAATGCCCTCCTCCTTTACAAAAGCGCATTTGCTGACGCGCATCCATAAAGGTGTCGAAGGTTCGCTTCCACCCGGGGCCACCGTGGCGCCCCGGTCCACTCGCGCTGCAACGCAACACCCGCATCAAGGGTGCCCGGCCCTCGTACGCAAAATGTAAAAAAAACCGCAAACATTTCTCTCCCCCTCCGCCCTGGGGTTGCACCCTTTTCCCGCCACGCCGCGTTGTGAGCCGGCCGCCGGGCGTTGGATTTGATTTCTTGTGTTTTATTCGCCCGGTTTCGGCCCGCCCGAAAGGTTAGATTTAATGATAGAGCGTCAAGAATGGCGTCCGCTCCATAGGCGCAAATGGAAGGCGCACCAAACCGAAACAACTGCTGTTGGGGAGAACAAATAACAAGGTGTGCTACGGTTGGTTCGCACTGCGCTAAACGATCTTTTTCGCGTATTTTCGCGCGCTTTATTGTACTGCACGAGAATGAAATTAAGCACCCCGCAGGGGCAGGCGTATGGAAAGGTGGCACCTGGTGCCGATGGGTGTCGATGTATGCTTAATGATCGCGTCTGTTGAGTCACAATACGATCAACACGCATTAGGCGTGTTTCGGTGCGGACCGAAGCATTTAAGTGCGAACTTTAAATCATTTTCACTCCAGCCGGAATGAAATGGAGCTGAACCACGGCGGACCCCCGAGCAAGGTTAGGTCGACGATCACTGTTAAGGCACGGGATACTTTGCCAATTGCTTATGATGTAAAATGTCAATCAAATGCTGATCAGAACGTACCAACACTGCTTCGGTTTCCAATTAAATGCGGCCCTGCCTTGTGGGGATGACTTATCATCCGGACAGAACATTTCCCGCTCCGGGGTGTCTTTTCTACTGTTACTTAACATGACCTTTTGGCCGGGCGCTACATACCAACCAGGCGGTAGTGGGTCTTTTTTTTTCGTTCAACGGTTACGCTACGCTACCGGTACGCTGTCCGTTGTGCCGAAAAATGCCTTCAGGCTCCGTGCTACACCAACTAACCAACGAGACGGCTGGACAGCTTGCAAAAAGTCAGTTCTATTAGTTTGCGTAGCAGGCCGACAAAAGGGCTTCAAGCGTGAATGGGTCGGGCTTAAAAGTTCATTACGTTGTTTTGCCATTTTTTTAAAGATATTTTGGAGTATTTTTAAGATTTTTTTTAAATAAAAGCACAGAAAAATTCAAAGAAATAGTAAACACAATCGCTTTTTGGAGCTTAATATATTATTATCATTTATCACAAAGTATTTAGTATTTAGTTCAACTATACAAGGAATTACCTCACTGTAAAAAGATGTTATAATCAAATGCTGCAGAAATCAAATCAAGCATGTTTATTGTTAATTTTTTTTAAATAAACTACCCTTTCTGCTCACTTACTCTGAGTCTGCTTACTATGCTTTACTTTTCCTGTTGCAGACATATCCAGAATCACTCAGAGTCACACACAATCGTCTAATCTACAACCTCAGCACTCATCCATGTCAACGACCATGACGCCCTATCTTTCCATCGTCCACTACCATTCGAACAGTAGGTTCCATAGACTGTGGAGATAATCCTAAGCTTATTATTTTATTATTATCAGCTTTCATCATATTCAAACCGAGACTTATCTACCATGTGAACGTTCTGACTTGGTGTGCTTAAGTTACATTGTCAATTCAATGATATTTCAGGATGTTATCAGAGTATGAGTGCATCGGATGAGACTTAATCATATAATCTTCAAAGTCTTCAACTTCAGGTTCTTGTTTGGCTTTCTTAAGCGCCAAGTTAAAATAGGACACCTATCTACCCCTTGACGTAAGCCCTTAGTGGTAGCTAAGCAAATGCCTACTCAAAATTAAAATTATGAATTATCAAAAGCGAAATGATTTCCGTTCTTCAAAAATCCTCAGAGATTTGTTGAAAATCTAGGATTAGAATCGTCATTGACTTGGAAATCATTGCTAATATATCACTATCTGAGTATTAGTTGATGGCGACTATCTCTAGGTAGTAAAGGAGTTTTGCTATCTCGGGACGGTCGTTACTTCAGGCAACGACATCAGGAGCGAAATCCGGCGACACATTTTGCAGGAGAATCGTACATACTGGTTCACCGGCTGCTAAGATCCAGAAGACTTTGAGACAGCACGGAATGTGAGATATTTCGCACATTGCTTCGACCCGGATTCTATGGACACGAGTCTTGAACCATTCGAGCGTAGGATGCAACGCTCAGGGGGTGTTTGAGCGACGCATCCTCCGGATCATCTTTGGCGGTGTGTTCGAGCATGGAGCTTGGAGGAGAAGGATGAACGGTGACGAAGGCTGGCAGGGTACCCCGTGGCCCACCAAGAAGGTGTTCGACAGCGATTCCCAGTTCGGCATGAGGCACAAGGGAGCACAGCGAACTCGATGGCTGGATCAGGTGAAGCGAGACCTGTCGGAGATTGGGTGTCTACATGGATGGAAGGTTGCTGCTAAGCATCCAAGCATCCTGGAGAATGATTTTTCACCGGGCCATGTCACATCGACGTGCTCTATTGTGACCAGGCCAACAAGAAAGAGGGAGAAGGGGGATCACTATCTTTTGTTCGTCTATTTGATGTAACGTCCTACGAGAACATGCCGGCCTATATAAGGCTTTCGAGATGTATGCAGCACCACGATGCTGGATAGTTAATTCTTGCTATGTTATTGAGTCATAAGAGTGGACGACTGTTCTACGGGATCTGACCCGTGGATCACTACAAAATTAAGATTCTGGATCAGGATCTAGAATGTTATCGGCAAAGCAACAAAGAAAATTGCAATAACGATACCTGAAAATATTAATACAATCACCGAAACACTGTTCATGCAGAGCCATATGCTATCCATGTGAACTGTCTACGTTGTGGTTTTCAAAAAGCTCGCTCTACTACTGTTTGTCTATCTTCTTCTATTTGGCGTAACGTCCTACGCGGACATGCCGGCCTATACAGGCTTTCGATACTTGCTTGCCTATGTTTAATATAAAAAGCAGTGGTGTCAAAGTTTGTCCCACCCGGTAACAGGATAATTTTGTCGGGATCTTCTTGAGTCCAATACAGCAAGAAAATATTTTCACTGCAAAGTTTAAATATTAAGGTTTATAGTTTCAGAAATCGTTTGGAATTGGAATAGTTGATACGCGTATTGATTATTTAACATAATGATAAATTATAAACTATTACAGCAATTTCCAACGTGTTACCCATAACAGCTACTTTGGGTAAAACTTTATAAATTTGCTATTATATTTATTATTTTGGGAGCGGTTTGCAGCTGTAACATGAAAAGTTGACTGACTCCTGATCTTAAGTGCGCTCTAAAAACGGTCGAATGTGTTTACGGTTAATCAACCATAGGAAGGACAGAAAAATGTACAACAAAATCTCAGGTAACTCCTTAAAATTTCAATGAGATTTTTGATTGGGCTGACTCCTGCCAATAAAAAAAAACATCATTTTTATAATTTAAAGCATCATTTAATTAAGCAACTGGCTAACAAATCCATCATGCTGTGTTTCTAATTTTAATTGCATTTTAACGACTTTTAGCGAAATGACATCACAAAAACCCATAAACCAACCCCGCGACCATGCGACCGCGCACCATTTAATTAATAGATTTTCACCAAACCACTCGCCGTCCTTTGTGTTGGAACAAAATTCCCTCTCCATTGACACCCTAGCGTTACACCATAGCTTCTCCCCCACCCATCGCCCGACTCTTCTCGCACGAAAAATGCACATGGAATTCTTCCGCAAACCCCAAACGCAGTGCCTGTTTACTAATTGCCTGGCACATTCCTCAAGTCGCCGCTCTTCACCACATATGCTGTTACGCGTGCGCGTCCGTTTGATTCAGTGCCTACCACACACTGCCCCGTTGCCACGGCACCGGAAAAACCGTCTCACCTGGTGAAGCGAACTGGCCAGTAGTGCTAGTAGCAGCGCACACATAATTTCCTCGAAAAACCACACGACAAACCGATCGTGGCTAGCTCTGCGCAACCTTGAGCCCGGTTCGTTCGATGGCACGCGCGCGCATTCGCTCACGCCAAACGGATGCAACCGTTCGCGCGCGCGCCCGCGTTCGTTCCTGCAACGGGGGAACGAATGGTAGCAGTAGCTGTGTGCTTTAGGAAATTTGTTTAATTTTCTACCCATTTTCCGCATTGTGTTAGAGTGCCGAAAACGTGCATTAGGCAACGTTTCAAAAAAAAGCTCCAAAGCGTTGGCGCGTTGCGTATGGAACTGTTGAAGCCTCTAACTCTGCAAGAACGTTCCCAAACGAATGGGCGAACTTGAACCATGGTGTGGTCAAATATCGCGACCGTCCAACGCAAAACGTAATTAACGACTCTTGGCCACCGATCGATTCGTTTCGTGCGTGCGCGTGTGTGGTTTACCTTTCTTAATTCTTTCGCGCGATCGCGAAATGCGTTTTGTCCGCGTGTCGTGTCGTGCCTGCTACAAGCAAAATCACACGCCCATTTTGGCTGGTATCAATGTTGGGCGAAGGAAGTGGAGCAAAACGCGCCGGCACAGCGAAACCTACCGTGAAGGACTTCGAAAGCCAATGGCCCAATATTGCCCGCACGTTCACATTCGATCCACATACATGATATTTTGGACCATGTCATGGTCGTGAAGGTCGCAGGCGTTTCGGCTGGCGTGGTCGGTCCGGTACCGGCTCGTAGCAGAACCATTACGAGGTGTGGCCTGCGTTGCTCACCGAAAATCCCTTCGCAAGAACACTAACCTCCATCAACTGTAACTGTGTTTGCAACGACATCACACCACCTAACCCACATCCTATTGGAAAACGGAAACGAACGCCGAAACCAACCTATGTACTGTTGGTTTATGTCTGTGGATTTCCTACCACCAATGCTAATGCTCCCGGATCAACCATTGCATGCAAGACAGGCCTTGCCAATGGCGGCCCAGAAGTTATGTGGCGCTACCGTATAATTTTGTTTTGGCACAATCAATAAACCGATCTACTTTATTACGGCACACGATCGATCGACTGTGTCCCTCCCCATTTACGTTTGCGGCCTTATTTGGTGGACAAACTGCGCTGCTACGGGTACATTCTCGGACGCCCCATTTCGGACGGGTACTCTGTCGTAGTGTGCTGCTGTGGGAGATTAATTGTTGCACCACTTCCCCCAAAAAAAACAAAATCAACATGACTCCTGTCTTGGGCATATTGTGCTGGCTGACTTTTATGTTCTAGAAGGCGCCGTCAGCGTGGCGAATTGTTTCGCGTCACATACGCGTGTGTTTTGATTGTCCGGCCGATCGGAAAGGCGCACACCATGATCCAGGCCACGGTGATTTATGGTTTGGCCCTTGTGCTTTGACCAGCATTGGCTGAGACTGTCACATTTTTTTTTTTCGTGATGGATAAAGAACGCTTTAGTCACTCCAGACTGAGGTTTCTGTGGGGCTGTGTCCGTAGATGGATTGGCGGTGAATGTTTATAAAGAGGCTGTAAATGTATTAGAACAATAAAACCATGCTGCAAGGTTAAAGTTTATTTTCTTTTACGTTATTTGTATCCTTTTGACTAATGCCATGAAGGAACAATGCCTTTCCTCCTTTTTACTCATTTTAAAATCCTTTCATTTTTAAGTCCTAGTCTCCTCTAACGGGGTTAAGTAGCAGCCGTGCTGGGAGTTGAAGCTTCCGACGTTTACTGTTTTGTATTTTACTATGAACAAATTTAAGCGACAACTGGTTCTTTACATATCTTACTCTTTCGTTATGATCAGTGTATCAGGATACATCACCAAGCGTTTCATACAGTATTAATTAGGTTTCAAACAAAACTTTTTTCAGTTTGTAGGGATTTTTACTTCAAATCTATAATTAAATTTCATGTTTGCTCACATAACGTTCTTGCTATTAGGCTAAGTATTATAGTAAAAATCTAAAAGTAAAAAGAAACAAAAGAAGTCGCATGAATTTTAGTCTTTATATGCCATCGCAACAATAGTATGCAGATCAGCGATTAATTAATAAATGTGAGTTGGATTAAAGAAATGATATCATTTTTTCGCAGTATAGATTTCTTATCGATTTTGTATTATGGTTTTACTACCTACGAAGAGTCTAAAGTTCAGTTATTCGAAATTTTGCGAAGAGAAACAACTTGCTCTAAAGAATTTGAATTATAGCTCAGATTACGAAAATTGAATAATTGTATGCTATTTGTAGTCCATCTTCTTCAATGGATAATATATGATGCGCACATTCTTCATAAACATAAAAAGCTTAAATTTGATTAATTGTAATATGATCCTTAAAACTACTCGATGAAAAACAGAGTTTGGACACGAATGGAAAACTATAGGCATGGATAGAATATCTTGAACATCGTTTGAAAACATACGAAGGTGCTGCTCTGTCGTTCAACATGAAATATTGTTCGGTTCAATTCAAATAATTTCTAGCATTTTTATAGCAGCAGCATCCAAAAACTAAATTGATAAAAAGTTATTAGAAAACATGAAAAAAAAACTTTTTAGAATATGGTTTAATAGTGTATATGCTCTGTAGTATCCAGTGGCATGTGATTGTTTGTATAATTGGTTTCTTATGCAGAAGGAACTTATTACCGTTTTCGAGCCCAAATAAATAATGTTATGCTGATTTTGAACATTTTTCAACTAGAAGTAAACATTTGACGTTCAACTGAAATATTGATGCCTCTCTGAACTTCATTCAATCCTAACGAAAAAAGTGAAACTCATAATTTGATCTGTTTAATGAATAAAGGTTAGACTTGTACGGGAGCCTCCATTTACAAATGTAGTTTGAATTTATTTGCCAATAATTTATCCCCCTTCAAAATTCAATAATTCAATAATTAATTATCATCCATCAAATTAGTATGAAATCAAGTTAAATGAAGCTTCAAACAATTTAACTTCAACAAAATTAACATGAAAGAACCTAATAGTAACTAATAATATAGAGGATAGTATTTCGGTTGGCCGTTTAATGTTTACTTTTAGTTGAACGATGTTCAAAAGCACCTTAACATTGTTTCGGAAAATTTAACCTTTTCCAAAGGAGTGTATCATCAATTCGGCCGAACCCGTTCACTCTGAATAAAAAAGGAGTGCATTGTTTATTTAGTTTGACCCAGATGAGACAAGATAGCGTACAGGTGTTATACTTTAAGATGGTGATAACGAATTGGCAGACTGTGAGCGGTCTCGGTTACTCTTACAGCAGGCTATGTTACAAGTTACTGATAATTTACGATCCGATACAAAAATGGATGTAAACTTTCTCTAAAAACACTTTGATGTTTGAAATAGTTTTCTGTTATTTAAGCATATGGCGTGGATTTTAGTATCGATGAATACACAGCTAATTCATCGATACTAAAATCCACGCCATATGCTTAAATAACAGAAAACTATTTCAAACATTTTTCAAATAATTGTAATAGTCAAACAAGTTTGCTTCATACATATTTACATCACGTAACTAAATCTACCACATTGCATCCAGCTGCGGTTTGCTGGTAATGAAAGGAACAGCCCATTTTAGCCCGATGAATCTACTAATTTCAATTTCAACATAAACTCTCTTGCATAAGTCCCTTCCCCCACGGTCCTTGTAAGGTCGCCAAGAAGGTCCCATGGTTTGCCTTCGATCTTATAATAATCAGTATGGAAAGCAATCGATAAAATAAAAAAAAACCATGGCATAACGCCGGCCAATTTTACCTCGTCACTCTCAGAACATATAGAAATGTTTAATTCATGCTCGGCCACAAACTCTAAAATGCACCTCACTTTCGATCGGTTCACTTTCGATCGGATCGAAGTCCTTCCCCTGGCCCTCCACGTCCGATCGAACCCGCAGCAGAAATCGCACACGCAAATCGCTCCCCAAACGCGAACCTGTTTGCCTGTTGCCCCGTGTGCAGCAGCTCGAAAATCGAAAATTCGCCCCCAAATGACATCGATTTCAGATCCACTGTCCGCACAGTGGACCGACCGACCGTACCGATGGGTTGCATCACGCTCGGACACTACTGCAACTGCTGCACGCCCGGTTTGCCTGCCATACCCGGTCCTTCTGTAGCTGCGGCAATATTTCATGCATTAATCTGATCGACAGCGACAACAACAGAAGACCTACCATTCCTTTCGGCAAATGGGGGGGAGGGGAAATCGATCAGTTCCACCGCTGCATCGGACCGATGGGGGAGGCTCGTGCTAGATGCAGCTCGGAAAAGGGAAAAAAATTATCGTCCACCTAATCCGTCCGGTGGCGCAGTGACTTTATCCAATCATCGACGTGCGGACGAACCGTTAGCGGCCACTTTACCGAGTGAGAGGCGGTCTTCCTGGGGGCCGCAGAGGCCGTCAATCAGACGGAACGGAGCGGTGAATTTGTTCACCCGATTTTAATGATCATTTGAGCCGTCGATCAGTCTCGCCGCATTCAGGGGAAGCTCTATTGATAGGAACGGTGCGGCAGGGCGCAGAGCAATAGCAAGGGGGTGGAAAATTAATTGGCATACCGATACACCCACATCAACACCTAGCAAGAGTTCAGCCGCCTGTCAATAATCAATTCAGCAAAGTCAAGAAGTTAGAAATAGTCATGATAGGAAAGTAAATCATGAAGATCGTTTACATTTTTATAAATGGAAAAAAATAAAAGCTCTGTGAAAGTCAACATCAAATTGTAGACAAATCTGTTAAGTTTCATGACTGCTAAAATATGTGTTGGCATTCACCAGCTTCAGCTTCAGTCCTGCTTGCAGACCAGCTTCATTGCCAGCGTTATCCTTAATGGGATTGATGCTCTTTCCTTCTTATCATTTTTCTTTTATGTCCCTTGCTGCCATCTTCGCGATAGAATTTTCTTTAATCTATAAATTTTCTTTTGCTCATCTATTCCTCAAAGCTTAAATTGTTTTTAATTCATAATAAATTTATAATTTTATCACCTGTTCGATTTCCACGCTCCTTCAGCCCTCCTCCGTTCTCGTCTTCTTTCTTCCCCATCCTTATCCTTTCCTTATTTTTTTTATTTCTCGTAAGGACTCGTAAGGTTGGCCGTATCATTATCCTTGCCTTAATAATTAAGTAACATTGTTAAGCCTTTGAGGTGGACACTTTTGATAATAAAAATTAATAAATGTGTAATATTAATATTTAATAAAATTTACAAAAATAGGTAGGTATTGATAGAAACATTTGTTCATAATTATACTGAAAACATGTTAGTATCATCTTGCTTGTAGAAGTCGAATAATAATAATCGAATCGAATAATAACTTCACAAATAATTCAACCGAAATTAATTTTAAAAGGTAACCGTAACGAAATTTTCCGATATTAGTACTGATAAATGTCGGTAGTTGCGAATGTTAAAATAAAATTTTACTAAAATAATCATATGTTAAACAATTTCGGTTATTTACAGGCCTATCATATACGTGGAACGACTCTCGAATCCGTCGGAACCCCCAGAATCAAACGGGAGAAAATTTGGTGTTATATTCGCTGTTCGAATCAATAAAGGTTTAGTCGACTCTTTTGTTCCTGATCCAGCGTGCTTGACAGTTGGTCGAAGCAACTCGATCGACATATATGATACTAACTTAAACATCATCAACTCGAAGCTGCCGGTGGAAAAGCAACTAATCAAATGATAGCAAAATGTACAGAATGAACGTTTGCGTTAATTTTCTTGAATACCGAAAGCAATATGATAAGCCTGATAGTTACTGACCTAGTGGATCATTTGTAATATCACTTTTTGCAACTCGAAATATTGCTGATGTTTCCGTACTTCAAATATTACTGATGACTGCCTCAATACTATTAAACTTAAATACTTGAGAAACATATCAAATGTTCATATTTTGCATATTAAATGAAAGCTACACAGATAGAAAGAAGTTATGCATTTAAAAGATCACTTGATACCCTTTCCATCAACCTCCCTAATCATAGTTCGCTTTCAAATTCCATCCCGGCCCAGCTACTCCAGCGTCAACCAAGACGTCAACGGTATGATCTAATTCATGCAAAACCGAACTGACAGTCCCGTGCGCCAGGTTCGCCGTGGTGTGTCGTGTGTCTGCATGATGCATGTGTGTCAAAAATCCGCCCCACCAAGGCAGCCAATTCGAGGCAGCCAGGAAATAAAACGAATCGAGCTCAACTCCAGTCCACCCGCCGCCAGCGCACTGTTACGAGCGAACAAAGACACACTCTCGACACACTGTATCGCCCAAATTGCCAACCGCACAGAAACAGACAGTCGCGGGCGAACTGGATGCTGCTGTGGATGGATCGGTGGTGGCCGCCTTGCGCCTACTGACATAATGATACCGTTCTGCGCCTTGCCTGGCGCGCACTGGCCGGTCTTTTTACTTTCCTCCCGACGCAGCCAGCACCATTTTCGCCACCCACATCACGTCGGCGAAATTCAATGCATGGACGAGTGGTGCAGAAGTGCACACGCACGCACGTACGTACACATTAAAGGCCGAAACACAAGCGACTAACAATCATCGCTCGTGCCGCAGCACGCTCGCTCCAGTGGGGCTGGAGTTACTATTTTCAACATTATCATTAGTTGCCACACGGTGTGTGCCGCGGTTGTTTGCCACCGCGCGTACCACCCGATCGGCGTTTGATGATAGTAAAAATTCACACCAGATTTGATTATGATTATGCTGACGATGGGCATCCCGCGGTAAGTGGGGGAGAACGGCACGATCGTCCGCACCACCCCGTCATCGTCACACCTTTCGGGGGACGGTCTCGCGCATCGGCGAAGAGAAGCAAAAAGCCTAATGAGCATTGGTGAAGCTGTTGGCTGAGTGGGGGAGGGCAGGTGCGAAACGGTTCACCGACCCAGCCTCAGCCCGCAGCCGCCGACCGATCGATGATTATGGTTGTTATGCGCGGATCATGCATGTAATCGAGCCATTTATTGAGGCTCGTAATCGAAAGCGCTGAGATCGGGTAGCGCATGTGGCTTATCCGAGGCGGAGGCAGTCAAATCGAGAACACTACCGCTTGGGAGTGCATTTTCGGCTGCCAGTTACGACACTGGCACAATGCAAGGCATTGTGGCGTATATTGGAGTGTTTCTAGTGCAGTTTGGCAAGGCTGGTTGAAATTGTCATTGTGCGATGAATGAATGTGTTTGGAACGAAAATAATTTCCGAATAATGTGCTCATCTTGCATATTTTACATGTTAGCCTCTTAGGACTTCTCCAGGACATGTTGTTCCCTAATATTTACTGCTCTTGTTTTGAATTGAAGGTGCCTTTAATGCCTATTTCGAATCTAAAATGGCAAAGTATAGTAAAATACTTTGCCACAATTCCAACCAAAGTGGTTGACAAACAAAAAAGCTACATTTCTTAAACCAAGGATAAAAATGTGTAGTGGTAAAACGCAATAAAAGTAGGGAATTGAGCTACTATTTAGGGCGCTTGAGGCTTACGTGTCATCGTCATCGTTAGTAACCGATTCTGGGAACAGTCGATTATCAGTCAAAGTTTATCCTGAGGTTAATTTATAAGCTTGAATTTCGTAAAAAAAACACACAAAGCCAAACGCGCAAAAGTATTTAACATGTTTTATCATTTATAGTGTGCAATATAAACTCGGCATTTTTCTTTAATGCCTTAAATTTGGTTACCTATGTGATTGCTCCTATTTATTTTATAGTTTCGAATAATAAAGCAGTAATTTTACAATTACAAACAAACTTGCCCAAATGGATAGTTCGTGAGATCACTAGTTTGTCGTAAGAAGATATGTCAAAAGTAGTACTTTCAGATTTTCAAAGTGATAGTACGTCATTCGATTACATAACATTTACAAATACTGTTCAAAAAATTCTCAAACTAAAATTTGCGCTCAATACATCTCAGCTGAAATTTTGATCAAGATTTTAACGTGATCACGAATTTTTAATGCAGTTTCCGATAAGCACCGTTTTTAATTAATTTGAGAGTTTAAACTCAAAGCTGAGGTAATTCAAGATGTTTTAAAAGTATGTTGTATGTAACATTTTTAATCAAATTAAACTAAATTAGAACCTGCATTAATATAGTCTGAAAACAGGTTAGAAAAAATTAATAAACAATTTAAACCAAGAACTTTAATGTCTTTAATATATATTTGCAATTAAAACAAATAAGACGGGATCTTACCTGATCTTTACTGATGCGACTAACCGTAAGTAAGAACTATCAAAATCTGTATCATTGTTTACTTTATCATATTCACTGTTTTACCCCAAAAGAAGCTTTGAAATATACATGTAAGATATTGCTAAAGACTTTTTTTATTTCTTATCGTAGTTTTTTTTATTTCTTTTCGTAGTTTAGTTTAAGTTAATTTTTATTTCTTGTCGTAGGTTTTGATACTTGAATAAAGAAGAATGTTATTGTAAACAATTTTCACATAATACTTTGTTGGTGAATTGCTATAATTATTTCTTTTGCCCAGTTATCAAATTTCCAACTGCTTGCTGAAAACAGTTTTTTATCCAACGTTCCATCGTCCGCAAAACTCCAACCACCGAACAGTCGCCCAGGCGTCCTTCGTTGGGAGCAAAGCCCCCAGCGGAAAGGGGCACGAACCCCCTTCACCACGCACACGCGCATTCTGTATCCATTCCTCATTTTCGGAAGTTATTTCACATGTAAGAAGTAAGCGTGCTCCACAGCAAAAAAAATGCACTTTTTAAAGCCCCACTACATGCCAGTAGGCAGTAGGCCCACCCTCACAAAACTCGATAATGGAGGCAGATGCCACACTCACCCGACCCGGTCGTGGAGATATTATGCCGTAATGCCGGCATCACAAGCAGGCGAACAATTATCGGCCGTACGCAGGTACGTGGGTTTTATTAGGCGAAAATTGTCGATGGTGTAATTTTAATTAAAGCGAATGGTGGAAAGTGTTCGACATTCCGCTTTCGGGGAGTGCAGATGCGCGCTGCCAAGAGTGCGTTGATACGCGCTCGCCTGTGTGTGAGGGATCTAGGGGTAATCAACCGGCGTAATATCACAAGGAGGGCAATGGATGCAAATGGGGATGGGTATCGGCAGCACAGATTTTCGGTTGCGGATTTGGCCAAGCGAACCAGCGAGTTCGCAAGATGCCACCGGGCTTAGACATTCCACTTCGGTGTCGGTTGATTTTCGAGTGACATAATGCGGTTCGTCATCCGTTTGTGCGTTGAAATCTTTCTGGAGTGGAGAGCAGATTGGAAACTGTTTTAAAGTGAGCGAGTAGCTAGTACATAAGACATTTTTTACTACATTAATCAGTTCCATTTTGAAAAGTTCTATATATAATAAAAATAGCAAAGGTTATGTTTCATTTACAAAAAATAAAATAAAAATAAGATACTATATAAATGTAAAACAAACCATTAATCAAACGGCTCTACTGATCATCACCTCAATAAAATCGTTTCATTTCTACCAAACAATACGGAATCAAGCTAAATTATTATTCGCAGTACCAAATAACAAACCAGCAACATCTCTTCAATGAGTTGTGCAGCGCACCGCAAACCTCCTATCCATTGCCACAAATCCTTTTGTCCAAGCTCACACGTCACTAATGACAGGCGTTTGGAAATCCAATCCTGATCGCGCACTCGAAGCTCATAATGCGTGCGAATGTACCGCTCGGGTTTGCGCGCTTTATTACGTTCCACCGCGACCCGACCAGCTGCCAACCCGCACCGAGCGAGCAAACCAACCAACCCAAGTACCACCGTGTCCTTCCGCGTTAAACGTATCTCTACTTAGCCTACGTGGCCGCGCTAAACCGGATGCGATTTCAAAGTTTCACACCGCAGAAAGGGAAACCATTTGCCTTCGCCTTTAAGACGCCGGCGTTGCCACCGTGAAACGGTACCAGCGCTCCAACACGCCAGAACACCGCCACGTTCACCAAACCAAACAATGGAAGCTCAAGGCCGTGACTTAGAACATGAAGCGAAATCGTTGCTCCAATGCTCGCGGTTACAGACCAAGCGACAACGACAACATATCCGGTGGTCCAGTTTATTTAAAGAAGGAAGGAGCGGTATAGCCCCGTGGGTGTATGTGATGAAAGGAAAGCTTTACTTTAATACACGCCTCCACCACAAACCTTTACCAATGAGTTTTTATATAATGACATTACATTATTTTTACACAAAACTTTAAGTGGACGTTGTGCGCTTTTATTCATATACGATTTTTTATTTCTTTCTATTCACTGTTCGCTCATGTTTCATGGGCAGTTTAAATTATTTGATGATTTGTATTGTTTTTTTGTTAAAGCTTCTTTTGCTTATGTACATTGTTGCCTTTTTTGCATTTAGTATTACTTTTTTACATTTTACCAATATATAAAATATTTATTTGTTTTACCAACTGCCAATTATAAGCTCATAGCTGAGAAAACGAATACCTTTAGAGCGATTAAGAACGAAACTAAAACACTAATTACACTACATTCAAAGTGTTCTGGTACGGTAGTACACTGTAACGCCCTCTCCAACGGGGGAGATCTAACCAATCTCCTTCCTGACAAGCACAAATTAGCACTTTGCGTCGGTCATGGTCGAGCCCGGCTCACGGTAAAACCATTAAACCGAACCCGATCGCCATCCAACAAGAGTCAAATCAATCTCACCTTCCTGCTCGGTTCGCATAATGAACCTGAACTAACCGTTTCGGGTGTGGTCCCCCTGCACTCTGTCAGTTTCAATTTCGACCACCCCGAACACAGCTGCATATCGATTGATCTGTGCTCTGTTTTTTTTTCCTTTTTTTTCACATTACATTGATTCCGTTCTTTTTCGCGGTGCTCAAAATTAACCATTTCCCACACTGCGCAACATTAATTAGCAAGCGTAACAATGTAGTGCAGTAATGTGCCGCTTTTGCTCGGACGCTCGGACGGGCGAACGTTTCTCGCTTGCGGGGCACGTCATTTATGAATGTGTAAATAAAATTGAATGTCGCTCGTGGGTCTCCCACGATGTTAAAACAAATTGTGCCTTTTACCTAGCCATACTTTGCCTTCGCGAAGCTGCCACGTTATCTCTCTAATGTGCGCGGGCAGGGCTATGCATCGATTTGGGTGGTAAACGGGAGAGAAGAAAAAAACCGCTGTCACGAGCTCATATGTCATACGTGTAATGAAACGATTGGAACAAATTGTTTGCTTCCCTTGCAAACTTTCTTTGCAGCTCGGATCGGATCATATCGGATAACACATTGCAGCAAAATGTAGCGCAAACTCAATATCTATGAAGAAAAAAAAAGATAGTTTCTTTTACTGTCGATGGTTTAATGATTTTCCCTTGGTGTTTGTTTGTAAAAAAATATTAAATTTAATCAAATTAATATAAAAATAAAACTTTATTTTCCTCTGACTGATTCCATTCCATAGAAAGATTCTATTCTGGGGCATTTCGCTGTGTTAAGGACGTTTTAGTCAGTG
The DNA here is from genome assembly GCF_017562075.2 of Anopheles merus. Classification (NCBI taxonomy): domain Eukaryota; kingdom Metazoa; phylum Arthropoda; class Insecta; order Diptera; family Culicidae; genus Anopheles; species Anopheles merus. The sequence goes on from NC_054084.1 coordinate 11,548,962, forward strand.
TGCTAAAAACAACATTAAAATTGAAATGATAGAGAACGTAAGACCATTCTTCAGCTAATAAGTAAACAAAGGATATAAATAAAATGGTTTAAACATTCAAAATACATACACTTATGAAGATTTTAATTAATACAAAGAAATCTTAAGGCATTAAACAATCCAACAATTCAATAATACACGAATCTAAAAGTCGCAGTCATGAGCACGAAGAAAATCAAGCCAAAAATGTATTTTCTTTTGACAAACACCCTGACATTTTTCGTCTGCAGGAACATAAATTAAAATTAAAAGCCTAATTATATTGTTCATTTAATAATTTTATTTGTAAACTCATTAAATGTTTACAGTACTAGTTTCCTTGCTTTGGTTATCTTGAATACATAGGATGCATATTTTTTTAAAAATAAAATAAAAATTAACAAAAATAATTAAAACAATAACAAGAAAACATAAAACTGAAAGCATAAACAAAATATAATAATAATGTGGGTTTTAAAGACATACTTTAAGACATTTTTTTTTTCGTTTGATTTTTGTTGCTTTTACCGCTGCTTTTAAAAGGATCTTAGTATTCGGATTTTTATTGTTGCATATTTTTCCAAGCGATTAAAATATGTCATTAAGAAGTAAGATCTCGCATAGAAAAAAAGTATGAGCATAAATATGATAAAATAAAATAAAAACAGTATTATGAAAGGTTTTCACATGATAATTTTTGTGCTGGCACGTATACGTTTTAGATCTTAAAAGATAGAATTATACAGATGATCAATTTAACCAGCAAATACCTCAAACGTATTCTTAAAAAAATGATCAATAGTGATAATAAATGTAAAATAGATATCAAGTTATTGCATGAAATCATAAGTTAAAATCCAAATTCTCAATTGGAACTGTAAACTGTTTTACGCACCCAAGCAATGCATTTGCCGATAAGCATGAAAATCTAATAGGCATTGTAGATGCAATTGGATTTTGAACATTTTTCGCACTGGCATAAAATAATAAACTCCATGCATGCTACGAAACCTTATCACAGCTCAACCTTCCGCACAGTTTGCTAAAATATCAAGGTCAGCTGCAAAAGATAGGATGGAAAAGTTTATTTCTCACGATAAAAAGAGGTATTTCCTCATCGAACTCACGAAAGCAGACACACAAACACACATACACACACTCGCAGTCGATAATTACCTGCACACAGAATACGTGCCCAGAACGTTCACTTTATAGGTCAGTTGATCTTTGAAGGCCACACACCGGACACCAACACCTGCCGGGCGTATCGCACAATTTATCATTCCTTTATAAGTTCATTAATTGGCGCACTTGTTGCTGAACTTGCAAAAACAATCATCAAGGAAATGAGCCATTTTTCAACCAGCACACCTAAAATAAACGCACTTTGTTCCTACGCGATCGACAGCTGGCTCGATCACCAAAAAGCAAAACAACAATTCCGCACAAATCTATTCCGTTTTGATTGACTATTTTGAAGCAATTTTCCGAGCCCTCATCGATCCCCTCCATCCTGTGTGGCATAATTATTCGAACCATTTCCGAGTTCATTAGCGTGCGATCGTTTAACGCGAAAAAAAAAGCAAAACAGAACCTTTTAATGTCACCCAATCAGCCGTGAAGGGGTCGCATAGCCGCCTCAGGGAAGGTGGCAAATGTGTTTAATGATCGGTCGGTTTTGCGCTTCTATTCCGCCAAAGTGTGGTGTGGTTTGCACAGAAACAAAAACCCATTGCTAAATGAATTTGTGCGCCTTGCGGGTTGGTGAGCATTAAAAGGATCTCCAAGCACCAAACACCAAATGCTATTATTACTATTCATCACATTGTCATGCTCGATGCCATGTTTGGCGCGTACATGGTCGACACAATTCTTTCGACAACGACGACGGCATACACGCCATCACATTATGTTTGTTATGTCTCAGCGCTTTTTTGTCAGCATGCTGCAGGGTTGATTATTAATTTGTGTTTAAAGAATGCAACCGATCAAAACCATTGGGCCCGCGCACACCGATTCGCTGCGAAGGTATGTCAATCCGGCAGTGTAAACGATCGGTGGGAAACAAGTAGCTTATGCGTGTGATTTAATGTGATGTGAAGGAAAGCTCGGGCAAAGCTGGCAACTCACCACCACAGCAACCGTAAGCATAACCCGAACGATCGGCAGTCAGACAAACACACAACCCGCACTGCCAACATCATCATAACAGGAACATGCACGATCAAGTCACATTAATCATTTGTCAACATTACTTTTGGCCACCAGGGACGCGTGTAGTTTGTGTTTCCTTTTGTTAAGCTTTTCGGGTACGCAGTAACACGGCATCATTGTCCGCGAGCGCTGCAGCATAATAGCAGCGCGTTAGCTCCCCCTTCCCTTCGCTCGGAAATCGAAAACGGAATTGATCCTAGCGTCTGTCCATTTGTGTTGCTACTTCAAGAAGGAAACTGGCCTGATTCCAACCCGAAGGGCACGACATTCCAGCCCATTCATAGCCGCTGAGATACACCGTAACGCACACACGCCACGCCTCGATTTCGGTCCCAACGGGGACGGAGCAACGATCGTATTATGCTCACGATCGATTATTATGAGCTGGCGTAGAAAGAACAAAGATCGCAAATCGATTCACCATGCCTTGTGCATCGAAGTGTAGTTCCACCAATACTCCTAGGCCCCTGTTCCTATACCATTTCTTAAGCAGCAGTTTTAACTACATAAGCCCCATACGATAACATGATTATGGTTAACACTTTCGTATCCCACAACCCACCCACAGTCGCGGGGTGGGTTAGGTTGCAAGCATTCCACCTATTTCTTCGGCGGCAGGACTCACGGCTCACTTTCGATTACCCCCAAATCGACCCGAATCGTGTTTATAGCTTTGGCACGAGATTACTGCTACCGATGTGCTGCACCGGATCGATCCTCGAACTCGAGTGCAAATATATGCCAAAAGACACATACACACGCCACACAGGGTGGCCCACTAACCGAAGCGATGTGAGGGGGTTGAACCGAACCGGTGCAGGCACGAGGTGGTACAAATAAAGCAAACCACGAACCGCGCAAACCAATAATCGAAAGTGAATGGGTTTCGTTGTTTGCGGGCTGGATTGGAAGGCTAGGCCTGGCTAGGAAGCGGTGACCGACCGCGACGCTGCGGTCGACATGTCAGCGAGGGCTTGTGAGCGATTTTCGAACACACAGGCAAACAGGTTATCGGCTGGAATGAATCAGTCAGCCAGCCAGTGAACACAACACCGGGTGCCGGGCGGAGAGTGTACTAGCAGAGCAAGAACCGCATGGTTTGCGATTTTTCGTGCAATCTGCCAACAGCGATCTATTTAAGCGTGTTCTTATTGCATCCTTATCGACACGTCAGGTTAGGATTCGTGCAGACTTAAGGCCTAAGACACGTGCCTAAGATGACAAACATTTAAAACCTTTATGTCCTTGTCCGGAACGCTATCGGCACGTCAAGATTGGGCTGTGTGCAGCTTAACACTAATATGAGAAACGTTTGGTAGATTTAACCATGTCCTGCTAGCCTTGGTAAAGCAGTTTAGTACGTAATGTATCTAATGGAAATGTAAACTATCTGGTATCTGTATTATTTACAATATTTTAGATTATTAGAAAGAAAATTTCGTATGTAGAGTGTTTGTTATTTATCGTAATGTGCGATCCAACAGACAGACTGAGCACAATCCGCTCGAAGATCAACAATTTGCCGTATGATCGCTCAAGATCAGACGCTATCTAGTTCTTGTTTAGTACTTCCTTTCCTTGAGTTGTTCTGTATCATGCTAATGGTAAAATAAGCTTGCCAATTTCTTGTGCTTCCCAATGATGAGCTATTCTAACAGGACATGGACATTAGCCAGCATACGATTTAAGTTGCAGCTTCAAGATCATTCCTAACACGGTTAGTTGTCGATCATTATGAGTGAAATATATTCACGAAAAGGGGGCTGAATTAAGAGGAAACATGAAAGAAATGTGTACACCTGTATCGCTGATCGGTTTGCACCTGTGTATTCTTTTGTCCTTTTATAAATAATAATTCGAGTAGTTCATCCAGTTCTTAATATTCGAGCAGTTTGTTGTTTTTAACCTACTCTTAGTTTCCTACTGTATTATTCATGCATAATTCAAAATATTAATGTTCGAAAATAATGATCCTGATTCTTAGTCAACGTTTACAGATCGCGCTGTAATTAAAATAATCCAATTGAATGCTTCATTTTCTGTACATTGGATAACTTCGAATGTGTATCCATATGTGTGTGTAAATAGGTTTTTTAAGTTAACCAAATTCCCAGGTTTGAATTTGTCATATGATGGGATGATGTTAATACATCGTGGGAACGATTCAACCATATGTGGACAATGAACTTTAAATTGCGGTATGATATCCAAAAGTTTTGAAAACCATTTGTTAGACTGAATGACGCATTTAGGGGCCTTCCCGTGGTACAATCTTCAACTCAAACGACTTAACAACATGCCCGTCATGGGTTCAAACGTAGAATAAACCGTCCTATAGTAGCAAGGATTGACTATCCGACTGCGTGGTACTGCATAAATCTCTAAAGAATGTATATGCAGGCATGTCCCCACGATCCACCAAACAGAAGACTTATTCAAAAATCTTCGGAAGGTATCCAAAAACATTGAGAAACGGCCATAGTTTCTTCTAACTTTCTATTAGTTACTCGGGTTTTTGGGGTTCTTCAGACAGAGGTTTAAAAGCATTTGATGGCCATTGCTTGTCAAAACTTGATAAAATTGACATACAGATCCTGCAATGGTCAACCACCAGAAGGGCTTTTCAATCACCTGATCTCATATCACAACCTCGCGACAAATTGTGTCAAACATAGCCTAGAAAGAGCATTCAAATCATGAAAAACCCTGTATTATTTGTGCTTTTAATTTAGAAGAAAGCCTCACGATTAACGTTAGCAGATTTGCAAGACACTCACTTACTCTAAGGTAATTTAAAAAATGATCTTCAAATAAAATGACTTCACTCAAAATAATCTCATTTTTTTCCTTTTTTTTCTTACAATCATTTTAAAACAATTTGCTTTAAGTAAACATTAAACAGACATTCACAAGCAACATTTTGAGAGTGAAATTGGCATGCCACTAAAATAGTTTTGAAAAATGGATAAAAATAATTTACCGTTTACGATTATTGAGGTTGTAGAAACAAATTGAAGAAATTGAAATAAAATGCAACTATTTCAGGGAAATAAAAAACCATTATTAGACGACCAAAGAAGAATTATTGTAACTTACTCCCTTTTACAAATAATTATCCATCACTATTGTCGAGTCGTTTGTACTTTCAAATCCATCTCGATAATACACCCTCTTACAAGAACGCAACATTGTAGCCAGTTTCACCGCCTCCCTTCATAAAGAGCTACTCGGACTGCCAGTACCCTAATGAAGACCAGCGCACTACAAGCCAGAGAGGGAAGAAAAAGGGCAGAATCTGTCCTATTAAAGCCCCATTACTGTCAGCAAATAATGTTATTACTCTCTCACTATATTACCCAACCCCCAGAAAGGGGTGGAAGAGGTGGACAAAACAAGCGAGGGGGAAGCGGCGATACCCGGAGACGCTGTAAGAAAAGAACCACCCTTTCGGACTGCTCGTGTTCGTGCAGCTCGTTTGGACTTCCTGTTTCTCGGACTCGATACACGCACACACACACTTCATCATCATCGATGCCCGTCAAATCAGAGTGAAATGAAAATCGACCGGCGCAAAACGAACACTATCCGGGGGAATGGTCCCCACACTCACCCCTTTGCTGGCAACACAATCAAGAACTTCCTGAAAGATCGCGGGCGCGCACTCGCGCCCTCTTAAGGGGGGGTGGAAAAGTAAAGCAAACGGGCTTCCCGGTCTGACTGTCCGCCTGCCCGGGCTAGCTCGTGCGGGTTCGTGCTGGTACAGAAAGTGCACGCCTAATGAGTCCCGTTCGCGTAACGCAAACGTTTGCGCGATTGTCCGGCGAAGAATATGAAGCAGATCGAACCCTGGGAGCGCGCCAGCAAGGAGGAGAGGATCAAAATCTGAAAAGAAAAGTAAACCCACCACCACCAGACCCCACAGAAGCCTAAGCAGAAGGAAGGAGCATAATGAAAGTAGAAACAGGGTACAAACACTCCACACGTTTTAACAAACTTCGGCCCAGTAGCCTGGCCAGTACTTCGACGGTGCTAAAGAGAAATTATCCACTCCCGCTCGTAGCTCTCCCCCGCGTTCCACCCCAAACCGAAGGCCAGAGCATGGCTTTAGTAGACCGAGCGCAGCATAAGAAGTATGTGCGGGCAAAATGGTCACGCTCATTCAATGGCACCCGCAAACCGCCTGGCACGACGTCCTACAATTGTCCAGACACTCCTTCTTCCCACACAGACAAACACGCACACACACACACATACACCTCGCCCCGGGGTCCGGCGGATTTTGCTGGAAATTTTCGTCGGCGCTCTCATTACATAAGCGAATGTAGAGCAAATACGAAATTGGCATTTTGCTGCTGCCCACACACCGAAGAGGGGAAGGTGGCATGTCCGGGGGACAAAACTTTTACCATGCTGCGGTGCCATTGCGCCGCATCGACACACACACACACACACAGGCCTTGCGGATGGAAGCACTTACACTGAGGAGGGTGGGTGCAACGGTCACCCGTAGCCAAAGCGGGGTAAGTTTTCGCGCACGATCGATCGATTCGGCTGTGCCGGGGCTTGGTGCCGGAGGTTGTAGGGTGGAAGGGTTTTTTTTTCTACTACCGATCGCTACTTGTGCCGGGCACCAGCGTTTGCCGGAAATTCTCACTCTGGCAGTGTTAAACTCCGTGGCGTCTGTGTCGTAGTTTTTCTAAAGGCACCTTAAGGTCATTAGGCTGCACGTTGCATAAACATCACTCAACGCGGGAACGCGGGTTTGACAAAAGGAAATTAATATGTATTGCTCGTTTAGTTCGATTATGATCGCTGCGGGAAAAAAAGTGGACCTTTTGAGGAGAAAAGTCGACAATTGCAATCATAACAATTTGTTTCGGAATGTAGTTGGATGTTGTCAATAAAGGATGTTACTTTCAAACGGAGGTTGATTGTGTCAAATGGTCAATATTGAGTTGGCGAAGATAGCGTTTTGTTTGACATAAGTTCTAATTTGATATAAAAAACACTAAGCATTATGGAACATGTATGAATAACTAGTAAATTTCACTTTACAAATATCTTTAAAGGAAACCAAGACTTGATGGTCTGCACTAGCCATCGCAGGGCTATGGAGAATGAATCTTCTACTTCTCGTATGGGGGCACGGTCTATTCGGAGCTTGAACCCATAACGGGCATGTTGTTAAGTCGTTCGAGTTGACGACCGGCCCCAGGAGAATGAATGGCTGAATATGATATGTTTCTTGGCTTCCTTCCGCTTCCTGTCCGCATAACTCATCAAGGTATTATACTGAAGTCTTTTTTGAGGCTAAGATTTGGAATAGACGTAGTATTCAACCGTGTAACTTACTTTTAGACTTATTATATAGATAGCTAGGGATTCTAGTTACACGTTTCACGTATTCACCAATCGCTGTAACTAATTAATCCTAAAAATTCAAAGGAAAAGGATAAACTCAGGTAAAAATTCCATAAAATCTGATAATGACAAGACGAAGCAAAACAATTATTATTCAGCATTAAAATCCATACGTATCGTACGGGGAAATAAGGCGGTAGTTATTATAGTATGTAAGCATAAAAGTACTGATGATTTTGAACAAAAAAAATAATAATAATAATAATAAAAATAATAAAAATAATAATAATAATAATAATAATAATAATAATAATAGTAATAAAAATAATAATACTAATAATAATAATAATAATAATAAAATAATAATAATAATAATATTAATAATAATAATAATAATTATAATTATAATAATAATATAATAATAATAATAATAATAATAATAATAATAATAATAATAATAATAATAATAATAATAATAGTAATAATAATAATAATAATAATAATAATAATAATAATAATAATAATAATAATAATAATAATAATAATAATAATACTAATAATAATAATCATAACAATAATAATCATAATAATAATAATAATAATAATAATAATAATAATAATAATAATAATAATAATAATAATAATAATAATAATAATAATAATAATAATAATAATAATAATAATAATAATAATAATAATAATAATAATGATAATAATAATAATAATAATAATAATAATAATAATAATAATAATCATAAAAATAATAATAATAATAACAACAATAATAATAATAATACGAAAAATCCAGGAATTGAAAAATTGTGGGGGTTATTCTGAAATTGTACTTGAAATTGTACTGAAATCATATTTGACTTTAATACTTTAATAAAAACGTTACTACCGACTAATAAAAGTAATCAAACCTTTTTGGGGATTGTTTGGCTAAATCTTTTCTTCCTATTTTGTACTTTTACTATGCAATGTCTTATCCAGCTCTTATTAGTATTAATAAGTAGTTATTATTCATCTTACCAGAGGCCACATTTTTTTTCATTCTATTGGCCTCTACCACCTGTTTGATCCATCGTTGTGAGTTATTTTACAAAACACATCCGATTGAACGAAGAGGTTCGAAAAAAGTGTTGTCCTTTTTTACATTTTCATTTTCAACCGGAGCACACACACTTGATAGCAATTTAAACAGTTTAATATGAGCGTCGTGTAGTATAACTATTACATTACAACCTCATTCGTGATTTAACTATTTTTCTTTTAAATATTACTTTTACTTTCGGCACGTTTAATTTGCAAAACACCTCATAACATTTTTTTTTATTTTAGGTTGCACCTGCTTTCTCACTCGCATAAAGCTTCATGTACACACACTGGTTTGCCAACCACACCATGCTTTAACCGCTCTATACGATTTATCTCCTGCATCGATCATTCCCGCCATAATAAGATCGATCGCGTGGAACATTCGTTGTCTTTGATCACCATGTCCTGCAAGCCGATGGTTTTAGTTTTTATTTTTACTTTAACTTCCCACTAATTGTCCCACATTCTGACCCGGTGCAAGGTAATTAAGGGGTGCGCTCACCACACCATGACAAACTTCGGCGAAACGATATCATAAAACGTGATAAATTGCGAACCCCGATTGGATTCGATAGGCGGATTAACGATCGATCAGATATCGGTCGGAGCGCACTGGGCCCAGCCACATGCAAAGGACCTATTTTGACGCTTTTGTTTGTTTTATGCACACTCTTTCCTTTTCAATTTTGTGATGTGAGAAACGAATAATGGATTAGATGTGGGCAGCACGATAACGGCTCGGATGTTTGTTGTTAGTAACTGCGCTAAGTGGTCTGATTTTAAGGCCTATTACGCGGTCTAATACAGATTTCGTATCACAACCGATCCCACTGAAATGTTAGCAGTGCAATTTTATTATGACATAATGTGTCCAATGCATGTAGCCTATTTGCTGGAGAAACATGTTAAGCTTGCTTGAACTGGCTTTGAAAGTAGCAAACCCTGATTAAATAATTAGGATGTCAAGGCAACAAAGCAAAAAACAGCAAAGAATAGAAGGAATTACATGATATCGACATTCAGGAGTTCTATTAATATATCAAATTAAAATACAAAACCTTGTTTCCTTGATTAGTTTTTCTATACATTATAAATGGATTACTGTTCTCAAAAAAGGAAGTATTTGTTAAAAAGATTAAAAAAGAGAAGATTTTCTCCTTTGCAGCAAATGCAAATGTGTTCAGCGGACCGTTATTTCGAATTAATACTGCTGGCGCCATGCCCCTGCAAGCGGAGAATAGCGTAAGCTTCATCCTATTTCGAGCAGCTTCTCACTCTTTCGAGCAATGCAGCGGCTCTCAACTATGCACACATTTTTAAATATTCAAATATGAGTGAGGAGTATATGTGCTAATAATCAAACTCAATCGCTACTGCTTGAAGCAATAATGATTATATTACCGTAAAATTTTGTTTCAGACCGACCGTGCAAGGCAATTTGTAGCACTTGTTGATGATGAGACCTATTCTTTCGTTACAAAAACTTCCTTGTATTTCTCTTTTTTTGTCAATGGACCCGTCCTGGACGATGTCCATAATCATCATCAGACTCTGCCGAGCACTCGGAACGGAAATAAAACTCAATGAAAAGATCAGATTGATGTATTGTGCCTTGAGAAAAAGTAGTTTAAATCAGTTAAAACATGTTAGCAGACGAATTCTAGCTCAATTTTCCATTATAGTCGCTAAACCGAGTACACCTCCACCAACTTCAAGTACAAATCGCATGGCTCTCTTTTAGTTTGATTATTTGTTTGTTGATATCATTGTCACACTCAAATTTAGTAATACATAGCCACCTAATAATTAGGCTAACTATCCTGATATTGATATACCAATTATATTTACTAGAAGAAATAGACTGATAGTCGAATGTATTGGCCAGCATTAGACATACCGTCGAACAGGAATCTATTTCATCAAAGACGTGGAAATATTAAAAATATCATGATGTTGGTATTGCCGGTCTTGTGGTACAGTCGTCAACTCGTACAACTTAACAACACGCCCGTCATAGGTTGAAGCCTCGAATGGACCGTTTCACCAGGGGCGCATTAAGCACTAAGCATACTAAGCGGCCGCGTGGGACTCCGATGTCTCGAGGGGCCCCGAAAAATGGGACCACTCCCGCTCACAAGTAATTTTACTTCTCAATCCTTCATTTCTTCTTCACTTTAAGCCAAGCCTCAGAAGGAGGCCGACCTCAGTAGTTTTATCATAAAAAGGGTGTCAATAGTAAACCTTAGAGGGGAAATTAGGATACTATCGGATATTCGAATTAGCTACTTTTTGGAAATCCCTTCCACAATTAATGCATTCCTCGGATAGAACAGTCCGTCACTCGAAGCTTTGCTGAGCAGCATACTTGAGGACGGTCCTTCGATCCTTTTGTCTCTGGGCTCCATCAAACTGGCTTTTTAAGCCTCCATCAAAGTGACTGTTTTCCTGGAATCCTCATCAATCGGTGTATTCCACGGTGGTGTCTTTCGAAGTTTGATCAATTATTTGGTTTAAACAATTGTAATGTAATAATTTTAGTCCAAAATCAACGAACCCACAGCTCTAGCTCATTTACATAATTTGGTCCTATACCTCAAATTTTTATCGACCGCTGTTATAAATCAATAGCGTTTTTTTTTGCATTAGGAAGAATTGTATATGACAAACATGAAGATTGCGAGGACTATCATTCGACATAAATCTAGATGCCCGTTGGGAGTTTACATATATCGAAATAAATAATAAAGTTCACATGACTTGAACCTGACATGAATAAAGTTCACATGAAAAATGGAATCAGTGCTCTTTTTGAACGGTATGTGATAAAAGCGCAAAAAAACAAAAATATTCTCAAAAACAGATGAGAAAACACACAATTCTAAGGATACAGGAAAAACAATCTCAGGCTTGGAGAAAACCAAATAATTTAGGAACTGAGTATGAGAATGAAAAATGTTTCAAATAAATAGCAACAAGGACCAAACCACACAGACGAAACTATAACAAGTAGCTTAAACCAGTGACGCTAAACCACACCGTAGAGCGTGTGTGGAGTTACATACACCGTGGAAAGCTACATCGGGCGTATGGAGCCTCATGCTGCCTGTGGAGCATGTGGAGTGTGTGAAGCTACATAGAGCTATCGTCTCTCTTAGGCCATTGAGCAGACGTCATCTTTTCTTTGTAAAGAGCTACTTTACACAACACAAGTGCTGATCGTCAATGGGGAAGCAAGCAACGCATATACCTTTGCAGTACAACTGAGACCCCTACGGTAGATGCAAGAGTCTGTTTAAGTGTTTGTATTTAGAAAAAATATAATTTCGAAAACGTTCAATAAAAATGAACTGTATGCTTCTCTTTACTTAGAAAATCACAAATAAATGCTCGGTATGCTGTTTACACTCAAAAAAGCTATGTTTATAATGTCCGAAAAAATTAAATACTTATTTTTCTTCAAAATATTCCTAGATGGGCAAGTACAAGATTTAGTACATGGAACCATACCGCTCCGGGAAACAAATCACCAATCCATAAGGATGGTTGATCTCATATTAGTCTTGCTACTGATCTTGAAGCCTTACCAGTCCTGAAAGTGATCCTGAACTCATATTGATCGTGCAACTGATCCTGAACCCATACCCAGGTCCTGGAGCATGATCCCCAACTCATACCGGTCTGTTACTAATCTTACTTCCAGTTACTTGATACTAAAATTAATACAGTTTCCTACTACGATCTAGTGCCTGAACCATCCATTCTCGGCAGCAATTGTTTGTACAATTCTATGTAAAGAACTTAGCTATCCAAGTAGAAAGAAACACATGTGGCGCTGCTTACTACTGTTACTGCTTACAAGAATTTGTTTCTAAGGATGTGATCAATTTCTTCTTGGTTTAAGTATTCTTTCTACTCATAATCTTTCTACTTAATTCCTTAATTTGCTTTATTTTAAACAATTCTACACGAATCTCTCGACAGAGTGATTCAACATGTTACAAAAGCCATAATTTCACAAATAACGCGAACGTCGAAAATAGCCCCAGGCAGCGTAAGGGCATTGCAGCAGAAGCGGGAAGGAAATAGCTTTATTTCCTGTGCGTAAACGAGACAGCGTTTGAGTGTTTGTGATATTTTTACACAAACAAACACACACACACACACGTACACGAAACACACAACGCAAAACTCGATGAGTTGGCCCGCTTGCTTGTGCTCTTGTGGGGGTGCGCAAGCAGAAATGTGAAAATCTGAGGCCACTTTTGTCTCAGCCCCACACGTGTTGCCTGTCTCGCTCGCGCTTGTGCTTCTCTCCTATCTCGTCTCTCTCTCTCTCTGGCTCGCTGTTGCGCTCTCGCTCTCACTCTCTTTCACACTGCAAAGTAGGTACATCGATTGGGGGCTGGTGATGACGCACCAACACCATTGCGCCCAGGTGCACGCACACTAGCAGAGCGTTGTTGAGCGGACTTTACCACACAGACGGTCAACCCCCTAAAACAGCACACATGCGGCGCAGTAGTGCTCTCTCTCGTTTCGTGATCGGACGTCGTGCAGCTCCGTGACGAAGAAATACGCGCAATATTTCCATCCGGGTGAGGAGAAGTGTGTGTGTGTCTGTGTAGTTGGTGATGATGACGGCAACTCACGGGAAAGATTTTTCTACCGCGTGAATCAACAGTGCCGTCACGGTAAAGGGCTTACACTGCATAGCAAAACAACAACGGTGCTAGCGAGAAGATTGTTGGTAAACAGTGCGTGCGTGTTGCACGTGTGTGCCATTGTGTGTTGGACAGTGAAAACAGGAAAAGTTACTAGCAGATTAGGCAGCTTTTTTCATCGCCCCGAATTGCTGCCAATCGGGAACTAAATTTCCTCCCTCTCGAAGGGGGTAGAGGGGGCAAACACTACAAAAATAGGCAAAAACGTGCACAAACACACACACCGTCTCACACGCAGGCAAAGAGTTGTGTGTGTATGAGTGTGGTTGCACTTGTGAAATATTCTTCATCGCACTAAAGGGAGAGAGTAGCACGCACAGCCCGTATACGCGTGTCAGTGCGTAAAATCGCGCGTAACAGACTGAAAGGGAAAACCCTGGCCTCAACCACACACACACATGCTGGGGGGGCATTTCACAATCATAGCAGGCTTAAGCTGCCAAAGGGGGAGAGCAGGTCCGCAAAAGAGTTTGCTCAACAGTGAAAAGTGTCAAAAAAGTGTGTGCGTGTAAAAGTGGTCAAACGAAAAGGGCCTTGCAAACCAAGGAAAAGCTGTAACTCAGCACGTGTGTAGAGAAGAGTGGTGTGTGTGTGTGTGTGTGTGTGTGTGTGTGTGTGTTTTATTGCACCAGATTGTGACTTGCTTTACAACTGTTTGCGCATTTTACAATAACCACAACAAAAGAAGTACGAATGGATTCGAACAGCCTGCTGAGCATGAACCTGGCACTGAACGTGGCGCGGAAGTGTCGCATCTGCGGCATGGACATACTCGATCTCACGTGCGCCTTCCCGATCTTTGGCAACGATCGGGTGGATCAGAAGCTGGAGCGCTACCTGCAGCTGAATGTAAGTGTACACGAGACCATTACTGCTTGAACGGACATCAGGACAATTTTTCGGTACTTACGGGATGGAGGACATTCATGAACCTGCAGTCTTCTTATAGATGGTTATTTGAAGCTTAAATGGCGTTTGCTATCGACATTACTTATTAATTTACGGGCAAAGTTGTAAAGAAAATAACTAAATTCCCAGATACAATTGTAATCAACGAAATACATCAAGAGATACTGATAACGAAAGTTAAACTGCTTCTTAACACTCAACAGTTCTGGGACTGTTTTTGAACCCATAGCGATATTGAAACTGATCGTAAATTCATTCCAGTCCTGGATTTGATTCCCAAAAACTAATCCCGTGTAAGAACTGATTTCGAAACCATACCGATACGGAAACTAATCCTCACCGTTTACCGGCCCTGGAATAGATCTCAAACCCATGCTGGTTCTGGAACTAAGACAATACCGATGTTTTCGATTCTGAACCCATCACAGTCCCGGAACTTAATCCCTATCTATTGCTGGTTATGAAACTGATACTAAACTCATACTGGTACTGGAACATATCCCAAACACATGCCGGAACCTGAAACTGGTTCTGACATCATACCGATTCTGAAATTATTATTGAACGCGTGCCGGTTCTGTAATTGATCCTGACTCCATAGCGATCCTGGAACAGATCCTAAAGACAGACCAGTCCAGGAACTGATCCTGAATCTATGTCAGTCCTGAAACTGCTTCTTTTTATATCATATTAGATAGAACGAATCGCGGACGTGTCCAGGAATCACAATATCCTTTTCCATTCAAGGCCTGAGTCCGCAACCACTCCCAACAGCAGTTGTTTTAATAATTCAGTGAAGTAATTTAGTCTGATCCAAGTAGCCAGGAAGTATTCAAACTTATGCGCATGATATGTTACTACTGTGAACTCTCTCTCTAATCTGAGACCTCTCCAATTGGAAAACCCGCTCTTATTTGAACCTCTGAAATCTGTATCCCTCTTATTGAATGTTGCCATATTGAATGATGTATGCTCCAGTCTGAAATCGTGTTCGTAGTTTCTGATAGCAAAAGTTAAGGCTGCATTCTAACTGTTCTATCTCTTTCTAGTTTGTAAGAACTTTGCACACACCTCTCTAATTTGTTCGACCTCTCTTATTTGAAAATCCCTCTTATTTGAATATCCCCTCTGTTATACTCTCAAATGAGAGAGAGTTGACTATATTTGACATTCAACGCTAATGGTTTGAGGGAGATACAACTTCCGCTTTTGATAATCACTTACGAGAGAGTATCCTCTTAAGTGGAAAATTTTTGATTCACAAATTGCACTTCGATTTAAATGGTTGCTGTGATGAATTATCTGTGAGATATTTCACCTGTCAAATAGTTCATTTCGCCCGTATTTTACACCCTTTGTGTCCGCACGGTTAGAGGACTCGGCCGAACCCTGCGCGTAGTGCTCTCCAGCGTGTTCACGTTTCTATGGTTACTGCGCCAAGAGCGCAGTTTTGACAGTTGCATGAAGCTCCCTCGTTCGCCGTGACCACCGTTAAGTTTAGCCGCCCTTTTGGCAAGCCCCGCAAGCTGCATTGCTTTGTGTAGAGATTCGTCTGTTTTCAAAGTATAAAATTATCTACCAGGCCTTTGACTTTATCAAACACACAGCCACACAAACACACTCGCACACACTCCTTAGTAGTGTGTGGTGTTGTACTCTCGGAGCGGCATATAGTGGTGGCCTTGGTCCTATCCCGACCCGAGATACCACCACACCACTTCTTAAAGGGCGAGCAAGCGAGAGAGAGAGAGGGAGCGAGAGACAGTGCGCCTAACAACACAGAAGCGAGAGATAAAGTGCACGTGTGTATGTGTTTGTGTAAAATTTCGTACTTCTAGCCCTTCCACCACCCTACGATGAAGGTGGAGGGGGGAGATGGTAGGAGGACTAGTCCACTGTGCATTGGTGTGTGCGCGCGCGCCTACTCTTCTAGCTAACGTATATGAAGCAAAAAAGAGCGCGCATTTTCTGGGTTACTGTGTTGGACCGCCGGATCGACCGAGAACTACTGAACGTCGCGGCCACACACATAGGCCATAAATCGCGCGGCTGCTGTAGGCAGGCTCAAACGCGCAAGTGGAATGTTTTCTTCTGCATTGCTCGTCAGAACTAGTGGAAGAAATGGAAGTTTGAATACAGCTAAACAGTTTAAAATTTCGTTTATTAACCAGAGTGTACTGAGAATACGGTTGTGTACTATTTTGTGGGAACAGGAAGCTTGTGTGAGTTGCAAATATAAACCAAAAGCAAACGTAAAATAGTTAAACACATATTTCTCGACAGTGGTTGGATGCAGCATCTGAAGTGAAAAGTGCATTCGAAAGGTAAGCCCGAGTGCAGGCAAAAAGCGAATAATCAAAACAGTTCGAGGATAACAAATTAATTGTACACTCGGTGCAGTTTCGCCAGAGTGCTAGAGTGAATATAGAAAATAATCGTCAGTGCAAGCAGTTGGATTAGAAGTGAGACAAAAAATGATGGCCTTAGCAGCAGCAGCAGTAGTAGTAGTAGTAGTATTAGCAGTAGTATTAGAAGAAACATAGTACACAAACACACACGCCAGCAACAACGTCACTCGCATGATGCATGGTGTATTGATTTTATTTTTAAAAACACCTCACAATATCACTGTCCCTACACACACATATGCACACACACTCACACACATACCCCCAATGCCATCAGAAGACGGTGAAATCCCCAATCGTAAACATGCCCCGCAAGAGTGAGCGAGAGAGAGAGTTACATTCGCAGTGTAACCGAGGCGAACCTAAAACTTACGCCTCACGATTGCGGCGCTGCATCGCACAAAGAGAACTCTCGTCCGATGCAGCTCACTCACCATGTGTGTGTGTGTGTGTGTGTGTGTGTGTGTGTGTGTGTGTGTACGCAAAAGTGCATCCTCTCTTACACTAAATCCCCTGCACTTGCAATGCGGCCCAGTGAGTGAAAAGAAAAGGCAACAGTTTGCACCGCATCGAAGGAAGGTCTTCGCGCCATTTTGCGCCCACTGGAACCGTGCATGTGTGTGAGTGTGTGTGTGTGTGTGCATGTGTCCAAAACGTGTTTACGAACAGAAGAGAAAGTTGCGATTTACACACACAGCTGGAGAAAGGCGCCAGGTCAGTGGAGGGAAATCGGTGCTAGCGCGGAATTTGCAGCGAAGGCAACGGGCTTACGCGCTCGTTCACGCGCTGTCGCAGCACCACACGGCGCGATATCACCACGTGTACGCGCGCTTGAGGCAGCGCGACCGTCTCCGGCTGCGGGAAAGAGACAGTGATTAGTGCGTGATTATGCAAGTAAGGTGCGAACGAACGCAGCGCGGGCGCTCTACGCTCTCGCTCCATCGTGTACTGTGCGTCGTAACCTAGCGACCAACTTGCTCCAACGCACCGGACGTGCACACGGTCAGCACGTTGCTGCTGAGTGAGAGAGCGTGCTCTATTTTTGCGTGGCGAGTGGTTCTTTCTCTCTCTCTCTCTCGCTTTGTGTGTGTGCGTGTGAGGACAGGCGCGTGAAACGTACGGGTAGACCTGTGCAAGCGGGAAAGCAAACAAACAAACCCCCCCTCGAACATGCCCGTCATCATCAACCCCTATCGCGCTTGGCGAACAAGCACGGTGTTTGCGCGATGCTGTCCAACAGGTGCTTTGTTGATGAATGTTTGTAAAGGTGGACATGTTGTGGTCAGGGAAACATGAATATTAACATTACTTGTAACAGATTTGCGTTAAATGAAAGATGAAATTAGTTTTAATTGAATATGTTAAACATTGTGGAGCATACAGTCGGTTATTGTTCTTTAAAATGGAATTTCTAAAATGGTTTGTAACCATTAATTACTTCTGCCTTAGTCGATGTTTTCGTTACTTCTGGTGTATTATTAATTCATTTGTTTGAAAAAAAGTTAAATAAATGTTTGGTATTGTTTTTTTTTTTTTATTAAATTCATTCGTAGCTTTTTGATGCTTGAACCCTTTCCGTTGATTGAATTTATAAGTCCCAAATATTTTATGAACAATTCTTTAAAGTAACAACTCGAGTTTTAGCCTGAAACTGGTACAAAATTGTTAATGTTCGGAAGTGTTTTACCCTAAGATATTTGGTTTTGGTTTTTTAAGCCATCAATCAAGAAACTTGGTGACGACAAGAGCGATTTCTATGAGAAAAATACTCGGAAAAATACCTACTTGGAGAACATTATACTTCTGCAAAACGTTTAGAAATCAGCTGAAATCAGATGTCAGCTCAACAGCACTTGTTATTTTAGATAGGATGTTACAAACGATTTCAAGCTTTCCACGAGGCAGCACCAAGAAGACTAGATACTACAGGTGGGCTAATGACTCTGATTTATGACAGTCATAATGAATGAGGATTTCTATTGAGATTGGCTGGAAGAGAGTAACGGTTATTAAGGACACACCTTACAGCATAAAAAATAAGAATTCACTGCTTCTAACGTATGTAAATGCTGTTTACAATTAATATCAGCTCAAAAGTATTGGTAATCCATTGTTATTTATTGGATGTACGTTACGGCCAGTTTGCCATTATTTTTGCGTACCAAATCTTGTTAGTTGACACAGAACTGTGCAAATTTTGGAAATATCATAGGGCTATGGCCAAGTGAAAATAATCTGTAAAAACTATGCTACCATTTTCGGTAACGTTTTGGTCCGCCTGGTCAAATGAGTCCCTAGAACACTTATCGGAAATGTGCGCTTCTTCGCCCATCGTTGAGGACACGCTTTAGCTATGCCAAGGAAAAAAAGATCAGTCCAATATCTTTTAAAATCTCGAAACACCATTCATAAATGTGATAAAAGATACGAAATTTATGCGATCCACTGAAATTCGGAATGAAGACTCATTTCATAGCAAAATGGTTGGCAATTGTTATCAGTTATAATTAATACATCGACTATTTTGGGTGGTCAGATGCATAGGCCAAGCGCCATATACATAGTCTTAATCAGCCAAATACCGTTGGTGCAAGGTTCCAACCCAAGTATTTTAGTCATTTTGAAGAGAGTGTTATAGTTTTTCATAATTTTAGAGTGGCTGCATTTTTTTTTTCGGCGGCTGCCACTGTATATAATACTTCAACCATGCCTATATCTTCAAACAGAAGATTAATTAGATTACTAAAATCAATGTAATCATTTGCTCTTCTATTGACATAGTGGCTAAAATTGGAATCCACTTGGAATTTGTATTGTGATTGTCTAAAGAGGGTGCGATAGAATCTACTTCTAATCATACAAGATTGTCATCATTCTTGTAATATTTAAGTCCTACTAGATATACTATAACATAATATGTAAGGCTATCATCCCGACGTAGGTCTGGATTTGTGAGGATAGTAGGATCGTTGGTGGAACCTACGTTTGGTCTTTGGTCTATCCCACAATAGACACACCAATCAGACACCTGTAGCCATGCTCATTAGCAGTAAAGAATGGATCGACAATGATTGTTGTGCCAAATGCAAAGAAGAAGAAGAAGAAGAAGAAGAAGAAGATATCCATGAGTAATGTTAAACCAACAGTTTCGAAAACTGGAATGGAATGGACTTGGGAAAAATGGTATTTACCCATCTACTACTTTGTAGACTACTGTTCTTGTCCTTGTCCTCCTTGTGTCCTTGTGGACGATTCAACAAAGATTAGCTCACCGTACACCTTAAAATTACAACATAGGATATACCTTACAATACGGTAGACTCTCCCGACTTTAATATGTCCAATATGATTGCTGCCTGTTCTATCCCGTGATACGCTTCGGTTACATAGGAAAGCCGCAGATCAATGAGCGTATGCAAAGATTCTACTCCACGGTCTAAATAGTATCCACTTCCCATCACTAACCACTTCCCCTACATTCTTCCTTCCATCTGCAGATACAAATCGATGACCTGCTCCCGAAGTGCATCTGTGGATCGTGCTATCTGAAGCTCGAAAGCATCGACCAGTTCGCGCTGATGGCCAGCCGCACCGAGGAAGCGTTCCGCGCCTGGCTGGGCCGTCTCCGCGGGCTCAACAGCCCAGCCGAGGCGGCCAAAAACGTCAACGTAATGTTGCCCCTGTTTCGTCTCGATCCCGACGGTGGTGCCGATTCGAAAAAGGGACACAACGCATCGGCCGCCAAAGACGCACGAAGCAATCCTTCCCCGACCGTATCGGCCGCTACACCACCGGCCAGCGTCAGCCCGCCCGAGAAGGGCATCATCTCGTACAGCGATCTGAAGCTGGGACTGCTGATTAAAGATCAGGAGCTGCTGAAGCTGATCCTGAAGGCGCTCCGATGGGCGGAGAACGATCGCCGTGCGTCGTTCGAGGTGCTGATACAGCGGTTGAAGAATTCGAGCTTTCGGGAGATCCTCTCCAACCGCAACCTGCTGAATGATAGTGATCTGACGCAGCTGCTCAAATCGTACATCGGGCAGGGTGTGATGAACAGCTTTGCTGCGATGCCTCCTCCGGCCGCATCAACGCCGCTGAACAATAATCATGTTGTGCCGCCGGCGGTTATGTTTCAACCACCGATCAATCCGACTGGTGGCGTTAAATCTGGAAATCAATCCGGTTTTCTGGCACCGGTTGGACCGATTGCAGGTGTTAATGTGAATGAGTATCGAATCGATGAGGCCAGCGTCACGCAAATGGAGGTAGGGGTCGATCCCGATCTGTATCTTCCGTACGAGGACGAGGATAGCAGCAGTACAAACAAGTTTGAGGGAAGGATCGAGGATCGGCAGGAAAACACGGTCACGATCAAGCTGGTGACGACGAACGTTGCTGGAGATATGATTGAAAACAAAAGGGTAAGAACAAACATCGTTTTGTCCAGATTTTACAGAATTGTAAATTATTTAAAATAATTTGTCCCCTCCATCCCTCCCCAGATGATTCCTGCAATCCTGAACGTCCGCGGCAACAAGCGCTTCCAGTGCAGTGCTTGCCCGGAGTGCTTCGAAACGAACGGCGAACTGCAACAGCACATCGTACGGCGACATCTGCCCAGAACCAATCGCACCGTTATCACCGAACAGGGCAAACCGGCGATCAAAATTCGCGTTCGCAAGAACAAACCCATCGCCGGTCCTTTGCTACCGCCGAAATTGATCTCCCCTTCAGCACCGGGCACCCTTACCGCAACTACTCCCTCACCGACCGTGCCTACCCGCGACAGTGGTGGCGTGACGGTGACCGAATCCTCATCTCCAATTAAAATTGTGCCACTAAAAATCCCTGCCTCGACCACGATTACGGTTATTCCGGCGACACCGCCACCAACGACCACGGTCCCGGTGGAACCTAACAAACCGCCAACAGTCGAGCAGAAGGTGGAAGTAAAGCCACCGCCCATAAAGAAAGAACCACCCTCAACGTCTGAATCTCCCGCCAAGGCAGAGCTTCTGGTGCGCAAATCGAAACGAAAGACCTCGCTCAAACCGGAAGTCAGTTCGCTCATACTGGAGAAGCAGCAGAAAAAGCGAAAGGTACAGCAAGTGGTGCAGAAACCGGTGCAGAAAGAGGCACAGACTCCTGCACCACCAGCACCACCACCACCAGCACCACCTTCACCGAAACCGAAGACTTCACGCAAGTCCAACGCGTTCTGTGCGCTTTGCCGCAAGCGGCTAACACCGAAGCAAACGATGCGCGTGCACATGCAACAAGAGCACTCCCGGTATGAGTGTGAAAAGTGTGACCGTGCGTTCAAGAGTGCGATGAATCTGAGCCGCCACCAGCAGTACCATGCCAGCAGCAGTAGTACCGTGCCGACCGAGCTGGCGTCGTCGTCCGCCGGTACGAAAAGGGCACAGAAAGCAGCCAACCCACCACCCCAGCAGGAGGAGGAGAAGGAACAAACGCACAAGTGTTCCTACTGCGAGAAAGCATTTAAACGGAGCCATCACCTAAAGGTGCGTTTCGGTGGTTTGCTTTTCTCCTGATCGTTGACTAATCGCACTTGCCCTTCTTTATGCTTACAGCTACACCTTAAACATCACAAAAAGGATGCAACGTCCGCTGGGAGCGGTTTGCGCAGACGGTCGAAGCTTAATCAGAGCAGCAGTAGTGGCAGTGCCATAAAGAGCGTACTTGTTTCGTCTACCGCCGAATCTGGACAAGGCAGTAAAACTCGAAAGATGGAAGCGACCAAACGTAAAAGTACAATCACTAGGAAAGTTAGATTTTCCTGCTAGGTTTTTTTTTCTATTTCTTTGCTTAAATTCCCTAACCCGGAAAGCTTTAAATGTAGGTAAATGTTGATTTGTTTCTTACGTCATTGTACGTGTGTGTTTTTTTTCCTATATTGCAAAGAATTGCCTTCATCGTTTGAATACGTGTTACATTACGTAAAGAGAACTATTTTATGAAAATGAAATAAAGTTAAATTCATTACCATTTTTCACATGTTATCCTAGTTCATTGGTACGGTTTTATGGTTGAGAACGACAAGTTGGTAACATGTTCAGCACCTCTCAGCTTCAGGATATTTGATCCAAGCATCTTCCATGGGTTTGACATTATCAGTATATCACCTAAACCGGTCCATGGTACAGGAGGGCGGTCCCGTGGTACAGTCGTTAACTCGAATGACTCAGTAACATACCATGCCCGTCATGGGTTCAAGTCTTGTCTTGTGACTATCTGAAAGTCTGTTATAGGGCCGGCATGTCCGCGTAGGAAGTTTACGCCAAATAGAAGAAGAAGACCTAAACCACTTGTATTTAGTAGTCCGGTCCGATGAAGGGCATCATTAAGAAGGGCAAGAGCATGCCGGGGCAGCCGTACACGCTGTCCCGGTTGCTGGATGACAAGAGGCACATCAACATCCTGCAGGTGCAACACATCTACCGGCAGTTCGATCTGATCGCGGAGCAGGTCCCGGACGACGACGACGACGACGACGAGCACGATATTTCGTTCGAGACGACGGCGATGAGCAAAACACGCCACGTGAAGGGTGTCTGGAAAGCGCTAGCGGACGCCATGGACGCTGAGACCAGCGAGGAGAAAGAGCAATTGGAGCAGGGCGTGAACCTCAATACGAATCCAAAAGTATCAAAGTACCTACATTTGAAATCATGGATTTGATAATATAAGTGAATTGTAGAGAGTATAAGTGGCTTTTTTCCGTTAGATCTCTTTACCAAAAGAATCCATGAGTTCTTGGTTCCCTGATTGGTGTATTGACCGATGTACATAATCTTATAGGAAACAAACTTTGAGGACTTTGATGAAAATTGATCCAGCCCAGCTGACATACTTCCGAACCAGGTCCTGATCCACTCACTACTTCCTTAAACCAATTATACAGCCATGAAGCACCCAGATAAATTCTTTCCATAGTAAAGAAAACTTTCTAAAACACACACACATTATTAAGCCATACCGATCGCCTCCTCCTTCCTGCTGGTACACTCTTCCCCGCAGCAACACACATTTTATTCCATCATCCCTCGTCACAAGCTACCAGCCGCGCGTGCTTAATTCGTACAATTTAACAGTTTGCATACTATTACAGTGTGTTTGTGTGTTCATTTCGTAGCTTACAGCTACACCACTAAACGTGTTCGAACAGTAAATCAGTGTCGCGTTGAAAAACAACTCTCTTCAGCCCCATTTTACCCCAGGATAGTGAAACGTTCAAATGTTTTCTTGTACCAAGATGCTTGTACAAGAGAAAGTGTGTGTGTATATTGGTTATGTGTTTGAGGAACGAGAACATGTTCCATGGGATTGGTTTGCTGTTGCTCGCCCCCACTGTCCAATCGAAGGAATGCATCATCTCATCGTGCAGCAGCAGTGCAATGTAGGAGTGTAAAGTTGCAAAGTTTAGCATATTTTAGACTTTTTTTTTTGCATTTCAACAGTGGAATGCCTTTTACCGGCTTCATACACTGTACAAAGTATTGCTTTGCTCAAACCAGAGTAATTGAAATTCATACCATGAAAGCTTATTTTTAAAAGAGTAATTCATTATTGCTGTGTGTTTGCCTTTTTGTTGCGTTTTCTCTTCTAAACTATAGTGTGTTGCGTGGGGCGGACTATCACATTTCTGGCAATGTATTTACTCAGAGCACTCAAAGGTAGGTTTAGGTGTGTGTTTATGTGTGTGTACATGATAACTCTCTTCAAATTGTGCATTGTGTCTCTGTGGCCAAAACATCCTACCAAAATGTGTGTATCGTGTAACTCATTTTTAAGGCACGGTGATCGTTTGCTGCAGCAAAGAGTTCTGGCACACCTTTGCGCCCTAGATAGAATACACCACATCTACTCATATACATTATATAGCTTGTTCTGTACTGTGTTTATTCATTTTTAAATTGTTATTCAATCTCCTAAACTCAATATCGCACCGTATACGGATACACACAAATAACAAACAGCGGTTCATCCTCTTATCCTTGTTCTCGAAATCTTTTCTTAATTTGCAACCAATTGCTTGCCATTTTACATTTACTTGGTAACGTTAGTTCTACTATTTTATCGTTTAAACGCTCTCACACGAACTTTCCCACTCTACACAACAAATCCATCAATATCACAAGACGCTTCCCTTTGGGTCGCTGAAGCGATAATATCGATCGCGCCGCACTGGGTGCGATTATGGGGCGGGGCCAATTTAAATCGTTTTACTTCCAGTGTTCCTGTCCTGTTGGGATTCCTGTTTGGGCTTTTGCTAATTGGAAGAAGGTACAAAATTGTAACGTACGCTGTTCAATGGTTTCCCTTCCATGCGAATCTACATGTGCTTTTGTGGACTTTTAAGGAGCTTTATGGGTTAGAAATGCCTTTTAGTGCGCTTAGTTGTTGTTAGGGTGAATATGTTGGAGAGCTATGTGTTTTTGTTCTCTCTTTTCTCACTAGTCACACCTCTTCTGTGTTAATAGAAACTATTAATCCAACTATTGATCCTCCAGTCTGCTCCAGAGTCGGGAATGGAATCGTGTTGGACAAAAAGGAATGACTGTCAAAATATGATTATATTTAAATATATATGTATGCTTTAACAACGTATTGCAGGTTCCCGTAGAGGTGTGTTTGTGATTCAAAACTGGCTTGTGTTTGTTTGTTTGTGGTGCCGTGTTTTTATTCGATTAAAAATAAGCTTTCATGCAAACCTATGGCTTGGAAAGAGTGTAGCTACTACATTAACTAATCTAGCGCGCATCATAACAATTTGTAACCCACGAACGCCACAGTCATCCAGCTTGAGAGCTGACCAGGCTCGGGCAAGTGGGAAGAAAGACCAACCAACAGTGTATATCGTACCTGCTAGACTTTCAGCTCCCTATTGCCTACTACACTACCATACAATTGCACGTTTCTGGGGCGCAAACAACAAATTCGGTCGTTCGAGTATGTGTTTTATGTATTGAAATGTGGTTTTCTCCGGTAAAAACTGTCTTCATCTACGGACAAACGTTGCACTACTTTGCACACAAAATACACTCACTAACACACACCCACAAACAATCTGTGCGATGATCCTAACAGCACCCTTGGTAAAAGGGGATTAGTTTTGAGAATATCTGTTCTTTTTTCCCCTGCCATTTCCACGGGCCGGATGCTTTTAAGAGTGAAAGTTGTTCCAGGAACAGCACCACGGAAAGGAGTTTCCACTGGTTTTGGGATGAATTTTAAAAACAAAATAACTAAAGAAAAACGAAACATATAACTTAAAAACACCATAAACCGCACAACACTGCATCAATGTTGTTTGCTGAAATCGAAGAACAAACTGCCAACACACGCGCACCACACCTTTACAAGGTGTGTTGTGGTGGTGGTGTGTGAACCAGAGTTCCAATTTCCATCGTCTCGCGTGACCACCGACTTATCATGAGAGTTCGCCGATCGGTGCATTCTGCAGCCACAGCTCGTGGATGAAGTTGTACAGATTATCGCTTACTGCCACCTGTCATCAGTAGTAGAAATGCGTGTTAGTGTGTGTGTGTGTGTTTGTAAGATCGATCTCTCCATTCAGCACAACCCTCACACCACGTACCTTGTAAGGGGTCGGATTCAGCGTCCGCTTATGATCCTGGCGCAACGTGCGCAGCGAAGCCTGCACCCGCTCCCGGACCTCCTCAAGCGAGGGCAGCACCTGGGCCACCCGTCCCTCGGCCCAGTACACCCGGTACAGTGGTTCGACCTGGGTCGGAATGACGTACGCCCGCTTCGACTCCTGGAACGGATGGCGACACAGCACCTTCTGGCCGACCTCGGGCGGGTTTTCGTCCACCCGCTGCAGCAGATCGATCAGCGCGTGCCCATCGGCTCCGTAGAGCCGGAACACGTTCTTGCTGCCCGGCATCGTCACCTTGCCCACGTCCTGGCTCAGCTTGATCCTGGGCTGGTTGTTAATCTCCACCATCTTGTACACGCAACCGAGGGCCGGCTGCCGCTGGCAGGTTACTGAAAGAGCGAAAACAGTGTAATTAGTAAACACGGTTCATAAAGAGCCGCAAGCATTAGAGTGATCTCTTACCCAGATGCGTTCCGATGCCGAAGCAATCGATCTTGTGGCCCTGCTCGTTCAGGCTCAGTATCGTGTCCTCGTTGATGTCGTTCGATGCCACGATCGTCAGCTTGCTGAACCACGGCAGCTTGAACCGCTCCGCGATGCGCTCGAACGTTTCGCGCGCCAGGCAGCTCAGGTACGCCAGATCGCCGGAATCGATGCGAATGCCGATCGCACGGTAGCCCTGATCGTTCAGCCCCAGCGCTACGGCACAGAAGTTCAGCAAACCGCTCCTGTGGCACGCAAGTGTGGTTGTGTTTGTTTGTTCGACAGAGCAGGAACAAAAAAGGAATAAAAAATACACCCACCAGCAGCGCACCGTCGGAAGGTGGCGCCGCAAAAGTGAGATGAAAAAGATCTTGTATTAGACATGAGATCAATTACTCCAAAAAACCCTAGCGATAGCAGCTTATCATAGGAAGGAAAAATGTAGAGAAAATGTTTCTTATAAGAAAAAGGCCCAGCTGCCTAGCGTTTGTAGTGAGATGACAACGAAATACCAGTTACTGGAATTATGCAGGAATGGCGCATATGTTGAACATTGATCACAATGAGGTACGACAATTAGTTTTGCACAACACTGAACGACTAATACAAATATGGGATTAGAATGAATGATATTTTTAAAACAAAATCACTATCTAAAAAGCATCTACCAATTACACACATCATGCCAGAAGACAACCACAACCAACCACGAACGATAGATTGGACGGGAATTTTATAGCAAATTTTGTTTTGCTCTTCATCTATAGAACTACTACTATTACTACTACTACTACTACTCACTAAGCCGCTCTTTAATGCTAACCTCGGCAGGAAGTGATGGTGGCGGGTCAAGTCGTAATAGCTGAGCAGTTCTATATGATGTGACGCTACTCTACTAAACTCGGCAAGGGAACGCTCAAGCCAGCACGTTCGGCTAAGTAAGGATGGTATTGTTGTGATGGTGGGTAGGAGGGGAGCAGGTGTTATGGAAGTTGGCGGTAATATAAAAGAGAAAATATCGCACAAAAACAGCAAAGAATAAGCAATGAAACAGAAATCGAATGCAAATGAAGGAAGAAAAGAAAGATTAAATAAAGAAACACAACAACAAAAACACTATTAGATGAACAAAGAGAAAATTGAAGAATAGAATAGAAAAGATAATATTGTGAAAAGTATACTATTAAATTTAAAAAAATATAATAAAAAATACTTATTCTTCTAACTTTAAAGACAACTTCTTCAAAATACTCAAACCTATCTGGTAAAATGCTTATCTTAAAATGTTATAAATGCTTTAGAACTTATATAAAAACATATTGGAATACCCATTTTCCCACGTGAAATTGTAAAAAAGAGAAGATAAGAGAAGCCAAAACAAAACAGAAAGGAAAGTGGTTTAAAAGCATAGATATAGATTGGCATTACAAAGGATGGTATTTAAGCATAGATATAAATACACTGATCACCAACACATATAAATTGTGAAATGATGCCGTTGCCAGCACTAAACAACAACATACAACATACAACAACCATTATTCAGACACAAAGCCATGCAGAGTGCTCTCTCGGACTGTGGGGAAGTATATGTACAATAATTTTGATTTTGAAGTATTTGTAATAAAGAACAAATCAGTGAAAAGTAAGAGTAAAAATGGAAAACAATATGTTAGAAAAAAACGGGAAACCGAAGACGAGAAAAGATCGATGGAACTATATCAATCAGGGTGGAATGTTTGATTTAGAGTTTAATAACGTGAAAGATAGAGAGAGTATGGGTGTGGCCAAATATAGGGGTGAGGAGGAGCGTTTTTTGTTTGTTTCTTCACGAAGTAGCACGATAATAGCAAACACTTCTCTAAACGTCTGTTTTGTCTGACAGAGCGGATTCAATGGAAGTTTTGGTTGTGGTTTTAGTTTTGTTTTTCGAAATTATCACTTGTAACATCTTTTTGCGTACACGTGTGTCCAATTAAACCACAAATTTGCTAAACACTAAACTATTTTCACAGTTGCACTAATTTCTCTGACAACGTCTCGTTGGAAAGTCCTTCGAAAGGTAGGTCCTCCCCTTGGGAAACGAATTTTGAGCAGAACGAAAGGAACGAAAAGAAAACACGAAACTAACACACGATGACACAAAATGACATTATTACGTTGGCTTATGTTATACAAATTTCATTGATGTGTTGCGAGCCGATTATATCAAGAAATTCCCTCACCCTGCTGCATGCAAAGTGTGCGCTGCACAAAACTTTTGTGTTAATGTGTTAAGTACAACCCGCTAAAACACTAACATTAACACAAAATAAACCGACTAAACACAAAAACGAGTAAACAAAAACAAAGAACAAAACATTCTAAACAGGACAAAAAGACAAGCTTCAAACACGGGAGCACCTTCCGCCCTAAAATTAAATCCTTGTTCAAACTATTACGGCCGAGTAAGAACGTTTATGCATGCAAAAAATCGATATGTGTATGTGTGTGTGTTGTGCACGTACATTGCAACTAAGGTAAATTGAAGGTTCTCGAGCGCGACTGCGAAGTTCATGACAGTAATGACAGGTGGATGCAAAAATCAAACTGCTCGATCAAGTCTCGATCGTTTAGTTACTTGGGAGTAGGATCGTTAATGTCTCAACAGTCCAAAAATGAGCCTCTCTCACACACGCACACATTCACACCAAAATCAAGGCCAAATTAACACACTCACACACGTAAAAACGTTAATCTGATCGTTAAAATACTGAGTCCTGCGTGAGAACGAGTTTGATGAAATAGAATGGGCTGGTGGTGTAGTGTGGTTGGTACTGGACGATGGAATTATGGACGAAAGGGCGCGCATTAGCATTCTCTGGGGGTGTATTGATGTATGTGTGTTGCTGTGTGGTGTGTGGACATTATCACTGGGAATCACAATGCCATTCTGCGTTTGTGCCATTCATTACCTGAAGGACTTTCCAACGGACTTGAGATGATGGATCATGGTGTTCAATGCTTCACAGTTTGCACAACGGATAATCTCATCCTCACCACCACCACCACCACCACCACCATCACCATCGCCACCGCTATCATCCTCTTCTTTCTGCTCCTCAATCTCCTCCTCTGGTACATCGACCTGATTCTCATGTGACTCATCATCTTCGCCCTGCTCCTCCTGCTCCTGCTCCGTTGCATTACGTACATTTTGATCTTCAATGTCTTCATTGCCATTTTCATCGCTTCCACCTTTGCCTGGTTCGCCCTCTCCCACCGGCACCTCGTCTTCATCTTCCACCGTGATCGATGGTGGTGGACAGGTTTCTTCCGCCGCGGCTGGCTCAGTCGACTCAGTTGCTTCCTCCTCAGCCTGTTGCTCCTGCTCATCGCCTGCCGATGATGGTTCCACATCCACATCATCATGCAGCGTGCAGGGTGCTTCACCGTGCTCCTCCGCGCAGCATCCGTTGCACTCCTCTTCCGGTATCTCTGGCAGCGCGGTACACCCCACCGGCAGCAGCGAACCTGCATCCGCGTCCTGATCGTGCAGCCGACCGGCACAGAGCGAATCGCACACAACGCTATCGGGCGGATCGGACAGTTCCTCCGTCGGTTCACCGAGAGCTTTATCGCTGGTTTGATGAAGATGGTACCCCGTGAAATCGCGATCGGTGATGTAGGGGGGGGGGGCACGAGAGATTGTATATATAGAAACAACATTGAGGAAGAATAATGGGGGAAAGGGGGTTTTGTTATAAGCATGAGCTAGTAGTAGTAGCAGAGCGAACTGGATGAAGATGTACTTTTTTGTTGTTGTTGCTTACAGCTTAAGGCTGGAGCGTTTAAGGACGGGCAGACAATAAACACAGAGGAAAAAGACACACACAGTCACGTTCTCGGAACGTGCAGAAAGGGTAATGATCGCCACAACACCCCCCTTTACACACACTCTCTCCATGCCCGGAGGATAAATGTACAGGTTTTGCTAATAACTAAAGCTGCGCAATAATTAACAAAGAAACAAATCTATACATATTGGTCTTAGATTTTCCTACTACAATCGCTTCCAAACAACTTCCATTGAAACCACTGTCAAACAATTCAGAATGATCAAATCTAGCTCCATTACCTACAGACACAAATTACACGGTCAATTTGGGGAGTGAGCCACACGCAAGTGACAGAGAAACGAAGTGGTGGGATACGGGACAAGAAAACTAAACCTACACAAACCAGAGTTCAGGACGCAAATGACACATCGAACGTAACAACGAAACAAATGGACGAAAACACAACGAATAGAACAAAACCGTTTTTTTAGAACAATAGAAAAACAAGATACACGTGAAGTAGAAAGAAAGAAAAGGTGTAGAAAGAATAACAGTACAACCGAACGAAACAACGAAATGAGATAAGTAACACCCAAAAAAAAAAACGCAGAAACGAAAACAACATCCGAGAGAGTAGAGCCTAGAAGCGGAATACCTCTTGACATCGTACGTGTCGACTAGGGCCATGAACCCGTCCGGGAACGCGATCGCAAACGACACCATCGCGGCTAGCTCGCCCTCGCTGCTCTCGTCCGTCGAAACGTCCAGCACGCTCGCGATTGCGGCTCGATGTTCCATCGCAAGCTCCAGCAAATCGCGGGTCGTGCCTAAAACAAAGACATGAAAGAAAGACATGAGCGCAAGAAGTATCCTGACGCAACACAACCTGAAGCGCAAATAGTGCCTTACCATCCTCCTTGTGCTGCAGTACGCGCGTCTTCAGCTCGTCGATTCCGGTGAACGAAGTAATGTAGGCGTGTGCGTGAGTACCTTTCACTGGAATGTTAAACAGCTTGCCGGCCAACACGTTCGATGTACCATCAAACCCACCTGGGAAAGGGATTGTTGGTGCAAAAAATTGATAAAAATAAACAAACACATGAAGTAAGATGATAAATGGTGTTTCATTTAAGTAAAACGGGGTAGGAGGGCACCATTAGGGTCCACTGTCAGCTGGAAGGAACAAAACAAAGATCGGTTGGGGGTGTGTCGAAACAGGCGAGTTTATTAAGAATCTGTGTTACTAACCTAGTTTCGCTTTTTGAGGTTTTTTTCCCAAATTCTTTCCTTGACAACTTTCCGCAAGTGGCGTGTTAGGCTCATTTACAAATAGTTTTTATTGCTCTCATTCTCTGTCTCTCTCTCTCTTTCACCGTCGTTTCCCTTCTCCCAAAGAGTCAGACGGTAAAAGTGGAGGACAGCCCTCTACAGCCGTTTACTTCGAGGAGCGCTACTAGCCAAATAAAATTCCCAAGCTACATTTTGAGTGTACTTTTGTCATCGACGCAACTAACTAGTGATAGTCATTTCGATAAACAAAATATAGTATATACAGGTTCTTCCCGAGATACCCCATTGATGCAGACCACATATCTGAAAGTCCCGTAAATCTAAAATAAAACGATTTCCAGCTAAAATATAACTGATTTTTGTGTAATTTAGCGTTAAGTGCTATTACACAAGATGTTTAAGCCACTAAATTAACTATTTGTTCAGATTAGTATTGATGAATTCTGACTGAAGATTTTTTACCTCTTTAAATGGTATTTAAAGGCACCGGTACATTACTCGCTAGTATAATTTCGTTTTTCACTAAGCGTATCTGGAGGCGACTGGTGGAAGCTATTCGAAGGTTTCGTCAGATTTGGACAGTTGCATATGTGAGTCTTCTTCTTCTTTGGCACAACAACTCGCTAAGGTAATTTAGATTTTCACTAACGCATCTGGCGGCGGCTTACCGAAGCTTTTTTTGGTCATCGAGGGAATGGTCGTGCCGGATCGCAAGATTAAATGGGTTTTATCGACTTTTGACGCAAAAATGACTGAAATGCGTGCAAAACGTATCGACCTATCGACAAAGCTTTTCCAGCCCAGTTTAAGTAAAAAACATGGTAAAAAATATATTTTCTGAAGCGAGGCTGCAAATTGTTTGGCAAAATGCTTCGGCCAGTCGCCGCCAGATGCGCTAGTGAAAATCGAATTTAAACTAGCGATTACGGACAATGTACCCGAGCCTTAATAATATCTGCCCATCAACAATGATTAAAACAGGCGCGCAATCAGAATGCTGCTTGGGTTAGACATCCACAGGCGTAACGCGTAAATATACGAATACAAATAACGTAAAGGACGACTGTTCTCGTCTTATGCACTCCAATTTTGTTTCACATTCTTTTTCCAGCTCCTATTCCCAGTAATTCACTTCCACTTAGACTAGAATTATACAGCCCGAAGTCATCATGCCTACGCCCTATTTTACTGCCGCACAAAAGCGATCCTTTCGTTTGTGTATATTTCATTATTTTTACGCATGATGATAGCGCATCATGCAAATTGCAACATCATTTTCCAAATCGGTCTGTAATAAACGCAGTTAAAGAATAGTATAGCACTTTCTGCCACCGTACTACATTCACTCTTCCTTTCCAACGCCTCGCTGTGATCGAAACGGCATATCGCTACCAACGAACAGGAACAGTTTAGTTTATATGGTGATGTTATTGATCAATCTTTGCCACGAGCCAGAGAGCACACCAAGGGAGGGGCGACAGCAGAGAAAGGAATCGCGCCCAGGAACGCGTTGAGCGTTAAATCGACCCCCCCAAACACAGTCCTGCGAAACGGTTCTGGGTTTTCCATTGCGAGCGTTTCGAACAAAAAAGTATATGCAGCTTTTTCTTTTCCATTCTGACTGCATTATTTCCACAGTGCTACTGTATGAATACCCTTTTGTTTGTGCGTGGGGAGGTTTAATTTTTCTAACAACATTTCGTGCTCAGCTCCGAAGCCTCTACTGCAGTAATGCATGACAAGCGTGTTGCTGAATTTTATTTTCAGGGCACATCGTTCCTTGTCTCTTTGGTGTCTCCTTGTTTCTTTGTTTCTTACAGCAGCCTCTATAATAATACTACCAAAAAATGGCCCGCAATGACTAATTGCGGTAGTAAAAATCATAGTTCATTCAGTTTTAGGATTCGAAGCAGCGTGAATCATCAGCAGTTGTTATAATAAATTAATTGCAGCAGCAACGCGCATAACACAATCGTCCAAACCAAATTATGATTTATTTTGCTACTTTTGCACGGGTTTTGAATAAGCTACCGTGTCATGCGACCGTGTCACGATGGACAAAGAAATTGCATGAGATTTGATTATAAATTATTAGCTACATTTTACTAGAATATCCAATACGAAAGAAAATTCAATATTATTGTTGACAATTTGTGAATAAAAAAAGAGTTTGTCATGGAAAGTTGGTTCTAGCTACGTGGTAAAGGTCAGACTCGTAAGTAGTTTTATTTACGAAACTTATTAGCTACAAAGAAGCTACTGCAAAAAAAGTGTTTCTCGGCTCTCATTGAGCGCAATGTTAGAGCTAACGGAGCTATGTAGAGCGTATGGAGCTACATGGAGCTTCGGGCGCTTCAATGAGCTTGCGGAGCTACATTGAGCCCGCCGAGTTACTCACTCTACAATGACAAGGAATGTGAACTTCCGCTGATGGATAATATAGGTTATCCCATCTTACTCCTATCCGGACACATCCCAAGACCCACCAAAGGCACGGCTTTTTATTCTATTTTCATGACTGGAATTTCATTCACACTGTATCCATAGAATCCCAAAAAAGTAAGTTACTATTCGGCGCAGAGAATGATTTGATTACATCCCTTAGAATTACGTATCTATATGGACTAGAGTTAGTATTTTCAATCCGAGAAAAGTGAGACTCCGAGAAAAGTGAGTCGACACAAAGAGTGACTGAGTTGAATCCTACAGGAGTGAGTCGTTAGTCAGCACAGTCAGAACATAAAAAGTAGTAGTGATATGATGTGTGTGGTGCCATATATTTTATAAATAAATTTTATAGATCTCACTGAAACCTATCATGCTCACCAGAAGTTGAGTTTCGTGGATCTTTCGTTGAGATTTATTCATAAGAATCTTCAGCGATGAGTGATTTGAATCTCGAATCGAATCCTAAGGATTCATGAATCAATTAACATTCATAAATCTCCAGGGATTCCAGATATCTTAACAGATGTATGATTTATAACATATTGAATTTGCACGATCCTATGATACAGTGGTCAACTCGCAAGACTTAACAACATACCCGTCGTGGGTTCAAACCTCGCACGGATCGTATCCTCGTAGCAAAACAAACTACTATCCAGCTGCGTGGTACTTGTCAAGAAGTCTCAAAACCTGTGTATAACCTGTATCTTTATTCTATCGAGAACTATGAATCTTTGGAGATTCATGAATCTTTGAGATTCAGATTCATTGAAACATTTCAAAGAACATTCATGTATCTGAATCAGATTTACCTAACATGAAGCACCGGGCTCCGGTAGGCTGGCCATGATGGCCAGGAAAACAATACATTATCTGCTCCTTGAGATTAGCTACTTTACACAACACTTGTAAGCCTCGTCAGTAATATTAGTCGTCGTTAATACGAAGAAATAATCTGAATTATAAGAAAACATCTTACAAGAATCGTGCTGAAATATTAAAATACAGAAAATAATAACTTTAAATAATTTGTATAAAATTACGATGGATTAGATATATAATTCAAAGCATTGAACAAGGGTGTACGCATTTCATTTAAATTAATTAAATAAGTCTTTATCAACCACCAGACTATGTAACGCCTTCACTGCGTAAGAATAATGTTAAATGAAATAATTACGGCAAACAAGTAATTTGTAAAGTAGGTAAATTGAAGCCAGTTCAATCACTTCATAGATCTACGTTTGAATATGCAGCTGCGAGAAAATGTTTCTACGAAAGGTCTCTACTAACACATTCCAACATCATATTCCCTTATAATTCAAAAACAAAAAATACGAATAGTTCTTTTATTCGATTGTTGCTAATTCTGCTGCATACAACAGCATCAGAGAAGAATCTATAATTAATGACATAATATCTTGCTCATTGACATCCAATCTTAAGCTATCAAGCGTATATTACAGGAATGTTGGTACAATATACTTGTTATTATGTCTTGCGACTTGAAGACTGCAGTGCGGGACTGTAGTCAAAGCAACATCGAGATCAATTTATTATTTTATTTTATCAGACTCGGCGAAATGTAAAAAAAAACCCTCAACCACATAGCACTAAAACACGTGCTCTATTCCAACACACTACTGATCGATCTCACTATTCAGCCCACTTTACCTAATCATTATTACCCTTGGATATTCATTGCGCAGCATGGTTTGCTATCATCAGACAGACATAACTCTTTTTTTTTCCGCCAGCACAATAATTCACAATCGGCGTGCTTGGCGCGCCGAAACACACTGTCATGCTCGATCGAACAATTTACGATCACCGCGTAACCATCCCCAGAGGCCACCCCAAAGCCACCGGTCTCTAGCGGTGCTATTTATGATGCCGCATAGGCTGTGTGCATCGATAAAATCGCGTGTCATCAAAGGGGCATTTTGGCAGAACAGACAAATTGCCTTTAGCCGGTCGGGTGGGTACTGCCAGTCCTTGTGGTTACGATTTATTTGATCCTCGTGCCTGTGCATCGGAAGGGTTACAGTACACATAACGCTGTTGCTGGGTGGTACGCACTGTACCACCTGGGCCAAGCCAAGAAAGGGCTGGAAACAGAAGTACGGCATCAAACGACAAGCACTAAAATCGCCGCAACCAGTACAACATAGCATATTTATGCGTAGAATAACCGTCATTGCTACACGCGCTCCCATCTCTCACCTGGCACAGAGATCTTCTTCCACTCACAAACGGATGAGGAGCTTCTTGATTCTCCAGCAACAACGAATCAACTGAACCGAGCATCGTTACCCTCCCTTCGAAGGAAAGCATTTCGTTCGGGCATTAAGG
Source organism: Anopheles merus (assembly GCF_017562075.2). Lineage (NCBI taxonomy): Eukaryota > Metazoa > Arthropoda > Insecta > Diptera > Culicidae > Anopheles > Anopheles merus. The sequence continues at coordinate 11,585,725 of NC_054084.1, forward strand.
CTGGTTGCGAAATTCGATACAACCCACACCGGGGCACGCCCTTTGACGGGTGTCGAAAATGTACGAAATTTCCTACGCATAATGAGATTTTAATGAAAGTGTAAACACAAACACAATCCCACGCCCTTTTCACTGGATTGGTAGTTCTGCTTGCAATGTAAGTTTGCCGGCCGTCCTTCCTTTAGTATGACGAAGTGTCTGTTGAAGCCACACGCAGCTTAATTAACGCCTGTTCCACCAGTTCCAAGAATGTTTGATCCCCAAACATTTTCCAGAAGCGAACGGAAAACATGACCAAGTTAAAGCCATGTTCCAACAGTTTTCGGTAACGTATAGAGCATCACTTTTATTTTGCTAACGTCTTGTGAGATGTGACTGATTGAATCTATTTCCCATCCATTCTCCAGTTGAAATGAAACCAACCGAAGCGACGTTCGTTACGCTTCTTCTCTCGATCGGCAGCACCATCAAACCCGCCCGCTCCTATCAGCTCGAGCATAGCGACTGTCCATCGCTGCAGCTGCCCTCCCCCATCCGGGACGTTAATCGGAACTTCTTCCACCTCAAGACGTGGTACGTTTACGCGCACACCAACCCGCACCCGAGCTACCTGTCCATGTTTCACGTACCGCCGGGTGTTTCACCCTTCGCCGGCTGTCTCCGGCTGCACAGTGAGACTCTGCGCGGGCTCGTCCTGATCCACTACAACTGTCTGAACTTTACCGAGCTGTACCAGTTTACGCTGTACAGCGAAAATCCCGCCACCGAGCTGTACCAGCAGCTGCACAGCTACAAGAACCTGTACCGGCACTACCGTCGGTTCGGTGGGGCACGCGTTCTCGCTACCGACGGTGACAGCTACGTTGTGTTTTACGGCTGCCAAAAGGTAAGGGACAAAGTGCTGATCGGGCTGCTGTTTCTGGTGCGCACGGACGTGTACGATCGGTTCATCCCACCGCCCGCGCTGGCCCGGCTGCTTTGGGCCAAGCTGAGCCTCAATGTATCGCACCATCCGCAAAGTCCTCCTGCTGCTACGGGGGAACAGTGTGACTGTATGGGTGTGATTCGCGACACGCAAAGAACCATCATGGAAAGCAATCGAAAGGAGCGAGCTAAACAGGCGGCCCAAGCCCGCATCAAGGAGCAGTTTGCGCTGGGGATACGAAATTTCTTCGTCAGCGTGTTCTCGTTTCTGGTGTGGCTGCTCGCCATGAACAGGCTGATCGATCGATACGTGTTTGATTTAAAATACTGATATTTTAGGTAAAGTAAAATGTAGCTTAAGCTTAGCCCTAATCCACTTTCTTGTATGTCACGCAAAAAGCGACCGAATAAAGTGTAAAATTTGAAGACAAAATTGGCGTAAAACACAAATCGTCTGAATTACGCAACGAAGACGAATATGTACTGCGTCTTTATAAAACATTATAGCACAAAGATCCCAAGGACAGTTGACACCTAACGAAGGGTGCACCATAAAAGCGACACCGTCACTTGATATTATTGCAGAATTTATATTTTTAGAATAACAGTTTTTGTTTTGTTTTAAAAAATCGACATGATTGACACGAAGTTTGTGCCGATTCGTGCCGATCCCCCAGCCCGTCGTGATTGCATGCTGCTTCCGCGGCGCGTGATTTTGACATTGCACTTCCCGTACTTCCACCAACCAAGGTTAGCGCTGATCGTTTACCATTGACATTGACTTCAAACGATCGATATACACTGTGCACGTCTGAATGCGTCCAGAGTAATGCATAACGCTACGAGGGAGAGGAAGGGAGAGAGGTGCACACCCGATCAAATCTCCTTTTAGAGGTCGTCACTTTGGTACCGTTCTGTGGGCAAATATCAAAACTCAGCTTGACGACGACAACGGGAGGAAAGAACACAATATGCACACACAGAAGCCAAGCCTCTCATAGTAGTGCTTTGTTTAGACCCCCCGTTTCATACGCCCTACGCCCTATGCCGCCAAATCTCGGCTAGCAAAACATTCAACCAAACAATCAAAAAGTATCAGCCCGAAGTCGTCACCGAGCCAAACAAACCTTGGCGATACACTGTCGGACCTCAGGGCTTCGGACCGGTGTGTTGTATTTTTGATTGGCGGGGCGAACTTTCGGAATAGAAGTTTCCTCGCATGGAGTAGCGAGAAATATAAGGCGAAACAGCATAATGCACAATGTGCCTGCCCCGAGTCTTCCGGTGTTTTGACATGCTGCCAAGGTTACGCGCGCAAATGCAGTACAACAACGCGCGGTCCGTCGTTTAAGGGCGCACACACGACACCCCCGTTGGGGGGTCCTCCACCGCCCCGCTTGCTTAGGACCCCAGTGGAACGTGCTGAACCGGGAAGAGCGTTTCTTTTTCCCAATAAACACTTTCCCTTTTCTTCTTTTGTGCCTTCCTCTCCCTTCTTATGGGCAAGCAAAAGAAGCAGGTCGGTTTGACACGCCGGGATCGCGTGTCGGCTCATAATCCACCCGCAACACCCGGAGGGGGGGCTAAAGGAAGATCCTGTTTCGATCGCAGTAGCAGGACAAAATGGGGAAGGGCTTTAGGGTACAAAATACTATCGGGGCGATGAATTGGTTTCACACGCCCGCTATATTACATCATCATCGTCCGTTTTTGCTCACCGATATAGGAGTATTTGGAGGCGGAAAGGCCCCCGTCCGGGCCCTGGGCACGGCGCAGCCCAAACTCCAGCAGGTGTATGTGCTTCCCAGCGACCATACGATACCGGGCGGCGTTCGTGGCCATTAAACTGCAAAGAAAAAGGTTTTTGATAAAATGTATTACAAACGCGTGTTGAGCTGGGAAGGAATTGCGTTACGCCACGGCAACATCATGCCGGCTGCTGCTTACCTCGCATAGTTTACCAGCGTCAACAGTGTTGTTTCAAGTAATTGTACTATAATTAGCGGCCCGGCCACCTTTATCAGGGGAACTCTGGGGGAAAAGAAGCAAGATAAGCCACAACCAATAGATTGTATAATCAAATTCCACCTATTTGGCATATGAAACGCCCTCGTAATCTTACCTTGGGAAAGCGACCGATCCCTCTTCTATTGCATACAGCGTGACGTCCTTCGCCGTCAGTTGGCTTAAATACTCAAAAAACTCGTCCTCGATGCCTTGGGGCAGGGCATGTTTCAAATACTCAATGTCTGTAGCCAAAGGGGTGGAAGAGAAGGGAGAGAACGCGCATTAGGCAAAACAGGTTAGCAAAACACACACGCACAGACACATCGGTTTTTTATCGGCGAGCGCAATGTCACGTACCTGTTTCGGAGTAGTGGAAACTGTCGAGAAATTTCAAACACTCTTCCAACCCGGCAAAGATCGTAAACTCGCCTTGGAATGGGTTCGTGCGGAAGAACAGATCGAACACGGCGTGGTCGTCGATTTTGCCCGACTTCCAGTAAGCGTACGCCATCGTTATTTGGTACAGATCTAGAATTGGGAAGCGTAAAGAACGGAAAGAAACATTAGGCACGATTCGAAGCATGTAAAATGGTATTAATAAGAGATAAGAAAGATAATTTGAAGGTTGTTTCGGAAGATTTTGACATTAATACATTCCTAATTGTAATCCTATAGTTTGCATTATACTCTGAACATGTTGGTTTACCTGTAACAATTATGGGTTTAAATCCAGTTGGAATATTGGAACACAGAACGCTTGGTATTGTTAATGTTGTGCAATTAGCGCAGATACATACGACGGTGACGCCAAATATGTGTAGAAGAGATTTAATACCTTATTTTGCCATATATTTTCATATTTTAATATGTATTTCAAGTCAATTCAGTGAAGAAATACGTAATACGAATTAAGGAAAATGACGAAAGAAAAGATTAAGCAATGAAAACATAATCGAATGCAATGCAGATAGACGACAAAGATCATAATCATAGGAATGTTAATTCGAAATCCAATCGATATCAGTTCAAGCCCGACCATTTAGTACATTTAGCAGAAGAAACTGTCAAAAAAACAACAAAACAATAATTGGAGGATCACTGGCTAAGCCAGTGGATGTCAAACTCATTTGACGACGTGGTTCAAAAAGCTACTTAAAATAGGTAAAGCTAGGTAGAAAGCTAGTTTGCAAGGTGTTGAATAATGCCGTTCACATTAGAAACTGACCCGGAAAACAGTGTAGTGCAATATCAGAAACGAATTACAACAAAATATTTTGTCTCAGATTCTTTTAAATTTCCCCGGGATTCCTATTTTTTTTTAATTTTCACACTTTTGTGGCAAGTTATTAATAAGAACTATTAGTGCCAAATACACCGTTTTCCAGCCTAAGTAAACAATGTTAAGGTGATCCAGAAAAACCTTAATCCTATTGAAAGAATTTGAAGTTACTTTCCAATCGTTTCATTTATGTTTTATGCTGTAAGCTATATTAAACCAAACGAACATTGCCAGACTAGGGATTTTCCTTAATATCTTCATGTCTAATGTTCAGAAAAAATATTGTTGAAATAAAAACTATATCGTCAAAGAATGTGTCCCTTGTGCGAAAACAGTCAAAGTGGATAATACCAAACACATAAACGAAATTGACATGTTTGATACTTCAGCATAATACCTTAATTTCCTTTTTTTTATTTCGTCATTCTCGTATACTTATTCATATTTTCATACATAAATGCCAGAATATGCGTTATTGATCCTTGCTGGATGAGCAATTGAGTACATTTCCCGAAGCCTTTTTTTACTGAAATTGCTCTTAGGTTCTTCCACTACATTGATTGATGGCTTTAATAATCAAACCAAAAAGAAAAAGGTGTGCAAATATATGTTTATGCGAGGACTCGTGGGCCACATCCAGGAAGACAAAAGTTCATCCATTGTCCATTGACCGATTGTGAAGAACGACTGGGAAAGAAACGAGAGCTGATGCAATATCAACGCCCTTTGCTGTATTGCACAATTACATTTGCACTGTGCAATGTGGTTCCAGAATGCATCACAAACAAATAACGATTAGTTTTGCTGTAAACAGCTAACAATGTTGGTATCAGGGACAGTTCGTTGTGTACCATGGTGTACGTTCCGACAGTTATTCCGTATGGCAACGGTAGAAAAGACAAGTGAAACAAAGGGCAACACATCCAGGGGCGCTAGGGCCAGAGCGTAGTTGCTCCATCTTGCATCACCTCTTATCGGTCAGTGTTTAATAATACAACCACATATGAACACTATCGCACTGTATTATCAGCGCCGGTGGGATGCAAATACCGGACGAGAGGTTCAGTTGCAGCGGAGTAACCAACTATAAGATAATTATTGCTCTTTTATGATGATGGATATGTGCTACCCCAACGAAAGATAAGCAAGATAACGCGCAAGAGGGAGGAGAAATCATAAGGCGTGGAGAGCTATTATTAATGGCTTTGAGGTCAGCTATGTGTGTGTGTGTGTTTTTGTATGAATTTGATTAGGTTCTTGCCTGCTAAACAATTAGACGGTCCATCAAAAAAATCAAGCTAATGAACTGATTTACCTTTTGTTTGCAAACTTAGCGACCACACACTAGGGTAATTTCCTGTGGATAATGGTCCATCATGAAGCGTCTTCAATACATTTGAATACATTTAATGCAGCAATCCAATTTGTGCATACGCTGGTCAATTAATTATTGTATTTAAAAGTTCCAAACTGTTAGCCCGATTGTCCAGTCTGGTTGAATAATTGAACCGAAATGTAGATATTGATTTAAATATTAGGAAATGTGAGATTTCAACAACCTCGCTCCCTCGTTGTGCGAGATGATATTCTTTTATAAGGAAAACAAATATTGTTTATGTGAAATCTTGTTATTATTTTTATAGATACGTTAGCCCCTGGGCAACATTTATCTTTGTGCTTCATGCTAAACTCTGGACCCTTTGTATACTCTAATCACAGTATATTAAATAAAATCCCACTTTTGAGGACAAGAAGTTATCCGTTCAATTTCAGTATTTTCAGCACTGATTACACTGCAGCATTAATTAAACAAGCTAAGCTTACAAGAACAATAATATAAATCGATAAAACCTTATTTTTAGAACAATTCATCTTCAAAACAGAATTTCATCATCAAGTGTCTGAAGATTCGACTGATGAAATCATTCAGAAGTTGAAATAAGCAAATATGCAACATTTGTATGCATATCTAGAAATTAATTACAATAAGTGCCACACAAATAAAAATTTATTCGCTTTGAGAGACGATTATGTATTGTTGTGCATAGTGGTAGCTAAGCATTTTTCAACATGCATATTTGTTGGTCGTGGTATGTGGCAAGAAGCAATCGATGGGTACTCTGAACGTTAATTTATGCTATACAACAAACAGAAAAATATCCAAATTATTAAGCTATTTTGTGACTCATTTTGCACATAATCAAAAACAGTCCAACAAAAAGAAAACAATAAAAAATACCACAGATGATACATTTTAATCGCATCACTTTGCAAAATCCATTAAAGTTACGCAATGCTTACGTTTTAGACGCAAACATTGGTTTCCTCCTTTTTTTGTGCATAAGAATTATTCATAAAAATTGCAAGAACGAATACCACATGCAATTTGTTTCAAACTGCGATTTTCTCTTACTCTTTTCTTAAAACAACTAATTTCGCAAGACAAAATAAAATAAATCATTTAATAATCATTTTGACTTCATTATGCACGGAACGAAATCAACAACAACAATAAACGAAGTAAGAACAAGGTCTGTTAAGATGTTTAGATGTTAATTTTATCAAAACTCAAGACGAGAGACTGAACGGTCTACAAACAAAACATGAACATACAGGTTTCCCAAGGTTTTTTGGTTGTTTCCCAAGAAAATTATTGTTTTAAATTAATTAATTTTTCGGGAATTAATAATTTCTTTAATTTTTTTCTAATCGTCAGGAGATTTTTAGCTTTTGTCACTGACGATTAATAACAAATGTTTCACATAGTTTTAAGTAACACTCAGTAAATCGTGTGCAGAAAACTTTGGAAACATCCCAAAGGCATTCAAAAATCCCTGTTTGTATTTAAATGATCTTCTGTATAAGGCAATTTATATCCAATTTGTCCATTTCCTGTAAATCCACATCTCTCAGTGCACAAATGTTTGCTTCAAAGGCAATCAATCGCCTCGATCGCCCACTCGAAAGGCAAAGAGGATTGAATTGTTTACAAACAACGGCATTACCCGGCGGCAAGCGAAATGTGTGTGCAAATTGCATAAATTGCATGTGGATCTCGTGCCAAAAAAAACAAAACAAAACCATCACTCGGTCGAGGTCCTGTCCACGTAGCACCAGGTCGGGGACACGCGGACGGGTGCACACGAGAGTGAGGGAGACACACACAAATAAATTATAGCACACCGCACACACCACTCGCTCGTTCACGTACTACTTCTACTACTACTACGCGAGTACGTTCTCATGAATGGCGGAAATCGAAAGTAAAACCTTCGCCCGACATCGGCTGGCGGAATGGAGCGCTTTCCACCGCCTGTTTGGATGGCAAAATATACACAGCTGACCCTCCCACCCCACCCGTTTGACAGCTGATCGTGCCAATAGGAAAGTGGGTGGGGGAACGCTTACATATTAAAATGCATAGGTGCAAGTGCAACGCCAGCTGGCAGTTCATCATCTCGTGTGTAATCAATCGAGTGGCTGCTGTATTGCAATTAGCGTTCGCATACAAACACACAACAACAAAAAACCCCCAAAGTGATTAGAAACTATTCTTTCTCTTTCGTTACTTTTCTATCTCCATCTCTTTCTCTCGCACAAACACACACACACGCGTGTATTTACCTGTCAACAGAGGCTGCACGACGCTGTTATGATAGTGGCGATTCCAACTGTTGCGGCCAGCGGCAAACGCACTGTCCGTGGACAGTTCGCGATTTAACGAGGACATCTTCTCTTCTTCCTTTTCTCCGGCTTTTTTGCTGCTGCTTCCGCTTCTCCTGCGTACACGCACACACCGCGATCTCACACTATCGTTTTGTTCTTCAAGCCGCGTTCGAACGGCCTACTGTGTTGTCGAACCTGTAGGCCGTATCGCACGCACGGGCAAGATTAGGGCGCAAGCCGTGTACCGATTACGACGCTTTGACCTCAGCAACACAGTGATTACGCGCGGTGACGATGAACGACACAACAACGACGACGACGACCGATTATTCTCACAGGAAATATCTTGTGTCAGTGCTGCACTCGGGTTGGAAGGGAAAGGAGGAGAAGGCAGAATGGAAGGTTACGCACGGTCTAAAGATATTGCTCTGTTCACACACGCGTAAATCAAACACCACGATCATCCGTCTCTAGTCTCTAGCAACAATGTTAATGCACGGAGTGTTTTAGTTCTTTATTTTTATCACACTCTCATCGCAAAGGAAGGGTGAAGCGGGGTGAAGGAGGGTGGTTCGGAGTCGAAAGGACGGCCACTTTAAAACGAGTCGAGTGTGGTTTTGAGACAAACTATCTTCAGCACGCACACGCACACACACACACACGCACGCACAATTTGATGTGTAACTCACAAATTACAATGATTACAACGGATCACCTTAAAATGTAAACAGTAGCACAACGATAAAAGTGCACGGCTGCCGCCAAAAAACACGAAGCTGTGTGTGAGGTTGCACAAACACGACTTGCTCGGGCTATTCGTGAACCTGTGCTCGAAGTCTGTGCTCACGGTCATACACTGCTATGATTACTTCTGCTGCTGCTCCGGGAAAGGAAATCACGACCTTTGCGGTGGAAAAGTAGAATAGATTTGAATGAGCAAAGCAAACGCGATTCTCCCGCAAGCTACAAGAGAACCCGCCACACAACACAGCGCGCACACGCACACCACACTGACAGGCAACCGGTTATGCGCTAGTGTTGGTGCCAGATTGGACGTAAATATACGCGCGCGTGAGCGCCTCCCCACCACCCCACCCGACGGCGAGACTGTGATGGTAGGCGGTAGGATTTCTGTGGTGGACCGTGTTTTTGCACCGCTTTCGGTAAATGTGCCTGGGGGGGAAACTTCACGAAATCACAGCTGTGCCCAGGGTAGATGAGTTGATGAACGCTGATTTGTTCGATGTAATACGTTAGATGTAAGTTTCTTTACAAAAACTACTGCACTCCGGCAACAGCAGTCGGCTCTTTCATGAAGGTACTTTGAAGGACAACCGTTCCCAAGGAGCGAGTTTGTTTGTGGGAGAATAAATACGTTCCCAAATAACAAATATGGTCAGCGGTGTCAAACTAATCCCGAGACTGTAGAATTTCTGAACAATAAATGGAACTTCCTTCTATTTGGCGTAAGGCTGGAAATAGACGAACCGAGATCGTCGCGGTACCGCAAAAATCGCGTATGACTTGAGTTGTCAATTCTGTTATAAAATGTGACAGATAGGCGAGATAATCGCGGTTCGTGTATGGAACCATCCGTCTGGTGACGATTGAATGTGCCAAGAAGCAATATTGTTTTATCAATTTGCGAATCAAATTATTTATTTTACACAATTCATGCAAAATAAAGTACAAAATTCGTTTCTCGACACGAGTTTTCACACAAATCCACCAGAAAAAGTAAAAATTATCTGTTCGCGCTACCGCGAAAATCTCAGCAATACCGAAGTTGGGTATCTCTACGAAACAGCAGGCGCGATTGGAGGCGCGGAAGATTTGACAGCTCAACTGTTCTACAACTGTTATAACTTCTTCTTCTTCTTTTGGCTCAACAACCGTTGCCGGTCAAGGCCTGCCTGCACCACTTGTGGGTTTGGCTTTCAGTGACTAATTGATTTGAAGATAGTCAGTCCTACGTATGGCGGCACGGTCCATTTGGGGATTGAACCCATGACGGGCATGTTGTTAAGTCGCACGAGTACTACGAGACCGGCCTACAACTGTTATAAACAAGGCGCTAATTTCGCGGTACCGCGACGATCTTGGTTCGTCTATTTCCAGCCTAACATCCTACGACTTAAGTCATTACCACGTAGCCGGATAGTTAAGTAGTATGTTTGTACGTACAAATGAACGGGTTTTATCTTAGAAGATCATAAAATATTTGAGATTATTTTGGGAATCGGTTTTTCGCCCATATTCAGATCCGTCTCCTGAAAAGTTATGTTTTTTCGCCAACTAGATACAGTGGGGTGCCGTTTATCCGGGCTCAAAGTGATTCGACCTCACCCGGATATGCAATAACACGGATAATGAGTCAAATGATATAATGAATCACTAATTTTGAATATTTGTATATTTATTAAAATGATCGAAATGATCATCATGCCGGGCTCAAACGCATCAGATGCCGCATTCTGAGCAAGACATATGCGCAAAAACGGGTCTCGGGAGGCCAAGGCGGTCCTTGTCTCTGGGATGGCCAGCATCGCCCGAGGGCGAAGGGTTCTTGCAGACACGTATAGCTGTATCGACGAGACCAAAGCTGGACAATCGATGCTACCGTTGAGAAGCCCAACGATGAAAGCCAGCCTAGCATTTCGTATCCGGTCGTCGAGTTGGGGTAAGCCGACCAACAAACACCTTGTCGTGTAGTCGTTGTTGCTGTCCCACGAACGGAGCGCGAAACGGGTAGCCCGACGCTGGATGGACTCCAAGCGTGCAACCCCCCGAGCAGAATTTGTGATTAACTTTTGGAAAATAATCTTATTTTTTTTATTAACTTCATGTTCTTCCAATGAGAATTTTTTAAATTTGCCATGGATTATAGTGTTTTTTGTTCTAAGTATGTGCTCTGATAACCTTTTTTTTGCAATGTCACCTTTGTATTGAACTGTTTTTTCTAAACAGCACGGATAAATGGACAGCCAGATAAAAAGGACTCTAAGTAGAAAGTATTAAGAAGGCGAAGTCTTGTCGCGTTTATCTGATACCCATGATTGGGAATTTTTATTTCAAAACGGACAGCCGGATATAAGGCACCTGAATAAACGGCGCTCCTTTGTAATTTAATCCGTCCGTTATAGTATCGTACTGTGCTCATTACGCTCATCATCAACAAATACCTAGGGATATCAACACATGCCATATGCCGTTCAAACAACGCCATGATTAATAACTATAGTAACCATGTACTACATAGAAAAACATAAAACAATTAAAAATGAGTGAAAATGAATGCCCGACTGCTACATAGGAGTTTGATGATTACAGCCAGTATTGATGAGCTGTTTTCTCCCAATATTATTAGTTAGCACAAAAGAGAGAAGAGAAAATACTATTGATTGCTATGGATTTGTAGATTTATCAAGCTGCCTTGATAGACTACAGGTAGATCCTTAGCTCTAATTTTGGTAGCCTTGATGGATGCCCAAGTGCCACAAATCCACTAAACGACCACTAAACGGCTTCTAAACGACTCAAGTTCTCTACCTAAACGGAATATAGAAAGACTTCGTTTAGCAGACGGCAAACGACTCATTCATTCTAAAAATAGCAAAAAAGCTGGTGGCGCTCTCTGTTGGTGGGATACCCCAACCAGTTGAGCTTCATCGCTTGGAGGAGAGCTTTCTCATTTCCTCTGTACTGTTGTATGGTTTCGCATTGAAGTTATGCATCGCTAGAACTAGAACGGCGATACAATTGTTTAATTACTAAACTCCAACGGAAACCACCAGTACTGAAGCAAGTGAGAATTGAGTTATGGTCGTTGGTGTTGATACCCACGTATCTGACCACACGACCATTCACATAGATTTTTGCTCAGAAAGTTATAAGGCTATATAGGTCATGATAAGATGAAACTTGTCGAAACACATTGCAAGAACAGGATAGCAATATAATGATGAGTTGTAATACGCCATCTATTGATCAAACCAATGAAGCTGTGGAGCTTTCATTTTTTTATATGGATATTCAATTTTCCAGTCGTTTAAGCTTAATCTGTGGCGCTTGGGTGGCGATTTCTATGGAGATTGGCAGATAGGGAGTTAGGGTTGCTGGACTTTGTATGAGTTGCTAAGTAACTTTGGACTTCCTAGCTGTCAAATGAAAATTTGTTAAATTACACTGGACGGACCGACCTGTAGTATTGTATGGACCTTGAGATTTATCCTAAAACTTATGCAGTCGCGTTTTATAAAATGTTGAGTGATGAAAGAATAGAACAGGATTTTTATTGTAGGCTCCATGGTAGCCCCTTCATACAAAACAGTGCATGATATAAATATTGTTCGAATTTTAAATCGTAACTGTCATTAAAAAGCAGCTATGAAGCAACCTTGTGCATTCCTGATAGCCATACAAATTTGACATTGATTTAAAGTGATGTCGGAACGTATGGTTTGCTCAATATATTTTTGATGTACATTTGAGTTATTTATGTTGTAAAGTTTTTCGAAAAACTTCTACATTATTTTAAAATGCATTTGATTCATCAGTTTTGCCTACTTTGCCAATGGTTTTCAAAAATGGTTTGGTTTCGTACCGGTTTTGACATTTGCAGCAAACTGACAGGATCGTATCGATCCGGAACCATCGTTCCGGTCCGGGTGCAACCGTGCCACCACTACTGTGGCGAACTGCTAGAAGAGTGAGAGGGAGCCAACGGTGACTCGAAGGCGTAAAGAAAAAGGAAAAGGCAAAATCACTCCGAGGAGGTCGCATCGGGTGCGTATCTCTTTTGTTCCCGTGGTCGATTGCTGGTTACTACTGGTTCCTGGAAAAGTGAAGCAGTTTTGGCGTATCGTGTAACATTCTTCACCTTAAAGTGAGTTGGCCCGGTTTTGCCATCGCCTTGAGCGGAAGATATACCGTGCGTGCGTGCGTGTGCGCGTCGTGAAGACGGGTCGACGGGTGTGTGGCAGAAGTCGGTAAGAATTACGATCTTTCTCAATCCCCGCGCGCGCGTGTGTGTGTGTGCCCGGTGCTGTGTCCACGGAGGCACCGAATGTGTTGATGGTGGCGCTTTACGGTCCGTTCCCTTTGCAGTCCCAAAAACGTAAGAAAAAGCATCAAGGTGTGTTGGTCATCTTTCCATCTTTCCGGACTGACCACAACACGGCGCAACCGACACTTCGTGTGTGTATGTGTGTGTGCGTGGCGATGGCTGTGTGTACACCACAGGAAGCCTGCATTACGCATTTTCTGTGACTGCGGGGCTTTCGGAAGGAACTGTACACCCCGCCCAGCCGTGTGTGTGAGTGTGAATCATTCCGGACGACGACGACGACGACGGTGGTGCAGTTGCAGCAACAGCAGGCAGACAAAGTCCGGCGCTTGCTGTGATCTCGTGATGAAAACATCGTCGCGGTGGGTGTGATGTTGGTGTGCGGCGTGGCTCTGTGGGTGTGCGTGTGTGTGTGCGGCTGTGTCGTCATCGAGAGCTGATGGCTCAACATCAATCGTTGGGCGTGTAGCGTATGTGCAGGGCAGGAGGCATCAAATCTACCACCACCACCAACCAGACAAGGATGATTGTGGCGAGCTTCCGGTGCACGAGTGTGTGGTGGCGTTTCTTCATCTCGTGAATTGTGAATCATTCGAAAGGGAGCGAACCAGGTGCAGCTTCACAAGGAGTTGTTGCGCACGCAAGCCGTTGCGAAGGAAAAGTGAAGAAATAACGAGTTTTTAGGGGGAGCCGAGTGTGTGTGTGAGGGATGAGAAGGGCGAGAAGGGTGAATATTATTGGGTTTGGCAGCAGACAGAAAACGACAAGTGTGACAACTCCGTAGCAACACGCCACAGAACAACAAGAACAGCAGCAGCAGCAGCAACAACAACAACCGCCCAATCCGTGGGCTGCCTTCATTATCAATCGCGTTGTTGCTGTTGCTGCTGTTTGGTGTAGCACACATTTCTCTCTCTCTTTTTGGCATATTTGCACACTGCGCTGTGTTGGATTGGTTTTAATCGGTTTGTGCTTTAATGCTTAATCTTCCTTAGGTTTTCCGTGTGTGAAGAAAAAAAAGAAAGAAAATTGTGAAAAACACCGTCCAACACACATCACACGCGCTCCTCACAGGGAGGAAAAGAGCTGCGCAAAACCGGTACAGTGTGTTGTGTACTGTGTGTGTGTGTGTGTGTGTGTGTGTTTGTAGAAGTGAGTCTGGTTTTTATTTGTGCACCGACCGGAAAACCGGAAACCGGAGTCGCCTTCCCATCCGGGGCTACACAGCACAAACCACCGTCTCGGCACGGCGAAAGTGGGTCTGTAAAAAAAGGGAAAGGAAAGCATCATTCTCTTTCACAAAACGCCCATATTTGGTGCGGGGTCCGCGGTCCCTAGGCCTGCTGCAATTCTGTCCCTTATCAGTATCAGTGGTAGGGAGAGAGAGAGAGAGGGAGAGAAAGAGCGGTTGCTCGGCCTGTTGTGCCCAAACGTCAAAAGCCGGCCCCATTTGACAGGTGTGGTGGGGCGACTACGCAACGCAAAAGCGCGTTGTGTCTGTGTGCAGTTATTCTTAAATCGTGAGAAAAAGTTGTTTTTTTTTGCTGCAGTGAAGAGTGAAATACTGTTTCGACACATTCCCCCCGCCAATCCCCTTTAAACAACGCGCAACCTCCCCCCAAGGGGATTCAATCTGCTAAGAGCAAAGCTCAAAGCGGCAAGGCTACCACAACTCGACGGGAACAACGCCCCAGAACGATGGAAACATGTAAGTAACTATCGCCAGCGGTTTTACCAGTAAGCTTTCTCGCTCGCCCTGCCCGGTACACACCTTTGGGGTTATCTCCCCCCCCTCCTCCCCTCCACGCCCGGGAGGGGCTGTCCACTTCCGGTCCAACTTGCACACGACGCACGTGAAGAATTCTAATGCGCTCACGCCGAGGTGTGCTCGGCTCAAGAGGAAAGAATGTCAAGAACCTTGGGCTGATGACGTCGCAGCAAGCTTCTGGAAACATTTGGGAATGTTCAAGACCCAAACAAGATAATTGTCTAAAGTCATTGGCTAAATACGCACAATAGTAATGAACTGTTTGTTTGTTTGTTTAAGGTCGTAAAAGACGCCGGGAATATCAGGTAGAGAGGGAGTCAGGAGTTCCGCCCGTCAACAAATCCAACAAAGGAAGTCATTAACGATGTCATAAGGTGAAAAGAAGCCAGCCCGCGTACGTGTGGTGTACGGCGAGGGGCATAGGTCGCCGGTTCGTGCCCACGGTGTCCCATTTGGTCCCATTTTTAGGCCACCCGCGCCCGGACGTCGTTTTTGGGTTTTTGGTGTCGTAATTTACGCTGCCCTGGTGTGGGTGGTTTAAGCTAGCTGAAGCCGCCAAAAAACGAGGCCACTAAAAAGGCAAAATTGGTGCGCTGCCCGCCTGCCCTCTCATAAACGAGATCAAAGCGGCAATGTTGTCAATGCCCTTTTTTTGAGAGGATTTACCCATTTTTGGTTAATAGGTCCTTGCTTTTATTTGTGAGGATTTGTGAGACAATATGTGGACACTAACAAACACAATTTAAAAGCCATTCTTATGAGATTTGAATTGTTATGATCCCTTACGGGCACTCCCGGTCAACGGTTGGTGGGATGCAGTTGGCGCGGTTTGCACTGTGCCGTCTCAGTAATTGAAATCAAGGCCCAGATACCTATCTTATGACATCCAATTAGAGACAGTATGGTTTCTGCGAAACATGCAGTCCACCAATGATCATGATGAACGCATACAAAAGTCATAAGAATTGCTGTAATCGTTAGCATCTCTTCGTTTTGCTTGGCAAAAAGACACCAAAACACTTAGAAAAAACTTTATCAATTGTTAAAAATAATTTGCTAATATTTATCCAACAAATAGGCTGTTTTTAGCGTGTCTTCGATAAATAAACGCGCTGCCCGGTTCTGCCAGCACCAACCCCTCTATGCGCGCCGTTTTCCTCGGTCACGCTCGCGCGAATTTTCTCCGCCACATGGCGCACGTCTTCTTGTGGTGGTGGTGGTGGTGGTGGTGGTGGTGGTGGTAGTGCAAATAGGTTCGCATGTGCCCCGAGAAAGCATTTTTTCTCCTCCCCGCTATGTTTGCGTTTATTTTACACCAACACTACTAACCACCCCTGCTGGATTGGCCGGGAGCATAATCGGCACAATTGCTTACGCACACACACAGTCCCCGAAGGGCGAGAAGGGGCGAACGAAAAACTGCCCTGCAGAACAGAATCTTGTGGCGTTATCGGCTGCCGAAGGGAGCGAGCAGGTCTGACTCACTGGAACGCCAAACCTCGGAGGGTCCGGGTAGACTCGGTGTGTGTGAGTTCGTGCTGTTATCGTGCGTTAAGAATATGGGAACAAATAGACTGGCTTTCTTCAGCACTTGGGCTTGATAAAACTACCAGCAGAGTGTGCGCTATTTGCAGTTAAAAGGAACGTAATGCTTATAGACGCTCTGAAGTTGTTGTACGATGTAAGCGATAAGGCTTATCGCTTGAAAAACAACACGGAACTTTTGTATCGATAAAGAAAAAGAAGGCGCGATACAATCAGTCTATTTGCGGCTCAAATACTGATGTTGCGGTAGATTGCCATATTTTGGCTTGGTTTATGTTGGCTTTGGTACAAACATGCTCGTTGCGAATGACGATTTAAGCGACATTATTTTAAAATTCTCGATTAAATGGCGTAAGATAGCCTTGGCATCAATAAGAGACTCCTTCTGAAAGTAATGTTTTTGATAATAAACCGTGTTAATGGTGTTATATCGTTACTTATTTCCACAGCGACGATGATGTTGTCTTCAAATTGAATCAATTCCAATTATTTCCATTACAAAATAGTATTTTAACTATTTTCCTTTGGCTTTGGAATGACCCTAAATGTCGTTGAATTTTTCAATCTAACTCTCCAATCAATGGAAAGAGATACATTTATTGTTTCACTCCAGCATGAGCACAAGATACGTTTATTTTTTGGGCAGATGTTAATTATCGTCCGGAATGCAGAGACGCTGCTTCTTGGGAACACATCTTTCAAGTGGCTACAATCAGTCCCCAAGTTGCGTTCCCCCTTATTTTATTTTTGTTTTTTTTTTTTTTTTGTCAAGTTGTAATGAGTAAAAAAGAAGAAAATTCCAACGACTGGTGGATTTCTTGCCGCCCTGTGAGAGATGGTTGGGTTAATTTTGTTTTGCGTGCGTTAAACTATTTTCAGAACGCCGAAGAAAAATGCGACCATCAACCGGGGGGGATATGGAGGGGACTTATTAACTTGAAGAGAATGATTCGAATCATTCGCGTTTGTTGTTATTGTTTTTATAGCTTCCTCGGTATTTTCTTTCCCTTTCAAACCGCCCGTATTATAACGTTTCGTGGCGCTTAATGAAGCATTTTTGAAAAACACATGGGCTCGCGTTCGTGCGTATGTGTGTGTATTCGCCGGCACCACATGTGGCGTAAAATGCACAACAGAAAAACACAATCATTCACGCGTTTCACGCGATGTGCCTAATTTCATCATGCAATGATCATTATTTTGTGTTTTCTTCATCTTAGCATTTCCTTCCCTCGCCTTGCGTGAGTGTTTGTGTGCCAAAAGATGCAGCGACGAAAAAAAAAGCATCGACGAAAAAAAAAGCATCGACACCGTAATTTCCCACTCCATCCCGCGAACGAACAAACTTTCGCGAAAGGAACGAATCTTTGCGGCTTCTAACCTATCCACAGTGTAACGGTTGGCGTTTTTGTTTGCTTTCGAATGACCGGATAGGAAGTGTCTCGGTGGGAGAAATGCTTTGGGTGGGAATGTGTGAATCGTGCACCAAAAAAAAACCTGAAAAAGGTTGAAAAAACCATTCAGCAACTCCAACTATGCGACGCCGCGATGTAGGTGACGCCGTGGCATCGTCTTTCTCCCAATTTCAATTGTTCTTCCTGCTGGGTTAGCGGTAATGAGGGAAATTTGGGCCCGTGGAGTGTTTACATGTAGAGTTAGAGGGGGAAGTTCACATCCCTTAAGAGCCTTACAGCAACAGCATAGACACTTGCCACCCCCTAGAGGGTGGTGGGCACAATGACAATGGGGAAAGCACCTTTCTACCGGCACAGTTTGTGCTTTCCTTCGATAGGGAAGGTTTTTTTTAAACTACTTGAAAAATAGCTGAAACGTTTGTAGCACAATTTCGTATCCCGCGGGAAATCAAGAGAGCTTTTTCAACTATATCGTGACGAGCGGTGTGTAAGTTTTGGTGTGAATGTAACGGGTTTTTAGGAATGTTCTATTTATTACGTTTCAACTTAAATGTAATGCAATACACTAGTGTTTTCTTCTTGGCAAGTCCACGTAGCCGGATAGTATCTTTTGCTACGGGGAGACGGTCCATGCGAGGCTTAAACCCACGACGGGCATGTTGTTTGGGATCGTGCAAATTCACTATTTTGACAATCATAGATCTCTAAAACATCATGAATCCCTGGAGATATATGAATATCAATGAATTTATGAATCTTTTAGATTCATGAAGTTTTGAAGATTCATTTATCTTTCGAGATTCATAAATCCTTGGCGATTCATTAATCTTCAGAGGTTCATGAATCTTTTAAGAGTCGATTCGAGGTTCGAATCACTCATCACTGAAGATTCATATGAATGAATCTCAACGAAACAGTCATGAAACACTGAAGCCTGCGTTAAGTCCTTGTTTAATTGTTTCTGAACCTATTTTGATGTTGAAACTGTTCCTTAGTAAACTGTACATTCTCTTCTGTCTCAATTATTTAACGGATCGTGAATCTATCTCTGTCCAGGGATACTGCCGGTACGGTACCTCATATGATCCAGTAATTGGTTTCTTTTTAATGCTGGACAACAAAATACTCTCGAATACCTCCAAGAGAAAAATAGTGACAAATGTGTAATCCATTTATGTGTGAGTTAATCAATTGCTGGGTATCATAACTGCTCTTTTTAATTTCATTTTTGTTCCTTTTGTATACTTTATAATAATAGTAAGTCATGTACGTTACCATAATTGAAAAGCAAACGTTGCGATAGCTCAAGCAAACACCACTCTTTTAGCACGTAGCCGCTCGAGTCTAGATTAGATATGCAACCCACATTCCACAGGGTGTGCTGTGGCTTCCGAGCAGCTAACAATGTCGCTATTTAACCTCCATACTCGATCGTGTGTTGAAAGCCCATATATTGCCCAATCGATTGCATTCAACTTGCAAAGATTACCAGCATACAATACTCATTTTGCAGCCCTTGTTAAGTAAATAACTGGCTGTAAAAATGTTGTATACAAAGTAAAAATATAAACATCAAAATATATTTAAAAAAAAAACGACAGCAACTTAATATGCTCCCCGCCAGACAGTTGTTAACTTTCTGAATGACTGAATGTAAGCAAACAAAGGCTTGTATCAAAAATAAATACACCTCCCCAGTGTTCATTAGCTTGCTGCACACACCCGAAGCCGTTTCCGAATTTTGTGCAATGCAATATCATCATCCGTCGCTCTTCCGGGCTGGCCGGAGCGTCATCAATGATCATCACATCCTCCTCTTCTGTGGAGTTTTACTTTATTTAAACCATTGAACAGTGAGTGAAGAGGAACACGAGGGAGCGACCGTGTTGTGTGTGATATAGAGCTCATATCTAGAGGGACCCCAGACACACACGCACACGGGTGGGTTTATTTGGGTTTCCGTTCGTTGCATATGTTCTTGTTTATTTTGCTGTCTTTTTATTATTAATGTAATTCTGTATGTTAACTGGATAATACACTTTGTTTTAATGTCTTAATGGCGAACGTTAACGTCAAGTTTGTATTTTAAAAAAATATCCGCTTGTTGCTGCAACATCTGGCAATTGCATGTTGTTTGTTTACCCCTGAAGACAAAGGATACATGTGTGGCATGCTTACCGCACACGACGATGTTTGTTTGGGGCTTGGGTTTTGTCTGTTAAATACAGTTAATATAAACATAAATTATAATTGCATTACTCGAACGCTCTTTGTATCTAAATGAGTAAGGTGAATTTTGAGGAGAAAAAAACCCAAAAAAATGCTCCAATACACATTTAAATGTTTGTAAAATTTGTGCCAAGAATATAGTTTTTATTTGATTTTGAATAATGTAAAAAATGTAGATTTTCAATGGGTTAAAGGGGTTTAAAATTCATAATCCTAACAAGTTTATGGCCACTGGCTACGATCTATTAACTACGAGTTGGATTATTTTGTCTTCTCTTACATTCATTTGAGTGTACGCGTCGCCACCTTACCGTGTATGTGTATTGAAAACATATCAAAACAAGTGCAACCTTCCCTTCATCAACCAGAACATGGCCACCCCTCAATCAGTCCCATTCGGCAGTACCGTTGTGTGCATCCGTCGGCTGGCCTCAATTACCCATACCAGCATGTCACCAAGGTCGACCTTTCCGCCAAGAACTTGTCGTCTCGTATCGGGTAAAGGGGGTCGAATAAAAGGAAGGCATACATTCCAATGGTTTAAAGAGCCCTCCCTCCGGTCGGCCAGTGAGTAGGTGAGGAAGTTAGCGTGCGTAATGAGCTGGAACGTGAAATATTAACCGTAACCTTTTTGCCTCTTTCGAGCGAACTTACAAGTGAGAGAGAAAAAAAACACACGCACTCTCACTCACCCCTTCGCGGTGAAGTGTTGAACGCGTGGCGTGCAAGGAATGCACTCTCTATCGATAGGAACCTAGAGGTGGGCACATACATGTACACAGGCGGTTGCATTTGGGGCGTATGGTTTCTTTCTTCTGCTGAAAGGTTACCAAGAGTCGGTCGAGATAATGCTTTCAGTAGCAACAGCCGGGGCTGTTGGGGGTGAAAATGCAGTTTCATCGAGGGATTTTCTTGAGGCCCGAGCGTGGTGTTATATTTATGCTTCTCTCGCCTCTTGCAAATTTACAATCTCGCCTGACTGGCTCGTCAGCTGATAAACGGAGCTGAGCTGTCGGGGTGTCTCAGAAGTGTGATAATGGTAGAGTAATTTATAACATTCAGCATCAAAATGCTGCTCTTAGGTTTTTTTTAAATAAACCATATTGAAGAAAGAATTCAGTGAGAAGTTTGATTTAAACTCAAACTTCACTAATGACCTCAAATACTTATTTTATTAGTGGCACTTTTTGATTTTACAGGGGTTTTGGAGAAGGCCATTAGAAGGAGGAGATTTGTTATTTTTGTATTTTTATATTTTATTTTTCCAAAATTATTCGGTAATTTGTGAATAACATTGACGCATAATCGGGAAAAAACGGGAATCAGTGATAAAATTTATACTGAGTCAGCTTCAATTCTCGCAGGATGTTTTTCACCAATTGTTATATATTTGTGACAGTTGGGCTGTTGAAAAATATCTCGAAAGATTTTCAAACAGTGGAAACTGCTTTAAAAAATGTTTGGAGCTCATACACACCAATTGAAAATTTTGGTACGTTATGTTATGTTGAAAATGGATATTTTTTTATCAAAAACATAACAACCACGATACAGTCATGTTTTACACTGCAGAATCATATCGAAATAATGGAAAAAATCATATAGCAATTTGAAAATGTGATTCGACTCAGTACAAATATGATGCCTAACAGATAAAACATTAATTTCGTAAACAACAAACTATGCCGCACACACCTTCGGTCAACCCTGCAAAACAAGTTAATTTGCAATTGTGAAATTGTGTGTTTCAACGTATCTACACAGCGATCGTTGGCAAGCAAAGATCGCTTGAAAGATCTTCCTACACACACACACACAGCGCAAAAGAAAGTGAAACCCATTCAAATTTAAAGCACCTACAATTGCGTTGGAGGTTAATGGGTTTGGAGAGAAGAAAGCAACGCTTTTCTTTTCAAACGATCTCTGCTCCATTTAATTGTTCCTCATTTGTTGAGGAAACGGATGTACTAATGATGAATATGCGGTTGTGCGCTTGAGAAAGTGAATGTATCAATGCTTTATTTACGAAGAAAATAGCATTTATTTTACACCCGACCAGGAAGGCATGATAATTACATTTTACAAACTCCCCGAGATGGTAAGACATCTTTCCATCCAAATGGATTACTTTTAGAGGCGTGTACATCGACAAACGAGCATGGAGTTTTCCTTCTGCCGCCAAGATAAGCTGCACGCATTATTGCACATTATCTGGTCGATTTGTTGGACTTCCCGGTGCAACATGTACCCAGAAAGTGCAATAGTCATTGTAGTTGTATGGCTTTTTCTTAGGCTTTCCTCCGCTTTTTCAAGCTGAATAATGGAATCCTTACAACAACCAGCAAAAATGCAACACTAATCTCTCACGAAACGGGCTCCTAATGCGCCCAAAAACCTGTCTCATAAACTAACCTGCTGCCTGTGTACGTCTTGCACAGCGTTTTGCACAAAATTTGTCAGAAGTAAATGGTCCAAATCCTTCTCCATCGAGTGCTTATTGGTATCGTTTTTCCAAAAGGTTGTTTGTTTTATACCGTTCGGTGTTGACATTTAGTTTAGTTATAGCGTACACACCTGTGCGAGTTAACCTTCCCGAACGACGACGACAACGGCAACGATCGAACGCTACCACGACCACTACCACGGCACAATGGTATTTAATGATGCATGAAAACCATGCTGACGTTGCGCATCCGTTACAACAATGCCAATAGTGAACTCGCTACAAGAACTCACCGAAGGGACGGGTGCACTTTGCCGCAAAGGGGAAAGAAGCGAGAAGCGGCACAACATAACACGCGGAAGAGTGGAGAAGATTTTAAAATAGACACAATCATAATTGATTTACCACTCGATGATATGGTAAATGAATGACGCGGAGACTAAGAGTAGCGTGGTTGGAATCGTGGGGATATGTGTCTGGGCAATGCCTCTCGATGTGGTGGTCCCATAAAAGAAACACGCGTGCCAAATCACTCCCTGGTGAAGGTCTGAAGAAAAGGTTAGGTTCAACGTTGACGGGGGGGGGGGGGGGGGGATGCTTCTAATATCGCTCACGTTTGCCCTTAAGATAAAGCGTGATCCAAATTTATTACACATTGCATCTGGGGGGGCTTAGATGCAGAGGTTTATAAAGTACAAAACATTAGCGATACGCGTTATAATAGTGTGTTAGCATGTTTTCCGTTAGCTTTCGAAATAAAAAGGTTTCCAGTATCATTGATGATGTTGTTCATGTCATTTGTTTGTTGATTGATATGGAAAGAGTAGATTTACAAGAAGTTAGAAATATTCGAACAGTGGGATTTTATTTGAAATCATATTTAAAAAAACAAGATTGTCTTTAAGAACATGTTTGAATTTTAATATTAAAAATCAAATAACAGTCGAATTAAGTAAGAACTTCACCATTCAATAGACAAATTATTTTGTACAATTACTTCAAGCGTTTATTGCTTTTCATGACAACGTTAAACCGTTCCATTTGTTCACTATAGATCCGTCGCAAAGAAATGCATCGCAGAGTGTTGTGTGCGCTTGTGTTGATGCGCTTCTTCGGCCATCTGAGGCAACGGTGAAATGTGCATCAAATTGATGCTTCAGACAGTGTTGCCCAGCTGGTGGATTTGTTTTAACACGGGAAATCACTAGCCCGTTTGCTCTAAATTTACTTTGCCATCGGCGTCAGCGTTGTGGTGTGGAGCCTTCGCATACATAAATCATTAGAGGCTGGCAGATTGTGGTGATGCGTTAAAGGAGACGCCTTTAATCCAATCGTAGTTGCGTGAATCGTGGCCTCGTATTGAGGCAATAGATAAAATGAATTTCATCTCCATTACATTATTTTAGTGATATTGAGTCAATCTTGGACATCTTTCAGTCGATTTTTAAAAGATTAAAAGTGATATAAAACTTCATACTGCCGAGCACGGTCTCGTGGTACAGTCGTCAACTCGTACGACTTAACAGCATCATGGGTTCACCGTCGTGGGTTGAAACCCCGATTGGACCATGCCCACATACGTAGGGACTGTCTATCTTAATATGGTTATTAAACAAGACATTGAAAACCAAAGCCAAAAGTCCATTAGTGGTACAGGCGCGCACAGACCTTGACTGACAACGGTTGTTGTGTCAAAGAATAAGAATAAGAAGAAGAAACTCCACACTGTGTTTAAATACATATAGAGTATATAGTTCAAATACATTTATATGGAGGGAAAGTGATACAAAATATACATCCACTAGGGATTTACTTTTACCTACTTCATTCAATGTAAATGAACAAACTTCATGCTATAGTTGGCAACACTAACACTGTCTTATGAAAATGCATCTATAAGACGAGTCTGTTCATTTTATCTCCGAAGCTTTACTAACCATTTAGCTCCATTTGATTTATTGAACAAGAGACGCCTCAAATACTTAAAATTATATCAAAATAATACATTTTTATACATCAAAATAATACAAAAATTTACATTTTTAGAAAATTATACTTCCATTCCAGTAGGCTTGATATATTTACATAGTATTCATTAAACAATGCATCCACTTCATTTATTGGCCTCTTCTAATGGGAAATTAACTGTTTATGACGGGAAGTGTGGACAAACTCACTAGGAATTTCCGATGTGTCAGTCCAAAAAGGGTGCCGCAGAGTCCAATTTCCATAATATAAAGTTAATTTCCTGTAGGAAAATGTCAAGTGTCTCAAAACCAAATTAAATTATCATTTTGCATTGTTTATTTTTGAAGTTATTAAGAAGTAAGTTAAGAAGTTATTTAAAATTAATTATACATCATAAATTGTATTCCGTTTTCAAGAGTTTCAATGCAATCTTCAATAGAGGTATGCATTCTCAGCTGCACATTCTACGCCGGGGCTAGCACAAGTGCGTCTAAATTCTAGCCGGAGCTGGACGCGAGGTCGTTTTGTTTACAGTTTGAGGTTAAATCGCCGGTGCTGTGGACGCGGTTTACGATTACCACCACCAGGCACAACACACACAAACCCCCCCGCACAGACGACGGAGGAGGTGGCGTGTTGCATTTCATCGATCGTGTTGCATTCCCCTCGGTTTGGGTGGTCTGTGCAGGTGTCCTGCCTTCGTTCCATTCCCGCGAGCGGATGGAAAATGAGACACTGTTTTTACTTACCCCCGGAGCTATGTTTGGAGGTATGTGGCGATCGGGCTCTGGAATGTCTAGTGTGTGAGTCAGCAGCGCGAGCGCGGTATGGAGTTCCATTCTTTCAAGTTGGACTAAATAAGCAACCACTTCCGCATATGTTCGTTCGGTCGCTGTTTGTTTATTAAAGGTTGGTCGCCAATGCGCATCCGGTGTTAATTGAACGATCTTCGAATTGGTTACTGTTCAGGGAGGATAGAGCTAGATGTGTCGATTCTTCTTCAACGCAATCGCTTTGGCTGCTGTTCGCAATTGTTCATATTGAAGTGTTACAACTTTTATTGAAATTATGAAATTTTATAACGTGACGTGATCATATACATAGTGTAAATTTACTCTGAACTCTCCACAAAAGACACTTTGCGTAATAAATTATATTCCTTAAGCAGTAATGGTTTTATCTGAGCTTTAGCCACCTATCTTCCCGCCATAGCAAATGAACAAACGAAATGGATTATTCGTTGTGTTTACTGTCTGCAGTCATAAATTCACATCACAAATGGAAACTAAAACAAACATTTCATATGTCCCTCGGACGCTGCTGCATCTGCAACAAACGTAGACACACGGCGGATCTAAAAAGGACGGATCATTCTGGAGAAATTTAGTACCGAATTTAAAAGTCCGTCAGGCGTTCTTGCTTGTATATATCTACAAATGATGCGTTGTTTACCAAACAACGGCGAAGTTTGAATGAAATCTAGCTGGGTGGCGTTGGTCTTGTTTTCCACGTTTGACTATGATTTATAACGGTTCTTGGGAAACAAAGATAAATTCTAGGTTTTGTTTTGAGGTGGAAAATGTTGTGTGTTTAAATATTTGTTTGATAAATGCTTATGAAACAGCTTGAAAGGTGAAGCAATTGTAAGGTTTTAAGGCATAAGAATTGATACCTAACCACACAACACAGTGATCCAAGCCGCGATTCTTTGCGGATTACATATTTATTTACTTTAAAATTACATCTCGCCGGTACTCTTCCGCCGTTCGAGGAACCCTCTATCAAACAATCTCTTATATCCTTACCCTCTTCTGTTTATAGTTTTAACTTGAGACGCGTAAAATGTACTGCTCACTGCGATCGCTTACCGTCACCGTCCGCCTCGAGCGTTATAATCCCTTAAAAACATAAATAATCCTACCGAATTGGAGAAAGCAACAGAAAAAGACATCTTAATGGCGGAATTGGAAGGTATCGTAAGCCTCCCCACCCCGGTACAGTTTGAGCAACTGCAGAATACCTTTGGCCGGATGGATCTATGCAGGTCTATCACTACTGCTGTGCCAAAGTGAAAGGGAGTGAAACCTTTCTCCGCTCTGGTGCTACATAGCGGCAACCATTTCCAATCACGATTTTGGCCGACCGCTGCGTTCTAATTCCACAATGCACCTCCAGCTAACATGGGCCAGAAGAACGCAACAGTACGCGGTGGTACGAAATTGTGGTATCGGATTTTGATTTAATTTATAGGCAACGGGCAAAGAAATGCGCACAAACTCTCCTCGATCCCCTTGCTCGATCTTAGGCGCGTTTCGGGTTAAAAGCGTGCAGCCGTTTAGCGAAGGTAGCGAGATCATCGATAGCTGGCAAGGCACTCTATTGTGAAAGTGAGGATAAAAGTGCCTTTCCAAGAAGATGGGGATGCGAAAAGCGGTGAGTCTTCGGGTTAGGGATTCGTTTTGAAGGGAAGAACTTATGACGCAACGGTGCAGTAGCGATCGGATCGTACACGACTGCGTTGTTCATAACTTTTATTTGTGATGGATGGTTTGCTAACAAATTCGATCCATCCTCACCTCGCACTTACTCTCGAAAGAGAGATTCTTCGGGAATTCCAAATAACATTGTTACTGTTTTCAATACCTGGTCTCGTACATTTTGTTTGAGAATTTATATGTTTATTTTGGTTATAGTTTGACTTATTTTTGACTGTTTTCTTCATGTTTCTTGAATGTTATCAAATGCGTTATTTAATTTACCTGATTTTTTGTAATAAGTCACTTTGTTAATTTATTTTTTGAGACCAAAATGAATTTGTTTTGTTTATTAGTTTCCTTTCTAGGATTTAAAATGATCATATCATTTACTATCCCTAGGATATCTTTATTTGTTTGTAAATTGATGTGTGCAGTTTGCTTTTAATATTAAAATTAGTTCTTATTTTTCTACTAATATGTCATTTCTTAATAGTTCTTGTGCTAAGAACACATTGCCCCAGTATGTTTTTTCCCGAATTGTTGCTTTATCCAGATTATCTCTTCTTCTGGATAAGACTTTTTTTGAATAATGAACAACTTTTTTTTTATTAAGGAATAACGGCTTCCCCAGATTTCTTACATAATACTTAATAATCATTTTTGATTTCACTATCACAATCATCACAATTACAATTTTGAGCTCGTTAGAATCCTCTGTATAAATTTACAACATACGTAATAATGTGTTTTAATATGAGAATACTGGAGCAAGTTCTTCAACTAGAGAATGCTAACGATTCATATTCAGTCTTCGTTTAGGTTATTATACAATTTTACTGCAATTTCATGCTAAAAAATGAGTGCGAAAGAGTGTTTGGTCATATCTCGTGTTTCATCATTTCTATCATCACTGTTCATTTATGAGTAGTATTTATATCTGTTTCTTAGGACTTTATCGTATTTTTTCGTATCTTTATTACACATTTCAAAGCTACCTGAAACAAAACGTTCGAGATCATAAATACACGATGTTTTAATAGCCCCTCTCAGTTATTGATCGCATATTAACAACTCTTTATAATCACTTTGCGGCTAATAGCTGCGCTAAATGGTGGAGAAATTCCTGGTGCGGTTTTTGTTTTGCTGTGAACAACCGTCGTTAAATTTAACATTTTACTAGCCATGAGAAAGAGGGCCACAAAACGCTTCGTAGTTGTGTGATGCTCAGCTATATATCTGCCTTAGCTTCGCCTCGCAACCTAAACCTCGGCTTCTTACAAAGTAGATAAGATAAACGAATCTCTAGCCTCTATGAATCTGGCGTGGTGGCGGCTCTTCCGCAAGCGAAATGAGCACCGTTCTCTACCGAGAAGTAATAAAATCTCGTACACAACCCAAGCAAAGTAAAGAGCAGCACCCCCCGCCCAGGAATGATGGGGTGGGTGGTGTACACCCTATTAACGATCTTTCACTTCCCTACTCACGCTGGATTTTCCACCACACCACACAAAACGAGTCGGTTTGGCGGCGGCTGTGTTGAAAGAAAGTGTTCATACGGCCGAAGAAAGATTTTCGAGTAGTTTTTGCGCACAGTTCCGTTGATTTACTACGCGCTCGCGCATACCCAGCCAGTAGGTCTCTAGGCGCTGCTGCGGAACGGGTTCGTTCTTTCTCTACTCGGCGGCAGACGCGTGCAAATGATTCCACCGCGCGCTGTGGCTGTGGTATGTCCGGATGCGCATCCCTTGTGTGTGCTCACTGGAGAGTATCATTTTAATCGCTGCTTTTTGCCCTAGGGGGGAGCACACACACACACACATACAATATCGTTATGATGGTGAAAGATGAGGAATGCGTTTTCAAAATGGCCATGAGTAGTAGTCCCCGGCGGCGACTGAAGCGTCGTGTTCGACTACCGATCAGCAAACGCGCGCGAGAGAGATGATCGCAGCAAGTGCATTTGCAGTGCAAAAACCGTTTGCCGGGGGGCCGGCTGTTTGCATCGGCAGCTTTGCGTCTGCGAATCACAAGCACACGGATGTGTAAATATGCAAACAATTAAACATCTTTATGACATCAGCGTTAGCGAAGGTAGTTGCGGTGATGATGTACAGTCAAGCAGAGGGCGAGGAGAATAAAAAATAAATATTCTGCTTGCATGGTACTGAGATCTTGGTGCTTGGCTTGATGTGTTAGAAAAGGTGTTAAAGATGCAGTTGTTTGCTGTAACGGTTGCGATGAGGTAATTTACGGTCTTGCCATTCATCAAGACACGATATGAACGTTGCTGCTGCATAAAGAGCGCTGCTTGAAGTAGTTGTGGTTATTCCAATTAGCCAATTTGTATATTAACGTATATTATTGATAACTACTATGTTAACAATGTATGTTGGAAAAAACGATCAATCGAAAACTACTTCGTTATTAAATCGTAATCTAGAGCACAGTAAGAGAGGAATGTTGCAAATCGATAGGGGAATGTTGCAAGCAAGCTGTGTAAGTTTGCAAATCATATAGGGGAGTGTTGCAATCAACTAGAGGAATTTTGCAAGCAGTCAGTGGAGCTGTCATCAGATTTTTTGATCTTTTTGATGTTGAATGTTAGATTTTTTTTTAGCTTTTTGAACTTTGGTTGCTTGACAAATTGACAACCACTTGACAACAATCGACAACAAATTGACACAACCGCTTGGCTATTAGAAACTATTTCAATAGTGTTAACCAATTTTTACGAGCTCAAATTCATACAAAATCAATGACTATTTACAATGTTGAAACATTAATTATATGTGTAGTCGTTTTCATGCAATGTTACTTATTTTCTATTGCCTTTTTAAAGATACTTGGTTTTTTATTTGTATTGTAATATTTGAAGAAATACATGCTTGATAGCCTACAAGGCAAGGACTTACAAAGTGTTGTGATGAAAAAGAGCTTAACCACACGTTCATCAATACTTCCTGTTGTGAAGTAATTAATTCGGAGGTTCACATTCGATTGGAAAATTAATACATCAAACCCCTCCATTCAAAGACAATGTTATCGCACGCCTAGTGAAAAAGAAAACGTAATAATCTTGTCTCAATCTAATACCTTTCTCAAAGCCGACCTCCAACCAACCAGCATACCGATTTCGTTCTGCAGATTCTTTTACGCGGCCTTTCTATCGTCTCGGTCGGGCCCATGCTCACTGCTGGGTGCGGTTGTTGCGTTCGAAAGGCGAAACTCCGAAATGAGATCAGTTCCCCTGTGCTGCGCCATTCCACTCCGTTGCTGATTGCTTTCTAAGCAGAGGTTAGTCGCTTTTCGGCGGAGAGAGGCTGGGTTGGGTTGGTTGGTATGCCACGATCTCTAATCTAGCCTTAGCTGCTTTACCATCACACCCCCTGACCGAGGCGAATGCAGACCGAGTCAGTCGGCGCATGATTGCCACAGGTTTTCCTTCCCTAATCACGCGTGCCATTCGCAGCCATTGCCAAAGCCGCCCCGTCGTCTGAACATGGTGCTTTTGCTTCTCCAACATGCCGATAGTCATTTGCTTTGCTCTAGCCGTCGTTGTTGTCGTCGCGCGCAAAAGAGCATTCCCCTCCGCTCAATCTACTTAACGGGGCCACATTTTCGCTCGCATTCTCCGGTTATCGGGACGGCGTAAAGATAAAGCCGTTGCGATGGGAGAGGCGTTTTCCACAATTTCTTCTTGACCAGCGAGCCGGTGTCTGTAACTCGGTGTTGTGCTGCAACGCTCATAAAGCAGCATTAAAGACTACGTTGACGGCCGGGTACAGGCGCAGGTGCAGGCTGCTCTATTTTGTCTGAAAGAGATTGGTAGATTATTCTACAAGTTAACATTCTCATCTACTTCTCGCTACAAAATGGTCCAGATGGTGTATTCATAAGCGGTATGTTGTTAATCTGTCATGATTTAGTGATGTGCTTTGTGAGTCTTTTTAAAGCGTAGCCAACTCACCTATTCACTTCTTATAAAGAGTTAAATCTATAGTCGATTATTTTGTATCTTTCATTATTAATAATTTGACGTTGTGTAGGAGAAATTAGAGAAATAGCTGATTGTTCTACATGAGGTAACCGTGTTGTTCCTACAGTGAAGGACAAAATTTATAGAAAGAATGGTATTTTTTTGGGAGTAAATCCGTCTCAGTTTTCTGTTTTGTTCTGCCTTGTGATACTACATTTTATATGCTCTTCATAGTCCAACTTTTTGATATTGGAATAGAGTCTCTTCAGGAATAAAATCATTCTACTCATCTACAATTCTTTGTGGAATTAAATGTTTTGATCTGTTTGCTCTTAAGTTTATTTTTTCTAATTTAGTGTTTTAATTTTATTCTTTTTGATGTTGAATCTTGCAACTTCTCAGCAATTCTTTGCCGGTTTGAATATTTCGACTTTTTTTGCAATTCTTTGTGGATTTGATTATTTAGATTAAATTGCAGTTCTATGCAAGAATACTTCTATCTTCTTGTTAAGGTTTTAATTTTTCTAAATGTTTGTATGGGGTTATCGTGTCACTTTTCAATGTAAACATCAGTTTTGATTCCAATTAGCAGTTTGTTAATGTAGATGAACTAAAAATCTATCGTTTTGCAAATTGAACATGTTACAACTGTTGAAAAAACGTCTCGCAATCGGTGAATAACGATGTTCACATTGAATAGTGGGTCGGGAAGCCCTGTCATTAGGTAGAAATTCGTAGAAAAGGGGTTATTAATTTTGTAGATATCGGTTCCTATGTTGAAATGAATCGATACTAAAATATTTAGAGTGAACAACTCGAAATGAGTTGAGGTTGAAAAGCTGACTCACTAACTCAGTAAAATCAATGGCTTAGAATAATGAATCGATTTTTTCTTACCCATCACTTGTCAAGATGAGAACATACATTTTAGAGCATAAAAACTAGAATTGAATTTGGCATTTTGTGTTTTTTAGTACATTCATTTGCTGCGTTCGAATAAAAGGGATTTGAATAACGCTTGATCGTGTCAACGACACGTGATTTTAATTTGTAGAGTCGTAGTGTGAGCTCGATATTGTAATTTTTAATTCAAATATATGTCAAAAAAATCAACCTTCTTATATGTGACAAACTGAAACTCCAGCAACTCTGCACCGCAAAATGGTTCCATATGTTTCACGCGTCATCGTATAATACGGGTACGTCAGCGGAACACCGTTCTTCCCATGCTGGCAGACGCGGAAACACACCGAGACGAGGGCTAACGGCGGATGTGCATGTGTGTTGGAACAACAGTCGACAACAGTCCTGCTACAGCTTAAATTGAAAAATAACCGTTTACGGTCATCATCTCATTTTCATCTTGTTCGTACTTCGTTATTTCATTTATGTGCTTGCATTTTACCGTACCGCGCTGCGCACATAGTGTACAAAAAGTATGCGAAGCAGATAAAGGGAATCAGGCCTCCCCTTTTCTTTTCCCCCGCGGGCTGGCAGTTAAGCTTGGAGTATGGTTTTGTTTTGAGCTCTCCCGCATGATTGAAGCACTGTCTGTCGAGCCGTTTGTAGCCGTAACGCGCAAAACATGCGTGAATGAACAATCCTGCCCGCGAGAAGTGATTTGCATGCGCCATCACACCATTCCGATCGCTGCTCCCCTAGTTTTTCGCGATGCTGTTTTAATCAGCTGTGCGTCTGCGGAAGCGGGAAGGGGAGGACAAGCTGCCGCGGGTATTCAATTAGCATAATCATCTACTTCCACCCCGCTCGATTGGGTTTATGTTTTGCTCTGCACTGCTTGCCTGCTGCCCTCAGTCGTCGTCAACTGCAACTTTATGCTGTTGTTGCTTTAGTGCTCGGAAAGTACTGCCGCGTGAGGTGAACGACGGCCTAGATTTGGTTCGTTTATGTTGCTGCTGTGCTGTGATGCTGCGTTTATGACGGTGAGGTGTACACGATCACGATCCGGAGTAACATCCGGCTTTAGGGCTGAGCTAAGCGAGAGAGAGAGAGAGAGCGATTGTTGTGCGAGGCACTGCAAAATAATTAACTGCCCAAGTTTAGACATCAAAACGCCGTACGGGGACCGTGTCATGGGATGTATGTTTTGTGGGGCGAGCGTTGTTTTCCCATGGCGAAGAAAACAGATATCCAACGCGCTTGGATCTCCACTTCGATCGATCGCTTTTGAGCAATTTTCTATTTACTTTTTCCCTTGTTCCTTTCTATCTCTTTTCCAGGTTTAGTACGTAGCAGCCAAGCACGTTCGTAGGAATATGTAGGACGAAAACGTGCCCCACAATCATCAACATCCGGCGGTGGCAATTTCACTGCACAACGAGTCTTCAGACGGGGGGAGAGAGAGAGAGGCAGCAGTACGCAGAGGGAAATTAGATTTGCAGCTAACAACGAGAAAGAGAGAGAAAGAAGAGAGTGAGAGTATCATTAAAACGCCCCGGGATCTAGCTCCCGGTGTGGACGGAACCGCTTCCTGTGAAAACACAAAACTCGACCCTTGTGTGGTGATTTGGTAACCGAGAGCCGCAAACATCATCATGCCGCTTCCGAAGCGCCTGGTGCAGCCGGTGTTCGTGGCACGGTCGGTGTACGTGCGCGAGGAGCTGCCGGCGGAGCTGGAAACGGTCACCAACACGACGCTGACGAATATCGTGCGCCAGCTGTCCTCGCTGTCCAAACATGCCGAAGATCTGTTCGGTGAGCTGGCGCGGGATGCGGGTGGGCTGGCGGAGCGCGCCAACTCGCTGCAGGCGCGCATCGATCGGCTCGCGATAAAGGTCACGCAGCTGGACAGCACCGTCGAGGAGGTGTCGCTGCAGGACATCCAGATGAAGAAGGCGTTCAAGAGTGCCACCATGTTCGACCAGCAGATCTTCTCCCGGGCGACCATGCCCTCGGCAATGCTGGAGGTGTATAAGGTGCGGATCGTCGGCTATTGATTTTTAATGGAAAAAACTGGAATATTTTATACTAATTAGTTTCTGTTTTTATGTTTGCCTTCCAGACATGCGACAAACCACCCCCGCTGGACAAGCTCAACTGCTACCGGGACGATGGCAAGGACGGGCTGAAGTTCTACACCGATCCGAACTACTTCTTCGAGCTGTGGCGGCAGGAGATGCTGAAGGACACGGAGCGCGTGATGCACGATCGCGGCAAGAAGGTGCACAAACCGCGGGCGGACGGTGGCGCCGACGGGGGCGGCCGGCAGAAGAAGCGGCCCCGCGCACCGCACAACACGCGCGAGAAGCAGCGCCAGCGGGCGATCGGCCATGGCGAGACGCTGATGCCGAACAACGTCATCTACCGGACGCCGAACGCGATCATCGGCTCGCAGGAGGAGGCAATCTACAACAGTGCGATGGCGGCGGCCGGCGGCGGCGGCAGTATGATATACGATTCCCGCTCCTCCTCGGCGATGGGTGGCAGCAGCAGTGGCGGCGGCGGTGCCGCCCGTCCCAACTCGATCGAGCTGCGGCGCAGCTACCAGCAGCCGAACGAAATGGTGGACGGTGGGGGCTATGCGCCACCGTCCCCGGGCGGCGGCTACCACCAGCAGATGGCCGTCCAGATGCAGCAGGGCGGTGGAGTGTATCAGCAGCAGCCGATCTACGACCAGTACGGCAACCCGTCCGCCATGTACGGCGCGGGCACGAACCAAATGTCGCAGGAAAGTTTGTACGCGCCGGGGACGCCTTCGCGGTCGAAATCGCGCCCATCGCAGCCACCGCCGGCACCGCCCTCGTCCGGCAGCGGGGGCGGCACCCCGAACGCCTCGAACGCCAACACGCCCACGCGCAGCCGCAGCCTGTCGACCGGGCGGGACAATCTGCCACCGCCGCCACCGATCCCGGAGGGTCTGCAGTCGCCGCCGCACGGCATGAGCAACGGGGGCACGAGCGTCGCCGCCAAGCTGCTACTAAACCGGTCCGGTTCGCGGGCCGGATCACCGCAGCTGGGCATGACCGGCGGCCCGCAGCAGCAGCAGCAGCACCAGCAGCAGCAACAACAACAGCCCCAACATCACCACCAACAGCAAGTGGTCGTGCAGTCGATGATGGACCAGAACCAGATTGCGCTCGCGCAGCTGAACCAGCAGATCAACAATCTGAACAATCTCAACATGCAGCTGAACCAGATGTCGATGAACGATCTGCCGCCGCCGCCACCGATCCCGGAACAGGTAAGTTTAGCTCGGGGGTTCTCTGTGTACTACCAGCTGGCTGGTCTACGATTGCGGCTTTGCGGCTAATCGAACGGTGGCAAACTCCGAACAAATACGAATGGGTTTCGAGCACACACACACACAAAGCTCCTAATGAGGCTTTCACATTACAGCCCAAAGCTCTCTTTCATAGCACTGTCTTCGTGCGACTACTCTCCCCGTCCTCTTCTGAGTGAATTCGTTAGGCTTTTGCGGTAAGGTGAGTCGTTTCGGGAGGCAATTATGTTCCAAAGCAAAAAGGAACGAATCCGTCTGTCTGCCTAAACGTGTCTCTTTGTGTCAACTAAGTTCATTTGCTAATTCTATTAAAAATTTAGTGTCTGAAGTTGCTGTTGAGAAGTCACTAAATCGTTGTTTATTGTAAACTTGGTAATTACTACGTTACTTTCATGTCATTGTTGTTCAAAACGACTAAAGAAGGTGTTTAATCTGTTCCATCACATTACAGGGTTTCCCACGAGATATTGGTTGGTTACCATAATATTTTTGGATGCTTCCCATATGGTTTTGGTTATGTTCTCGACGTTTTCCATAAATGTTTGGTTCAATTGTATTGATAACCAATAAATTGCGGGAATGAACCAAAAATCTATGGGATACGATGAATAAAATAGAGATGGGTTTTCCAGATCGCACCCACGGTTCCGCTCCGGTTCTGGCAAGGTTCCGATTCCAATTCCAGAGAAATCCGAATCGTCCGATTCCAGAGAATCGTAAGAATCGTCTTGAACCGTCCGGAATCACATTGAATCATCCGGAATGGTCCGGAATCGTCTGGAATCGTCCGGAATCATCGGAATCGTTCAGAATCGCCCGGAATCATCGGTATCGTTCAGAATCGTCCGGAATCATCGGAATCGTTCAGAATCGTCTCGAATCGTACAAAATCGTCCAAAATCGTAGTCGACCAATATTTGTAAATGTGCATAAGACTTCAACAAAATGCCCATTATAGGTTCGAATCCTGAATGGACCGAGCCTAGATGAGATGGACTATGGATGCAACAATAAGGCACAGTTAGATTAATTCGATCACATAATGAGAAGTGTAAGCCGGTCTCGTGGTACAGTCTTCAACTCCTACGACTTTAACAATATGCCCGTAATTGGTTCAAGCCCCAAATAGACCGTGGCGCCTTGCGTAGGACTTTTGACTTAGCCTGCTATTAAATTTTCAACAGACTCTTCTGGAATAAGATTTTACCATATTTTTGATTAAAAACTTTGAACAAAGTCTATAAAATGCATAACCTCAATAGATGTGGGCCCGCAGCAAATGTATTTTCAAAGCCAAGTGGTTAGCGATCCTAAAAAGGTTAGAGACCACTGTTTTAGTATATGGGTCAGTTTTTTCTTGCCCATATTTAGAGCAACAAAACAACGGAAAAATACAAAGATAACTGATCCGATGTCATTTCAACGGTCCATCAACGCTCCCAACATTTTTGGGTGGCCATACTTGCCAGAAGTGCGTAAAACGCAATGACGTAGATAGTGAAAAATATATTAAATGTGTATCGCACATTAACAAACATCGGTCGACTACGATTCTGCACGAGCAATTCCGAACGATTCCGGACGTTTCCGGACGATTCCAGATCGTTCCGGCGTGAGTGATGGAACCTTCCCTTCGGAACTGATTCCGAAATTTTATGGAACCGTTCGGACCCAGTTCCGCTTTTTTGTCAACTCTTTTGGAGAAACTATAGAATAAATCGCGAGACGAGCCGAAACAAATATGGGAACCAATCGATAAATCGTGGGAAACCCTGTATTACTCTTGCTCGAACGAGTCAGGTCAGCGACACGTCAGTGTTTCCCTTGCAAACCCTCACCCACCGTTTGGTCTATGTGATGCATTCAGATGCAAGTTCTGTTCGATATTTTCAGTGAATAATGCGTGATTGATATTTTCTGTTGTAAATGAAAGCATTCCCTCTACCTTTACTAACCTTTTCTGTTTTTGTTTTGCTCCAATATTTTAGCTATCGCCCAAACAATCGCCTCCAAATGTGGCACCACCGCCTCCTCCACCGCCACCGCCAATGCTGGATGGACCGCTAAGCCCGTCGAAGGCACCGGTCGCGAACGGTGACCTGTACAACATGCCCAAGATGCACCAGCTGAAGAAGATTCCACCCCAGGAGAAGATAACCTACGATGATCCACGCAGCGATTTAATGAAGGCCATCCGGGATGGTACGTTTCGCCTCACCACCGAGCGCTCTGTGCATCTCTCCCTCAAATTGCTAATCAATTTTATGTTCTGTTTTCTTCTTCCCCCACAAAGGTATCAAACTGCGCAAGGTGGAGAAGCAAAACCACGAGGCGAAGGAGAACGATCGCAACAAGGGCCTGCACGATGTGGCCTCCATCCTTGCCCGTCGCGTCGCCATCGAGCTGTCCGAGTCGGAGTCGTCCGAAAGCGACGACGACAGCGAGGGCTGGCAGGAAACGAACGAAACGTCCGCATGACATCAGGAGAGCGTGGCGGCGGGCGGCGGTGGCAAGAAGAAGTGAAACAAGGTGTAGCGCCTCTTTCGATAGAGCGCTTCCTTCTCCTGCCCTCATTCTCCCCGCATGTCGCGTCTGCTGCTGTACCGGTGGTTGAAGCGATATAATCGCTATTTCAAACTACTGCTGCTGGGCGTGTGGAAGTGGTTGTGGTGAAAAAACAAGGAACCGCAGGCAAAGGGATCGCTCGAAACGGAAGGAGGACAACAAAGACGGGTTTTCGTTTTCGCGATATTTTTTGATGCGCCCCATGATGCAGTGTATTTATTTTGAAGGCACAACCCTTTCACCACTACCAACGTGGTGGGGCGTAATCAAGCAATTTGATTTCCCTGCCGGTGGTTGGGACTGTCCCTAAAGAAATGATCGCGAAAGGATGTAGGAAGACACATTTATATTCGAGATTATATTAATAATAGGTTGTATTTAGCGCCAGGCGGAGTGGGTAAACGAAAGGCTAGGGCGATTGTATCGATTAAGTTCTGATGTTAAGTTGTACAAAGATAGTTTTCCACTATTTATATACACGCGAGAGAAGAAGAAGCCGCTGGCCCAAAAAAATTGGGAGGGAAAAGGTGAGGTAATGTGGTTACCACCCGGTCACACGATGATCGAAGGGAGGCGAGAGAAATGGAAGAGCAAGGTCTCACTCACTCTCTTACTTTGTTGCGAATACATACTGAACATTCTTGTATAGATTATTTTGTTTTCTTTTGTTTTAGAATGTTCCATTTGTTTCCCCCGAACATGAATAACTATTCTACGATGAAGGCAAAAGCTGGGTATGTGTTTCACAGACACTACCGTTGCGTAGGATCATTAAAAAAAACAAACACTTACTGGCGCATACACAAGTAGCAAAATGCTGCCGCCGACGTTCCTGCTGGTGCGGGACGAATTGTTGCAAACACACACAAGCACAGGCGTGCACACATAAGGAAGGAGACAGCAATTTGTACACGTAAAAGAAAGGGACAACTTTGATAACGTAGCCGTACACCAATGTAGTTCTGTAAGCAGTTAGACGACAAGAAGATGCGGTTAAGAAGATGCAAACGAAAATGCCAAACAGAGAACGAAACGACGAGTGACGATGGAGCGAACGAAGATAGAGAGGTAAAGCATTTTTTGTGTTTATTGTTATCCTTAAATGAGATAGCAAACCATCATTCTGGAGGGCGGGGATAATGAATGAATACATTCAAGCAAAAGCTGTTGCAAAAAGCGTAACAAAATAATCAAATCAAATGGGAAAGTATAATTAACATCTTTCCAATTGTAAAGCTCGCATTTAATGACCCCAAAATTAGTGGCATTAGTCTGGCCCGCGTCTAGTTCAGGCACTTTAGGCAAGCCTATCTCTTTCTCACTGGCTAGTGATTGTATTGTGGAGCTAGTATTCTGGAGACATTTACTTTCTAAATAGCTGGATGATAATGAGTTTCATCCATTTTTTGCTTTATCTATTATCTTTCGGTCGAGTGTTCTCTTTTGTTGGTGCACTCACAGCCGTCGCTCGTTTCCGTTTTCGCGTAAAAGAAAAACAATATTCCTACTGTCACAGTCAAACCACTCTATACACAACGATTTAAATGCGCTTTATTTAGCTTATATGTAAAAGAAAAAGAAAAAGAAACAAATACACATTTATTTCCTGATACAAAAAAGAGCATAAGAAAATAAAACGGGGAAATTATTATGCAACACAAAAAAGACATTAAAATTAAAGTAGCTAAAAATAGAACAAGCTGGCAAACAGAATTTGCTGAAACCGCTGTGTGTAGTACTGTAGTGTGAGGCAAAAGTAACACAATTGCCGCTTGCTGCCCCTTGCGCGTAGATATTGTTTCATTAGTGAACAAAACTTAAAGAACTATTTAAGAATCGTCAACGCAAACGCAAAACAAAACAAACCAGACAAACCAAAATCGCTCAAAACTGTGCATGCATTGTTAGGTCAGCTTTAAAGTGTTTGTTTTTTTTTATTTCCCTTAATGAAAACATTTTTCTGAACTAATTGTGTAAGCTATTATTGAAAAAAAAAAACTTCTTCCTAATCATTTTCTACTTCTTCTTCATGATCGTGTGCTTGAGCTTCTATTCGGCCAACCCGTGTACTACCAGTGTGTAATGTAAAATTAATTTGAATTAATATGAAATGCTCAAAGATTTCCCTTCACAAACCTAAAAAGGTCACATTTTGTAGGTCTAAAGTGCTTAAGCAAATCAAACGCTCTTTCGCTATTGCTATTATTCGCTTGTTGGTAAATGCTCAGCAAAGCTTTTCCCTTCCTGGAGCTTTGCAGCTTTTGTCTTGCTTATAAACTTCTTATTGGAATACAAAATATCAATTAGAAAACCCTAAAAAAAAGCAACAATATGAAGCTAAATTTCTCGCGATTCTTATTTCCAGTGCAGCAATGTTGGCACCCATCATGACAGCAGCTTGGTGTTGAGCCAAGAGCAAAAAACCAAATTAACAGGATCGAACCGAACAGTGACAGAGAATGCAAAAGGATCATCGACAGTTAGATTAGATCTCTTCTACGCTCGAATGCAATTGCAACCCAAATAGCCAAAACAGAGTAATCATTCGATCAAAGTCATTGAAAAGATTAGCAAAAAAAAGCAGCAGTAATACAAATAACACACACAATATAAAGCGATACTATACATATAAATAGATAGTTAACCAAGTAATACAGCAAAACCAACCAATATCTTCCTTTGTACGTGGGTCGCTTGTTGCAGCAACACCCAACAGTCGTGCATAAAACAAATGCAAACTGCAACAAACCAGAAAACCATTACAATTTAATGAATGTAAGCTAGCGTGGCAGAAACAATATAGAACGCGCACACCACCAACCTGTGTTTTGGTGCGTGCGCGTTGCTGACAGGGAGGGTTTGTGTGGGGCAGTTACACGCCTTTGATATTAGGGAAACAAACGGACGGTCACAGACAGGGGGGGGGAGTGAATATTTCATAAATAACTAAATGAAAACAGTGAGCAAATACTCCTCGAAGGAAGTGGTGTGTATGTAGCATTTATCGCGCATTGGACGTCGCGCGTGATAAAAACGGTGCGAGAAGAAAGGGGAGTGCTAGTCGTGAAGAAAGTAGACTTTTCACCACCAAACGTTAATGCGCAAACCACTACACTCTGTTCAAAGTAGGGTGGAAGTAAGCAAATAAGCAACAAGTTGATTGGTTTCTGCATTAAGCTTTAGTCGTTCATCGTTTATGAAAAATATAGACAACTAATAGAGAGCAGCAAACCAGATAAACATGGAAATGGACTGTGTAAACTTGTACACAAGTGCGGGGGGGGGGGGGGGGGGGGATTTTGAGGTACTTTCCCCCATCCGGTGGATGTATAAAAACAAATGACTAAAGAAGTCACACAACGTTTTCTCACACGGAAGTTATTTTATATTTTGTTTCCTTTGTTATTAAAGTTTAAGTTACTGAAGCCTCCCCTGATCCTATCGTTGTATGTGTGTATGGCTTTCGTTTCCCTTTTTCTTTCGTGCGAAAAGTCCTTTCTTTTTGTACGTGTATTATAATTTCTTTACATGAATAGGTTAAAAAGAAAGAAAAAGGAAACATACGTTGTTTTTTTTTTTGTAATGAAATGTGAAACAAGAATTGTGAAGCATAGTAGAAATTGCTTAACCAGGCAATAGAGAGGAGAGCGTTTCCAATAACATTTAAAAGTAAAGCCAGAAAATAGTGGATCCAGAAACAAAATACACAACCACCACTTGATCATGGTAATTAGACAAACTAATCGAAGAAATAAAGTGAAACTTGCAAGAAAAAAAAAGTGTATGAACAAGTAGTCCCATTTACCTAATCGCATTGTTCTCTTTTACAGATAAGAAAGATTCACAGATTGAAAGCAACAAAAGCGGCACATGGAGCCAGTCGAGACATACATCGTCTAACAAGATCTGGAACGGAAATGAATGAATCTGTCGTGTTGCGCGCACACGCATCCGTCGTGTAATTGCGCACATTGTTTAATGTAAGTGTGCGGTTGTTGAATAGGTCAGTAATGCGCATAGACTGGACCGGACCCCAGGACCAGGGCATGCTATCAAAACGCTAAATGCGCTAAATAACGTGTCTGCTCGCGCAAGTGGGCGCGCAAGCCTTATCAGCAGCGCACACGCGAGCGCCCCAAGCGCAAAACAGTGTGTTCTATAATATCAAAACACCAAGGCCTCACGAGCCACCACGATCTTGACACGAAAGACACCAAGTGTTTGTTGTGTCGATGGAGTTTGCAATTTAGGACTAAACATAAACCACACATCCCGTTCTATGATGTTTCAATTGCGCAGCATATTCGACAAACAGACACGCGGGCGCGGAATTTGACCCCTTCTGTTACATAGAAGTAAACCCCTAACTACGAAAGAGGATGTTTCTTCTTGTTTAGTACAGTAGAAAAAAAATGATTCCTTCACCGACAAACCGGATAACACAGAACTGAAGCGAATGGGGAAGGAAAACTGTACAGCAAAAACGTAATTAAAAAACGTCAATGCTTTGGCCAAGGGAGTGATTAGATGACGAAAGAGTAGTAACCTATCCTGGTTATTTGCTCTTACTCGATAATGTGTGAAATTATTGTTTACAAAGCCGTTGATGCTTAAAGGTTCATGAGCTGTTGAATCAGTTTCCTGTTTTGTTGGGCTAAACAGTGGAAGTTTCCAATATGCGCAATGGGTTTCCCAAAGGAGTAGAGTGTCCAGTTGTTGTTAGCGTCATACGTGCTCAAAACAAACACATTACTTATAAAAAAAAAAACAATCGAGGAGAAGTAGTCACGCCGTCGTAGAAGCAAGAAAAAAGCAATTTTTGGCTCCAGAGAGGATCGAACTCACGACCTTCGCGTTATTAGCACGACGCTCTAACCAGCTGAGCTATGGAGCCGCTTGAATGCGAGGGCGATACAACGCAATACAAATGAGCACAGCAGATCACACTTGCAATACCCTCGGAGCTAAGTAAAAATACCTAAACGCATGCGCACGTACACCAAAGTGCCCCGTTTTGCTGAAATTTGTATATCAGGCATAATGACGTTGCTTCGGGACTGACTTTAAATTGATAAAGTGTTGTAAAAACCCCCAAAACCGAGGGGATTTTACACGCTGTTTCACTTCCTACGTTTCCGTGACTCAAAATCCGTTCTTGCAGTGTTTTTGTTTTGCACGTTTTGTTGTGATTATCATTTGTTTTGGTTGCATTTGCTTATCACTCTCTGTGTTTAGCTAGTTTGTTTTTGTTCGTGCTTGGTTTTATTGCTCTTTTTTAAACTGGCCAAAGTATTAGCTTGTATAGTTTAACATTTTCTTACTTCTTGTGTTCATTATGGGCTTTTTTTGTTTCTACAAATTTGCTTTTCTATATTAATTTTAGCGTAAAACTAGAAAAAAACAGTCAAAGAAAACTGAGAATATTTTTTTAAACTGCCTCAACATACAAAAGTCGGCAAAAACTACCGATAACAGCAGCAAAAAAGTCATATCCCTTATTTGGTCGTGCAATTAACTATCCAACATTATGCATGATCATTTTCATCCTACAAATTGCTTCACCATCACATTAGTTGCACCTTTGCCTGTGGGGCGTAGCTACGTGCCACCAACCGATTCCCTTTTAGCGCACACAAGAGCCGACCCTTTAAGAGCATTGTCCCGCGACCACCTTCTTCCCGTTATGACCCGTTGGCCTTCGGAACGGTCGGAACGGTGGGACAAAATCGCATACCATCCATCCACAGGCACAGGACTTGAGGTCGATAATTTCAACCACTGATCACGATGCAACAACTCCTTTAATGGTAAGCAGAATGATTCTTACACAGAGATCCTGGGGATGACTTGGCGCTCTTGCTGGGTCCTCATTGTACGAGGCAACTTCCGCATAAGCAGAATGGTAACATGAGCAGAATATAGATTTAAAAATTACCTTTTTCGTGATGATGTAAAGATCTCAAAAGGGCTTTTGGGGTTTTTTTTACATAGAAAAGCTTATCCCTTGTTCATATATAAGTTTAACTTCCGTTATGCTACTGTGAAGATACACCTTCTACATGTGTAACTAGGCGTTACAAGACTGCGGCGTTGAAGACTTCATCTTCAACGCATTCTTCATCTGCTCTAGCACACACGCAACAGCAAACTGAACGCATCAATTCCATTTTCCTGGTTTTTTTTTGCCCTACATCACGCGAAAATTTTGCTTCCTTGGAGTTCCAGTGGAGTTTGCTTCCTTGCGTGCGACGACCAACCAAACTCTGGCCAACGGGGAGAGAGCTCAAGTGCAGTCTAATGATGATTTTATCTGGTGTTGCGATTGCATCATTTCAGCGCACACCTCGAACCTCGAGCCTGAGATGAAGGAAGGAAATGTCGTGCCGCTGTGCCTTGTCTACACTCCAGATGCTATCAGATACCCAGAGCTCTAGCTCTGCATGCGTCGCACTACTTAGACATTCATGCACCTTGCACCAAGCTGCTGCTGTATGGTGTATGAATAAGAAGGAAAGAAAGCTCCAGAAATATAAAAAAACAGAAGCTGTGAGGTGGATGGGA
Source organism: Anopheles merus (assembly GCF_017562075.2). Taxonomy (NCBI): domain Eukaryota; kingdom Metazoa; phylum Arthropoda; class Insecta; order Diptera; family Culicidae; genus Anopheles; species Anopheles merus. The sequence goes on from NC_054084.1 coordinate 11,629,853, forward strand.
TGGAAGGGTGGCGTCGGTAGCACATTGACCATTCCGGGAGGAAGCACAGTATCCCCGAGCTGAGTGGCAAGTACAAAAGGGGGTAGTTGGAAGGGATACTTGACAACTTTACTGCTGGAATCGTTTCATCAGTTTCAAGTCGTCCCAGAACCAGTTCGACGCACTTTTCGAATTAGCGTAATTACGAGTTGAAATGTTTGTAGAAAGAATCGTGTCATTTAGCAAGGTATAATGTTGTTTTTTGTTTTAAATAACGATTTTAATATTATGATGAAATATTAGAAACATCATTTTTTTTTGTTATTAAATTGAGCTATAAAAAACATGAGAAATTAATAAGACAACAATCAAGAACAAATAAATAACTAAAAAATACACAAAAAAGCATAAGAGTCTATATAAATTAAATAAGTACTAAAGAAAACAAATAAAAATAGGAAAATGTGCATAAACTAAACCAATACTTCTAAAACATAACATAATATTAAAAAAAATTATAAATTACTAAGAAAATATAATCAAACTCTAATCAAAACACATCCAATTCCAACAACTTTTAAACTGATCAACTCGCATAATCACTTCAGCGAATGCATCCCGGAGATTGCAGATTGCCTGCCCGTGCCTCAGAGGCGAAACGGAAACCGACGGCCTTGGTTGCGCCAAAGACCGATAATTGCTGCTGCATCTCGGTGGTGCCGCCCCGCGTGACGAATTGCACGAGACGGGTGCATGAGAATGCAAGAACAAGAACAGCAATAGGGGCAGTCCGGGTGGTGGTGGTGGTGGTGGTGGTGGTAATAATGATAGTACACACCTTTCCTTTCCACCCTTTCAGTAGTTTTTACCCCCGTTTTACTCCCGAAGGAGCAAGTGATCTTTGACCGGTTTTGCGCGCGCGTAGAGCGCGAAGGCTGTAGTATTGGGGCTGGTGCTCCCGTTTCCTTCCTTTCTAGTTCTCCCGCCGGTACGCTCCAATACCACACGATGGAGAAGACGATGATGCACATCTGATTGACGGGATTGGGTTTTTGACGGATAGATCGACCCTTATACGCCCCGCGAACGTGGACAGTGCGTGTGATAACGTGCGCGCGCCACCCTTAACCCCGTTAACCTAAAAATCGCAATTTTTCCACTCCCAATACAATCTAACGTGCAATGGAAGGGACGCTTTTGAACGCTCGAAATGTGATCTTCTCTTCGCTTTCCTTTCCTCGGTCCGCATTGGCCGTTGCCGTCCTCATGTTGCGTCATCTAATGCGGAAGAGAGTGCGCGAACGGGCAGCGTTTCGCAGTATCGCGCATAGCAATAAGGCCTAAATGGGTGGAAAACTCACACTCGGAAAAAGCGGCCGATCGAAATCTTCGCACGCACCTGCCTTCATTGCCGGTTCCTTCTGCTGCGAGGAGGGGGGGGGGGAGGTGCCTCCGTAAGAAACGCGGCGAACGAATTGCCGTGCGAGCGTGCGAATGAACGTCCAAATGCACTTACTGAATGCACTTTATTTATTTATTTTTTTTTTTTTTTGTGGAAACACTTTCAATCTGTTTCGTGTTTGTTTTTGTTAAATTGTTAAATAAAGCGTGGTTTTAGGTGATTGCACATAATTAAGCTTTACGGCGGAAGAGCTTAAAATGTATAAACATCAACATAAAGTGTGATTTTTTTTAAATTAAACGATCGATCTGTTGATAAATTTTGACGATAAAACATATTTATATTAATTGTGACTATTTCATTCGAACTATAAACCTTTGATGCTGTTGCCTCTTTTCATAAAACGCTTCCGGGTTTCATTGTAACATAAAGAATGAACTGATCGAATGACTGATCGATGCAGGTTGATCGACAACCTTTTAACTTCACGGAAGCGGAATGAAGAGTCGCAACTCATGTTAAGATTATTAGCGAGGTAAATGCATCATGCCGAGTTCCTTTCTCAATTTCAAACAACAGGTATAATGAGGTATAATCTAGTTTTTAATTTAGCAGTTCATTGTACGATTTGTATGATTATACGCACTTATTCAACAGCGTTTAGCTTTTCAAAAATACTTAGGAATTGTTTGATAAAACCCAAATAATCTGCAGAACATGATGACATATGGTTACTATAATAATAGATAATCATTTACCATATCTGTTAAATGTGAAACGTTGATCTCTTAGAACTCATTTTTCATACAATATCTGTTAGGAATGAGACATAAATTATTACTATTTTCTTCTTATTTTTCTCTTCCTTTCTCTTGTTTCTTGGTTCCATTACTAGACTTATTTTCTCTCTAGTCCCTAATTCTAATAGTCTTCATTTAGTTCCACCTCCTGCTGTTATATTTCTTATCGTTCTCTTACTCATCTCCTTTTTATTTGTTTCATTTTCTCTATTTGTTCTACTTCTTTTTCATCTTTAGTTGATTCGTTCTCTTCTTCTTCTTCTTATTATTATTATTATTATTATTATTATTATTTTTATTATTATTATTCCTCTTCTTTTTCATCCTTTTCTTTTTCTTTTTCTTCTTCTTCTACTTCTTCTTCTCTTTCCTTTTCTTTTTCTTCTTCTTCTTCCTCTTCTTTTTCTTCTTCTTTTTCTTTAACTTCCTCTTCTTCTTTTTATTCTTCTTTATCTTCTTCTTATTTACTTATTCTCCTAATTGCTGATATTCATTTTCTTATTATTCTTCTTATTCTTTTCTTTTCATTTTCATCTTCTCCTTCTTCTTCCATCTCTTTACTCGTTTTTTCTTCAACTTGTACAACAACAGCTACTACTACTACTACTACTACTACTACTACTACTACTACTACTACTACTACTACTCTTGCGACTATTACTACTACTACTACTACTTCTCCTACTAGTACTACTGCTGCTACTACTACTATCACTAATGCTTTTCCATTGTTGCACGACATTGCGATGTACAAAAAGAGGAAAAATGCATTTGTATTTTTTTTTATTAATTTTGTTTTTTTTTTCTTTTTCTTCTTATTTTGTATTTTTTGCCATAATCCTAACATTAGCAATCTGTTCAAAATCAATCACATAGAGCAAAAGAAAGCTCCGGAACATTCCCCACAAAAAAATCAAAGCATGAGACTATGCGGATAGAATCAAAAAGAAAAAGTAAACACAAAACACCCACTAAAGGAAGCGGGTAAGGTGATAAGAAAAAAACCCACACACACACACACACACCCTGTTGGCGAAAGGCACACACTGATACACACGCGCGCGCATTCGAATAGACAAAACAGCGCGCAAGAACAAATCCGCGCGCGCACACTCGCTTAAGCGCAACACTGTGTCGTCACATGTCGCGCGTGTGTTAGTGTTTGCCGCGGAAAAGTCCAACCCCGACCGATCGCACGGGACCGGGTTCGCGAGGAAATCGCAGCATCCAACCGCTTCACTGTACGATCGTCCGTCACCGAGGAAGGGCCACACAGCCAGCTCACGTCGTGCGAAACAGAGCAGCGCGCGCGCGAAACGAAAGCGCGAAGCAAAAAGGCAAAAGAAGGAGAAGACTACTTATTCACGGTAAGAGCAAAGCGGGTGTGAGAGAAAAGCGCCAAAGCGTAGAGGGGGAGGGATAGGGTTTTTCTTCGCGCGGGTTGAGCTTTTTTTCACCGCTCCCTTCCACCGTTTCCTGGGGTTCGATGCACGTGCGCTCTCCTTTCGTTTTCCACTGCGCGAGTGCCGCGATACGTAACACGCTTGGATGATTTGATGTTGTTTTTTTTCTGCTTTTTTGGTGGTGGAAAAGGTGGATTGGTTTCCTTGTAAACGGGTGGAGAGAGGGGGTGAGTTACTACGGGCAACCTCAGGCGGGCAAGGCCCAGCAATCGGCGGGTGCTGTGCCGTGTTGTGTTGGAGTGCAGTTTTAGTGTGTTGTTCGGTGTGTGCGTTCCTTCAGATTCCAGCCCGTTCGGTACGTGGTTTGGCGGTTATTTTGGTGACGTTTCTGTCCTTCCGTGACGTGTCGTCCTTTAATTCGAGCTGATGTTCATTTGCATCACCCTCCGAGAGAAGAATCAAAGTTCAACCACCAAACAGTTATTCTTGTCCGCTTGTTATTCTGGTGGGCATGTGCGGCTAAAGGCCTGTTTTTTTTTGTTGCTCGTGTGTGATTCGTGGTCACTAGAAGGGAACCCGTGAACCGTGTGAATGTGTGAAGGTTTGTGCGGTTAGTGTAATTGCTTCCGTGCATCGGTCCTGCTTCGCAGCAGGGAGGCTTCGATCCTGCTTGGCGCAGCTTACTTCGATTGGACATTGCCTCCATCACGTACGGCTGCTTCTTTTTCTCTTTCTCTCTCTCTTTTTCCTTTAGTTGATTGGTGTGGTGGAAAAGCGCTACACACCTATTTTTATCCCTTTGTGCCTTCGAGAGCAAAGTCGAGGAAAACATACTGCCTACTAAAACCAAACACCAAATTTAAGCTTAATATGTTTTTCTTCTATTTTCTTTGCAGAATTTAAGTGCAAATGACAAGCAATACTGAAACGACAGCTGTTTTTAATCCCAGCTAGCAGTTTGTTCACACATTTGCTGCGAAACATAAGCAAATCTACGAGAAATCCGCAAAACGGTGTATAAAACGGGGTGGCTCGGCAGGCGGCCCGTTTCCAATTGATTTATAAGTCCATAAATTAAAAGTGAAACTTTCCGACCCAGCAGAGAGAGAGAGAGAGACCAGCGATCTGTATTGTGCGTGTGTGTGTGTGTGCGTATGTGTGCGTTGTATATGTGTTTGTAAGTGATCCATTTGCCAGCACAACCCCTTTCAGCAGGCATTATTGATCGGCAGCGCCTGCTGCTCTTGTTCATTGGTGTTCGATCGAACTGGGCTGGGCACACCCCGCCAGTGATTCGTTTTATCCGTGGGGTGAATTTCCCACCCCACCCCAAAGAAAGGGAGCGAATACAGTGCGCGGGAAGTGTCATTGCGTGCGCCAAAGTGAACCAAAGTGCAGTGAAGCAGCAGGTTTGTCGTGTGTGCGTGTTCGAGTCGCGATCGGAGAAGGACCTTCGAGTCGCGTCGACGCGCACGTGTGCCGTGCCGTCATCAATAAATCGAAACCGTTTTCGGACGGAAAACGGAAAAGAAACACCCGTCGAGCGGGAGTGAGCGAGGGACGACGCATTTCGGTGTGATTTTCATCGTAGTGTTGTTTTTTTTCTTCTTGTACCGGCGTCCTTCAGCACAAGAGCACAGGATGGCCTTCTTCAAGAGCATCTGGAAAAATAGCTCCAAGCACAAGAGTGAGTATGGGGAGCTGAGAGCGAGTGGGTTCGGGCAAAGGGGCAAGAAATTATTGTACGCAGATCGAGTTAAATGGAATTTGTTCGCAGTGAATTGCGCATAATGGAGGAGCAATAGAGGTGTTTTTTCCAATAGTTTTGTTCTACGAAACTGCGATGAAGGCAACATTTGATGTCAATGTGTTTTTCTATATAAAATTTACGAAAAATTGTGTTATATTACTAGCGTGAGTGCAGGGTTTTAAAAGAATTCAAACAATTAATAATTAAATGTATTTGATTTATTACCCTTTTTGCTGTAATACTAAAATATCATTTAGAAATTATACATCAAACTAGTATGAACAGATGCTTTGTATCGTTAACGAAACGTTCTTAGGTTGCTATAATAAGTTAGTTTTGCTATTTGAATTAAACAAATATTCATCTAACAGATCAGGAAACGATAAATCCGACTAAGATAAGGAAAATTGTCCACTTTCAATGACATTGAAATCCTAATGTGTTGGTAAAGGAATTATGTCCACCGGTACTTTGGTATCTGTGCAATTGATTCATCTCAGTCTAGAAGGGATAGAACAGTTTTATTATGAAACAGCTTTTTCAGAAGTATCAGAGGCGGAGGTATTTAGGTATCCTAATTCTAGACAGGAGTTTGTATTGGAAGACGAAAATACACTAAGACAGTATCATTTACGTAAAAACAAAGCGTATAGTTCATGTCGTGTAAAGAAAAGAACTGGAATTTCATCGGATACATGCTCAAACCAAGTATTCTTCTGAATCCGAATCCGAATCCTGTTCCAGGCACAGTTTTTGAAAATAAATGAAATTGGGAGCTATTTCTGAATCAGTATGGGTTCATGATCGGTTCCAGGACCGGTATGGGTTCACCCTCAGTTCCAGGTCTTTTAAGGATTTACTTTCAGTTCCAGGACTGGTATGGATTTATGAGTAATCATGTCAGTTCCAAGTCCGATATGGTTTTATGATCGGTTCCAGGACCGGTATGGGTTCATGATACGTTGCTGGGTAGGTATGGGATCATCATAGGTTCCAAGACCCGTATGTGTTCATGATAGGTTTCAGGACAGGATTCATCATAAGTTCCAGGAGCCGTATGATCAGTATTGGTTCCTGGCTCGGATTGGGCTCAGTATCGGTTCCAGAACTTGCATAGGTAAACAATAAACAATAAATAATAGGTTCAGTGCAGGTCCTGCAGGCATTAGGTCTTGGGCATTAGGTCTTGAACCAGAAAAGTTGATGTATTGGTGTCAGGACCAGTGTGGATTTTGGTTTTGGTTTTCGGGCTCTTAAGGGATGGTCATAAGTAGCTCATTTTAATTGGGTTTCGAGACCATTGTTTTCGGTGCACTCTTTACAGTAAAGGGAATATTTGAAATGTATTTGCGTAGCCCTGTAATCTGGCCAAATTAACTAGTTCATCATAGCAGATAATTCCCAGCAACCAAGACTCATGAATTTCCAATATTCAAAACAAATCCAATTGGAGTTGATCAATCCATATGAGAATGTACATGTTGTGGAAATCGCTCTTAGGTAAACCCAAATAGAAAAATGCATTACAGACCATTGAAACAAACATAATTAAACTATTTTAAAAGGCTTATTTTCATTTTGAACATCGCTTAAAAGATTTATACGAAGCTAGCCTAATTGTTCCAGCCATTCTCAGACAACTTATCCATAGGCCTATATTAAACACGGTATTGACAAAAAAATATCATTTTACAAACTACCAAGGCTATTTAACCTTGTTTAACGATCGACAGCGTCTAACAATATTCTTACATGAAATTGGCACACTCGCTTCAGTTTGCAAACCTCCTAAAAGGCTCTTCATTAAAGCAATCAAACACACTAGGCGCACATTCCCTTAGCGCAGTCATACTAAAACTTGCCCACCTAAATCGGTTAACCTGTGAAGTGAACCGTGAAATGAAGTTTGAAAAGATTTTAGTGCAAGGCTTTAATGCGCTACCGTGAAGAAGCCGATGATTACACACGATCGACGCATAACGCATAAAATTCCTCCTATCCAAACCGCGAATGGCATTGCGGGGTTGGTTTGCTGCACCTTAATGGCACATTAGTGTTGCGCTACACTTTAATGAATTGAATTTTTGTGCTTTTCGCGTCACGTCGTGTACCGTCGTTTTCCGCGTGTTCTGGGAGCGAAACACTTCAATTCGCCTGTCGATTTGGTGGTGGATCGCAGTTGCATACATTTGTCCCGATGTGTGTCGGGGTGGTGAATGAATCAAATCATCGGCTTCAGCAGCATACAGGCGCCGGCCTGGGGCGGAAAAAAATTCACTCCCAAGTCCTCCCCTCACGGATGGGGGTAACATAACGTAACCGCGCGAGCAGGAACGCTTCAAACTGCCTCCTTTTTTTTTTTTTGGGGGGAGTGGGTTGACCAAATGATTATGCGTTCGAGTAGGGGATGATTGCCTCGACGGATGGGTTCATTAGCGGACATCTTCTCCACACTCTCACACACAAACACGCTCAGTTATCCGGCTTTTCTTTGGTGCTGCCCAAGCGGCATGCCGTTCCAAAACAAAAGCATTTGTACGTCTTCAATTCAAACGCAATCATCTATTGAACGGCTAATGGCTGGAAACAATCGGCACCGCCAACGAGGGGAAAGCTGCCCAAGCGTTGATCGGAGGAAAACGTTGCCTTGCCTGTTGTACATGAATCATGGATGCACGGTAAACACACAATCGGAGAGTCGCTGGCCCCGAATTTGATAATCCACAGCCCGGGCCGGTTGCGTTGTTGATGGTTAAGGTTAACTGAAGCTTGTTCACCTTTTGCACGGTTGCGGTTCCCCTGGCGGGGCCCCGGTTCCTACTTCAGCAAACAGATTTGCCCGGATGAATGTAACCTATCGGCAAACGCACTAGAACTGGATGCACAATGCTGAGCTGGGGTGCAGTGTTACCATGGGCGATGGGTTTGGGTGGCTGACTGGACAAGAATTGCTTATCGGAGCAGCAGCCGGCAGTATCTGCATCCGCGTATCGTTCGAATTTTGGGGTCAATGGAAATGCAGTTCATTAATCTCGTTTTTTTTTATTCTAGAAAGATCATTCACCGGCATGTGTTACAAGATGAATTTAAAACAATTAAAGGTTAAAAAAGGTGCCGCCTTTGAAGTTAGCCGTGTCATAAGCGATTTGATTCGTGATTTGTGATTCATGATTCAGGGGAATCAGGCATGAGAATTTAACTCTAGGATGTAAACAATCAAATAATAGCATTGATTCGCGAATCTTGCACAAATCGCGAATCTTCATTTGACAATTACGGTTACTAATTAATTTTGAGGCTTAAAAACATATTCGTTGACTTGATTCGTGATTCTTGATTCATCATTCAGATGAATCAGTCATGAAAATTTAATAAATTTATACTGTAGAATATAAAAATCGAACAATTTGATTTATTCGCGAATCTTTCACAAATCACAAATCTACATTTGACAATTACGGTTAATAATTAATTTTGTTGACTTAAAAATATATGTGATTTAAGGCAGGGTTAATTATTTTTCAAGGTTTTATGAGTATTCAAGAACAATTCGATAAGATAAGAGCAATTGTTGTTTTATAATTTTCAAGATTCAAAATTTGGAATTAGACCGTATCAGTCCGTTTTCCCGTAAGCAAATTCAGAGTTTCAAAATTTGTTCAAATTCTTCTTTTTGTAAAACATTAAGATCTTTAAATCTTGTAGGATGACCCGGAATGAGTCAGAAAGTAGAAAGAAATATATTTCGTGAATCATTCAATATTTCAGAATCATGTGTTCTTTCTGTTCCCGAGTTCCGAGGAATCTCGAAATATGAGGATTTGGTGATACGCAGTTTTCTAAATGTGTGAGATTGGTACAATTTTGAGACAACAATTATCAAACACAATAATAATTCCTCTTTTTTTGCTAAACCCATTCAGTGATTTGCCCGAGCTTCACTCGAACAAGTGGAGCGCTTTTGCAGTGATTTGCCCGAGTGAGATACGATGATGATGTCCTCGGAACGCATCAATCGCGTAACTCTGGAATAGATTGTATTTTTTAATTTCAAATAAAATTTCATAATTTAGACATCATGAAAAGGCATACAGATAAATTTTGAGGTAATTCATGAGTTTTTTCGTAGGTTCTTACAATTTTAGGACCCTTTCCAGACTCTTTCTGCTGGGAAGTGAACTTTGTGTGACGTTAGTTAGACCCTTCGGCACCGTACTTAGCGACATGGTTATTTGGCATGCTATAGGAATATCTGATGTGCTTGTCCAAAAAATGGTGCTGCAGAGTCCAATTCTTGTGACATAAAGCTCCCTTCCCATCGTAAGAAACAGTTACAAAAGTGTCCCAAAATTATGAGAAGCACTGTAAATATCCTGCTCCATTGATGCTCCAGAGGTTTCAAGCCCAAGAATATTCATGAATGAAGTCAAATAAATTAAAGGTAATCATACCTTGTCGTATGGTTGATTTCATACTCGATTCGTTATTCGTAATATGAAAGAGAGACTCAACATGATACGCGAGATCGTGATAAGACGTGATTGGAGTAACACATTTTACAGGATGTGCGTTTGAGTCTTATCCATAAATACACCAAGCCCTACTTTCAACATCCTGAAGACTTTCACCTTGCGCAGTTTAACTCAACTGCAATCGTTGATTATAATCATAATTTGCATATTAACAGCTTTTAAATTGTTGATACAGTTGCAGACAAATGATCGACAACGACCTGCCCTAAAAAGAAAAGTCGATCCACTCTATCTAATCGATCAAGTTTTCCATGAAATGGGAGATATCCCCCATTCCATTCTTCAACAAAGTCATTGGTGGCGTGTCCACTATGGCGCTGTCTTTAGGTCTCTCAGTTACTTATCATACCAGCTTCAGCACCAACAGCATAAATGTGCATGTTCTGCTCCGAAGTTGCTGCAGCTGATATTGCTTATGCAACACGACCAACACGGGCTCTGGCAGGAGCAGCACTCTATCAATCTTCAATGTCCGGCACCGGCCGCGGACTGGCGTGATTGCAAAACGGTGTGTGTGTGTGGTTATCATCATTAACGGCGGGTGTCAGGTTTTCTATGTGCTCTGATGCTCGGTGCGGGCGCCAATTTTGCCCTGAAAGCGCCAATCTGACGGACCTGATTTACATTTGGTGGGGGGCTCGGTGCTCGATAGCGAACGGGAGCGATAGCCAAGCGACAGGTTGTTTAATATTCCAACCATTATCGTTCGTCCGATGTGGCAACACGGAATGTGGTTACATGAATTTTGCAAACAATTTAAAGCGAACATAATTACATCGATTTTGCTTGTGAGCGCACAAAATGACTAATTGCATGAACCTGTCTTTCCCTTTGTTTCTTGCAGAGTTGTGCGAGGAGCTTGCGTTAGCGAACAGTATTCGAGATTTTTCCGAAAATCACGACGAACTGGAGGACGGTTCGAACGAAGCCATCAGCTACAGCGTGAAGTACCTCGGCAACACACCCGTCCCTACTCCGCGGTCCGAGAATGCAACAGCGGAAGCGGTCAAGAGCATCATAACCGCAGCCAAGGGTTAGTGTCAACTTGGGAATTCCACAAGCTCCTTTAAGCTAATCCAATTTCAATGCATTCTTTCCGACAGGTAACAAGAAGCTGCAACGCGTCTCACTGTCGATCTCACCGAAGGGTATCGAGATGATCGACACCGGTACCGGCGAAACGCTGCTCCAGGTGTCGATCTACCAGATCTCGTACTGCTCGGCCGACGCCAACCACGATCACGTGTTTGCGTTCGTCGGCTGCACGCTCGGCTCGGAGGCAGAGGTGAAGGAGATGTGCTTCCGGCGCACGGCGGAGGAGATCAACCTCGAGGGACCGCTCGTGTGCCATGCCTTCCTGTGCCAGAAGCGCAAGATGGCGCAAACCGTCACGCTGACGGTGGCGCGCAGCTTCGAGCGTGCGTTCCAGATCTGGCAGAGCAAGCAGTTCCACGCGGAACGCAAGCGCAAGGAGCTGGAGGAGCGCATGGAGCGGGAACTGCGCGGTAGCCAGGAACTGGTGCGTAAAGGTGCATCGAACGAATCGAACGGCAGTGGCGGGCAGCAGCGGGATGAGAGCGAATGTCGCAGCTTGCTGATCGATTTTAACTCCGAGCTGACGGAGATCTGCTCCGACGCTCACCATCATCGGGAGCTTCTGCAGAACACTTGGGTGCGTGGCCGTTAGCGTATACCTGTTCCGTTATCAACTAACTTAATGGGCCTGTTAATTCTACTTGCAGGTATCATTTGAAGATGATCAAAAGCCACAAGAGTTTCTCGCGGTGCCAACACTATCTTCCAACTCCGGCTGGAGCGGGATGGCCATCTGCTCAAACTGAGCAACCAGTCTCGCCTCCGGACTACAACCACAACAACAGCAACAGAATAGAATTAGAATCATCATGCTAAGCTTCATGTTGCGTTTGCGTTTTGGAAGGGAGTTTGGAGCGATCAGTTTACAGAGTTTTTTTTTGTTTAATATTATTTTTGAATTTTGCCTTCTGCAGCCGTCAAACAACACAACAAGTTCGATTTAGATTAAGAGTGCTACTAAGCTATCGCATACATTGGGGTTTAGTCATTATTTGGGTCATATTCAAGTCATACTTATGGTAATGTTTACAATCCTCCTTTTTTTTTTTTAAAGCGCCCTCAGTGTCCCGATTGTCCCATATTTGCATTAGTTTGTGATATTTTAAATAAAAAAGACAGTTCAAACTAAATGAAAATGTGTCCTTTCGTGGTAATGATGTGGTAAGAAGGGTAATCCGGAGCGCAGTCATGAATCAACTCCGACGCCGGTGCGCGAAATATGAATCCGACTCCGGATGATAGCCGGATTCGACTCCGGATCAGTCCGGATATGTCCGGATCGATTCAGATCTGTTCGGATAAGTTCGTATCAGTTCGCATGAGTCCTGATGAGTCCGGATGAGCCAGGATGGGTCTGAATGAGTCTGAACGAGTCCGGTAGCGTCCGGGCGAATAGTTCAGGTTGACGTTACAATTGCTAATTCTCAAAATGACTGTCATTCAGACAATTATTGATGATTGCGACTCCGGAAAAAATGGTATTTACCCATCACTAGTGGTATGTAGTTCACAGAATAGATCCGGATTACAATTTTCTTAGCAAGATAAGTAGAAATACCGTTAAACAAAATTTTAATTCAAATGGACCACGTTTTTCTACACTGGCTGCAGAAGTAACACAAAAGTACGCAGCCAATTCCAAAAACACGGTGGTAGCGCTGAGAAATAAAAAAAACGTAAAATAATGAGAAAATCCGTACATTTCCGTAGAATCATTCCACAATTTCGTGTGCTTATAAAACAATATTTAATTAATGAGTTTGTAATGGTATTAAAATATAATATACAAAAAAGTTTACATAAAATGACCAATGAGCACCCACTATTCCAATCCAGCTGTCAAACTGGCGAGCGAACATAAACAAAACAAACCAACTAGGAAGCCGCAATGGACGGTGCGTGCTCGTAGCAATTGTTCCATTTTTAAGTGTAATTTACCTTCTTACCAACAATTTCACTGTGCTTTACAGAAAACAAAGACGCCAGCTTGCTGGTAATCGTGCTCGATACCAATCCCTCCCAGCGCATAATCCGCGAGAAGCCGCACAACCTCACGCAATGTCTCGACTCGATCGTGGCGTTCGCGAACGCACACCTGATGCAGAAGGCACAGAACAAGCTGGCAGTGTTGGCCTGCCATCATCATGCGACGTAAGAATGGCGTGATTAGTCCTATTGTTCTAGTAATAACTCATCCTTTCATTCTACCCAAATTTGCAGCCAGTTCCTGTACCCAACACCCGGCAAACCGCTCGACATCCGGCAGGTCGACGGGCAGTACGAAGTGTTTACACTGGTGGAGAAAACGATCAAGCAGAAGCTAGCGCACATGATCAACACTGCGCCACCTTTAACGACACCTACCGAGTCCCTGCTGGCCGGCAGCATGTCGATGGCACTCTGTTACATTGCACGGGTAACTAATGCTGCCCTATTGCGGTGCTATTCTGCTTTTTCTCACCCACATTTTTTTGTGTCCAGATAAATCGCAACAAAGCACCCGGTTCGAAGATTAACTCGCGTGTGCTGGTCGTCACCGGGAGTAATGAGTGTGCGTCACAGTACATGACCTACATGAACGTGTTTTTCACCGCACAAAAGCAGGGCGTTGTTGTAGATGTGTGTGCCCTCGATAAGGCGCTCAGTTTGCTGCAGCAAGGGTGCGATATTACCGGCGGGCAGTACCTTCGGCTGGAGCAGCTGGAGGGTTTTCTACAGTATCTTTTGGTTGGTATAGCAGTACAGATACAGGGGTTGAAAGTGTAATCAATAACGAACTTACGTGCTTTCCTATCCAGTGGGTATTCCTGCCCGATCCGCAGATGCGCTGCAAGCTCGTCCTTCCGCCACCGGTGAAGGTGGACTACCGTGCTGCATGTTTCTGCCACCGCGAGCTGATCGACATCGGTTACGTTTGCTCCGTTTGTTTGTCCATCTTCTGCAAATTCAGTCCCATCTGTACCACCTGCCAGTAAGTGACGACTTCCATATTCATCAAATTATGGAGTGCTCACATCATTTTCTTTCACTTTCAGTACCGTCTTCAAAGCACCGGCACCGATCGCAGCCAAACCGAAGAAAAAGAAGCTTAAAGCGTGAATCTTCATTTACTCTCGAAGGCTAACAATAATAAATGCAGCCTCTCCTATCCATCACATCTATTCTCTCTACTACTACTACTCATTCCGAACCATTTTGCAGATGTACATTGGTCCGAAGTTGGCGGGCAGGAAGGGTAGCACGAGCTGCCCGTACTTGAGTGTGGTCGGGTTTGCAAATTTAAAGATATCCGTCAGCGGTTGCATCATTAGGCTGAGGTCTCTGAAAGCAGGAAAATGAGGTTATTATTTTAGTCCTTTTCTCTGCCCAATTCCAAGCGTGCCTTACTTGATCGTAACGGTCATTCCGATCTCACTGAACACGTTGCTCAGCGCCATATGCACCACACCATCGTTCTGTACCGGGCTTAGGCTGCACGTGGAGTACACGAGCGTTCCGCCGGGCCGCAACAGCTTCAAGCAATTGCCCAAAATGCTCGCCTGCAGTTCGGGCAACCGTAGCCGCTCCTTCACGCGCGACGGTTTGAAAATGTTGTTATCGTTCTCCATCACCGAGTGGCGATCGTTCGTGCACGGTACGTCCACCAGCACCCGGTCGTACATCGAGTACTCCTGCAGGTTGCGCGCATCGGATTGCGTGATGAAGCAGCGCTTCTGCTTCCACTTCTCGTCGAAATCGTACAAATACTGGCGCATCAGCTGGCGGATTCGGTTGCAGCGGCTCTCCTGCATATCGTTCATTACCATCGTGCCGGGGTGCAGGGTTTGCAGCAGGAGCAACGATTTGCCACCCGGTGCCGCACAGGCATCCAGCACCCGATCGCCCGGCTGCACGTTGAGCGCTAGCGGGGGCAAACAGGAAGCTCCATCGAACAGGAAGTGCGACAACACCCCCGTGCTACACTTGCGGGGACTGCGGAAAGTGGACACGTTCGCCCGTTCGTACGTGTACAGGTGCAGCTGTTCCGGGATGGTGAACGATTCGTCCATTTCGATTTTGAGCGGAAAATCGGTACTGTTGCTGTAGTATTTGTAGTGTTCCGACTCGAACACGTAGTCCTCCATGCCTTTAAGCTTCGAGGCGGGCACAAACTCGTGCAGTGCCGCTGCCGTACCAACAGCCGGATCGACCATGCGCTGGTAGTCGATCTCCGAATCATCCTTCAAGCTTTTGTCGAGCGATTGCTTATAATCGACTACCTTTGCTTCCGCGGCAGAATCGCTCCCACTGTTCGATGTGCTCAAGCTGCTGGGGGCCGCACTCGGATTAGCCCGGTACAAACTGTCCGTTTCCGAACGCTCCTGATTCGCCTGGAAGGCGGCGACGCGGTCGCCCATCTTGAACACTGTACCACCGGTGGTCAACTGTTGCTGTTGCTCTTCGCCGTTCGCCAGTGCGCTCTTGCGAGCCATGTAAATGTCTCGTAAGCTTATCGCCCCGTCCGATTGGAGCAGCCGGATAGTGTCCTCCGTGTCGCCGAACTGGTTCACCAGTGCGATGTACTTGTGTTCGCACTGCAGCGCTATCCGGACGCTTTTCCATCGTGCCCCAAACACGGAGCCGTAGAAATCGTCAAAGTTTTCCAGCGCCCGGTCCTTGGGGAACTGTTTCTTCCGCAGCTCGGACTGGAAATGCAATTTCATGGAGGGGTGATTTTAGTAATTGTACTATTTGCTTGTTGTCCACTTTTCCTCCACTTACCCAATGCGTTTTTGCATGCCGAAAGCGTTGTAAAATTAAGGGTAGCCGGTGAGTCGGTCGCAGCATGCTGGATGTTGACAGTTATGTAAAAGCCGCTGCGGGTACTGTAAACAATAACAAACAGCTTCCCATGTGGTTGTCAGCAGTGCTGCCAGCAAATCGATTGTAGCGGAACTTGGGGCAAGTGTGCCACCTTAAGCATTTCAAGTTATAACTCACTAAAACGTGTTTTTCAAAAGCCGATTTAAATCTCATAACCATTTTACATCTATTTCCTCCCTTATAAATGAGTTTCGCTTGAAAAAAGTGCAAACAAAACAGTTTTTGAAGCGTTTTAAAAAGGGTCCAAAAAGACGTTGTTTTTTGGGCTATGGGGCAAGAGTGCCAGTCGTATGGGGCAAGACGGCCACCTGGTTAAAATAACCGTGTTTCTTAGATAATTGGAAATTATTACGTTTGTACCACTAGTGTATGTATTCCTACATCTATTTAGTCCTCAATGAACCCTTTTTGACCACAAACTGTACCACAATATGGTTTGTTACTGTTCTGTTTTTCCAGGGTGAAATCCGCTCACAATAGCGCACCATTCCGCAGCACGCTACAACAATGTTTACATTTTTGACAGCTCGCGCCTATGAAAGATGGTGGCACACTTGCCCCAAACAGAGATGGCACACTTGCCCCAAAAGTTGTAACTTTTTTAAAATTGAATTTTTCAGTGACAAAAAGAAAGTTTTTTTCAACTAAACCCACAAAAAATTTCACGTTTTCTCAGCTATACGGTGGTGTAAATATTTTCTCGGTTGATTGTTCGCATGATTTTTGAGAGCTTATTTGGTTGGATTAAAAAATTATAATATTCTGCTCAATTTTGAAACTCAATATAAATCAGTTTAAAACAATGGGAAAAATCGATTGGTCTGTATGAAATTAGGCTCAGAATACCTTGTCATTGGAAAGCAACCAACTGTATACACAATTGATCATTAAACTAAAGTTTTTAAGGAAAAATGCTTGGTGGCACTCTTGCCCCGTATGGCACACTTGCCCCAAATTCCGCTACGCATGAACACATTTTGAACCCTCCGTTTATTTTTATAAATTTATATGATTTTTCTTAAGGCTAGGTCATAGTAAAGCAGTCCTGTTTGAATTTGTAAATTAAAGATGTTTGATTTTTTTGTGAGATTATTTTACCGCTGTTGCTATTACGTTCGAAAAGAACACGTGCAATGGAGATTGAATGAATTAAACAAATGAACAGATGAACGCGAGAAGGAGAGAGAGAGAGAAAGGGAGAGAGAGAGAGAGAAAGAGAGAGAGAGAGATAAAGAGAAAGAGAGAGAGAGAGAGAGAGAGAGAAAGAGAGAGAGAGAGAGAGAGAGAGAGAGAGAGAGAGAGAGAGAGAGAGAGAAAGAGCGGGCTGGCGGCGATCTTTGCTTGCTTTTTTTGGTCATCGAGGCACTGCCATTCGTCGGATCTCAAATTTAAGTAGTTTTTTTACCGTTTTTTGATGTGAAAATGGCTGAAATACTTGCACAACACATTTACATATCAAATGCAACGCATTTTCAGTCCAGTTTAAGAACACAAAAACATGGAAAAATAACATATTTTCTGAAGTGGCTTCCTATGTAGCAAGATTTGACTGGTTGGGTGAATGCAGAGTTTATCATGATGTTAAAGATATTTCATCATTTTTTTGCGTTCGTCCTACGCTCAATAAAACGAGGTACGATTCTAAAGGCCGGGCTACATTGATCGTACTCCATAGCGTAATTTCGATTTTCACTAGCGCATCTGGCGGCGGCTGACTGAAGCATTTTGCCAATCAGAAATTTTGCTGCTTCAGAAAATATGTTATTTTTCCATGTTTTTTACTTAAACTGGTCTGGAAAAGCTATGCAATTGATAGATAAATATGTTGTGCAAGTATTTCAGCCATTTTCGCATCAAAAAACGATGAAAAAAACAACTTAAATTTGAGATCCGGCATGACCATTCCCTCGACGACCAAAAAAAGCTTCCACCAGTTTCCGCCAGATGCGCTAGTGGAAAATCAAAATTACACTACGGAGTACGGTCAATGTAGCCCGGCCTTAAGACAGCCCGAGAAGCATCTAAAAATTCTAGAGAAACGACCAAACTATCATGGGAAAAACTGTCTCAGAAGTCTGTAAATGCCGACATGACCACGCTTTGCACCTTTTCTCAGCGAAGGAGAATTCCACATTTTTTGGCAGTTTTGAAACCTTTGTTTGTTTGTTCCAAATGCTTCAATTTGAAATTTAGGAGAAACTTGAAAGCCTAATAAAAACAATCTTTGGTTTGAATTCCCGCCTAAAGTCGAAAGTGAACATGTTGGTTCATGATACCGATTGAACGATCTCGAACGAATTCGACAATACGCCCCTCGTCGTACGAGGAGCACACTCTCTCACTTTCTTTCACTCTCTCTCTCTCTCAGTTCAATTGCACGCCGCCTGCAGCGAACAGCTCGCTCAAGGGCCCACACGACACGCGTACGCAACCATTCGTACTGTTCATTTCCTCGCGAGCGGAAGCCCAGCGCTGCTGCAGACACAGCTCCGGAATCCATTTCTAGGCGTACCTTTGCTTTTCCCACGCGCGGCAAGCCGTTTCTATAGCAACCCGATTGTGTTTTCGGGCAGCGTCCGTGTGTTCGAACAGCAGCAGGTGTGAGCGACCCTCAGAGGCAAAGTAATACACAGCAGCAGGTTTTGCATACAGCGCACGCGACGAGCCCTTACCCCCGTGAGTGTTGGTGTGAAGCGGAATATCGTGCCGAATCAATATTCTGTGTCTTCCCCCTCCCTCCCTCCTCCGATAAGTGATTTGTGTCGACGCTAACTGTTTTATGCCACGGGAAGATAGGGCCGAGGTGGTAGGGGTCTCTGAAAATCTGAGAAATCGTTTTTTTGAGGCTTGTGGCTGCTGCGTTTTAGCATTTGTGTGTTGAGTGTGTGTGTTTGGGTGTGTGACGGTGGTGTGAGGGGGAGCGGGGTGTACCATTTTAACCGTAAAAATATGTCTTCGATTTCAGGTCAGCGACCATTTTAAAGTGTGTCTGTGCGAAGTGTAAAGTGCTTGCAGAGAAAAAGAAGAGAGAAAGAGTGAAGAAGTGAAAAAAGTGCTGATAGTAAAAAAAAAACCCGTGCATTGGAATAAAGTTGCACCATCTTTCGGGGGCCGTGTGCATCGTTGTGTGAACGCGCAGAGTCGTGTGCTGTTAAGCGCAAAAAGGTTAGTTACAGCTCGTATTTGGTTGTTGTGTGGGAAAATGCCATACGCGTTTTATGTAATGAAAATATCATAAAACATCAATGCGAGCGTATGGCTTTATATCTGCTTGAAGCATTTCCAATGCTTTTTTTTTGTTCTTCCGGACAAACTGAACTTTTATCACAAAAACCAGCCCGAAAGCGGGACGCCATTACGATGGCAACGCTCCTGTAGCAGTCACCAAACAAAGCAAAACAACTTGGAAAAAAAACACACAACTACAGTGAAATACCGTTGCTATGGGAATAGGAAACGGAAGCCATCGCTTGCCGTAAGTAATGGAACGTGTCTCGCTCGGTACTTCGCCGCGTCTGTCTGGCTTGCTTTGTTAGAAACTCCGTCTTGAACTGCATCCTGCTTACCCTCTCTCTCTCTCTTTCTTTCGCGAAAGACGGCGGGAGTAGAATGGCCGGATCAAAACAATGGAAACGCATCAAAACAACACACACACCCTTCGGCAGCGGTCGCCGTCGTCCGCTCTTCCTGTCGCTCTGTGCTTCGCTACAGCCAATTCCCGGACCGTGTTTTGGGAAGTGGAAAATTCCATACGCGTTCGTTCTCTATACCGAGTCAAAAAAGGACGTTTACCTTCGTTCGACAACGAACCGTCGTGCCTAGTTGCTGATGTTAATCGTTCTGGGAAAGTAGGGAAAATACCCTCCGGTTTACTTCGATACTTGACGGCAGCCGGAAGGTTTGTGTGTGTGTGTGGGTTGTGTGTTTCTGATTTGTGTCGTTTTGTGCCAATAGCAGACAATTTTTGGGGGTGTGTTGGCAGTGCTGGAATTGAAAGCGGCGGCCTCTATCGGGTTGATGTTTATGGTGGAGTATTTTCGGGAGACACCCTTCCTCATTTGTGTGCTATTCACACGTTGTGCTGTGCTGGTGGGTGCGTGTGCACGGGACGGGTTTGTGTTGCTATTCAAGTATGCTCGTTCCGTTCAAGTGGATATTCTGTTGTTTATTTTGATGCGTGATCCAATTTAAATATTTGAACAATTGTCGCTCGTTCGCACACGCAGCAGGTAACCGTTTTGAAGTGGGGGAAAAAGAGTTTCTGAAGATATCATTCTGAAAGCGTTGTTCTTGTTTGAAGATAAATAATAGCAAATTTTGCTTGTTATATTCTTACACTTTGTTAAAGTGTGAAATGTTGTACACCTTCCCGGAGTATCTCGACCGAGGCCCTGCAAACATCCCGTTCAACTAGTAAAATCTCGTCTGAAAAGCATCAACACTCTAGTGTTGGGAGATTCGGGATTCGGAAGATTCGAAGATTCAATCCCTGGAAAGATTCGATCTGATCGGATCCCGTTTGTAGGATTTGAATCGTTAAAAGATTCCCTTGCGATTGGGATTCGTTTGCGATTCGATTGGGATTGGGATTCGTTTGCGATTCGATTGGGTTTGAGATTCGTTTGGTATTTGATTGGGATTCTAACTGGGATTGGGATTGCGATTCGATTGGGAATAGGATTGTGATTGGGATTGCGATTGCGATTCTAATAAGAGGCTGTCTCAGAGATACGCTATTAATGGTTGTCGAGAGAAACCACGTATCTCTAATTTCGTAAGTCAAATCACGCAGTTTTCAGTCAAAATATAGCAAATGTTCGTGTAATGTAGAATTTAATGAGAAGTTATAGTCACTAAATATATTATTTGATTTGAAAGTTGAATAACTTGGAGTAAAACAGAATGACCTCTTATTCCAGCTTTAACTAATTCACCCCTCCCCCCCCCTCCCCCGTTGCGAACTAGAATAAAACGCTATACCACTTTGGGATAGGGATTCAAAGATTCGAATCCCATCCAGGATTGGGATTCGAAGATTCGAATCCCTTCTGAGATTCATTTTTCCCATTGTTACAACACTCGAGAAAATCAATTTTGATAAGTTTTTGGAGGGAAAAGGCGAATATCAAGAAATCGGTAAAAATCGGTAAAATATCGTTGCTTCTGCTTGTTTTTGCCGCTTAGATTACATTTATTTGATATTTATCGTTAAAAAATCACCCATTGTAAGGGAAAAAGAAAACAAACAAGTAAATATCCTCCTTAATCCGCACCATAACATTGTCGATGTATTTTAAATTTAACTAAATTTTCATGCACAGCAATATGTTAACAATATTAAGGTAATTTTGGCATCTAATTTCGACTTTAACCTTTCCACTAAACTCATTTCGAGACACAATTCCATAGTCTTGCTTTTAATGCACCAACTTTTGGCCATAAGTCATCCATGTTTGCCCCTAGTCTTCTTCTTCTTTGGCTCAACAACCGATGCCGGTCAAGGCCTGCCAACATACTTCTGGGGTTGGCTTTCAGTGACTTATTGATTTCCCCCCATAGCAGGATAGTCAATCCTACGTATGGCGGCACGGTCTATTTGGGACTTGAACCCATGACGGGCATGTTGTTAAGTCGTACGAGTTGACGACTGTACCATGAGACCGGCCCCTAGTAGAAAACACAATAAATTCACTTGATATTAGATTAGTGATATTTGAAACGATTGTAATCTTGTTTTTAAAATTTGAAATTTGTATAAATTTTAATAAATTTTCACGGCACTATTTGCACCTGAAATTGCATGCATGAATGTTTGAAAAAGCGCCATATCAATTGTTCATTAATTGATACATTGATACTATTGATTAAGTGGCATGAATTACTGGGACACACAATTGAAGAAACAAAGTAACCACATGGCAAATAACAAAATGGCCTTAGAAACAAACATCGATGATTAAGAAACAAATTTCAGCGTCAATGGCTGTAGGTAAAGTGATAAAACTTTGTTTGTTATTTAACACTGATGAGTTGCTGGAACTAGTGATGTGCTCTTTAGAAAGCACCCACGACTTCGATCTTACCCCGGTCATTGTTAGTCCGATTCCGACTCCAACAAAATCCGAACCAATAGTTCTGCCCGGAGTCGGATTCGTCCGGAGTCGCCTGCAGTTGTCCGCAGTCGCCGGAGTCACTTGGAGTCGTTCGGAGTCGGAGTCATTCGAAGTCGTCCAGAGCCGAGTGGAATCGGCTGGGGTCGACCGGAGTCAGAGTATTTCGGAGTCGTCCATAGTCGTTCGGAGTCGTTTGGAGTCAACAGCAGCCGTCCGGAACAATGTGCTTGTAATCAGACATTTCATTTCGTTGTGTTTTTCGTCTTTCACTTCGCGCGTACACTTCGCATACAGGCCTTTGTTGCCGATTCTGGACGACTTTGGACGACTCCGGACGACTTCTGACGACTCTGGACGATTCCAATTGATTCCGGACGACTCCGACTACTAACGATTCCGGACGACTCCAGACGACTCCGGACGACTCCGGGCGATTCCGGACGATTCCGAACGACTCCGGATAATGCTGGGCAGTCGGTTCTGAAATTATTGGAGTAGGATCGGACTCGATTCCGGATTTTTGCCAACTTTACCCATCACTAGATGAAACGCAACCAACTAATACAAAACCCCCATTGGCCATTATTGTTGCAAGCCGATCTGCTTAACACTATTTTATCAAGTTGGTTAAAATCATTCGACCGTGACGGTAAACTTTGCATTTCACCTGAGCTTTAAAGTAATCCCTCCCGTACGTCGGTGCCCCCGGGGCTTCTCGATCCCTTGTCAGAGCTCAAATGATTCCACATCGACCCCTTGGAGTGTAAGATGGGTGTGAAGGGGGGCTACTACCATGACCTTAACAGGATTCTCACAGGAGATCTGAGGCGAAATGAGTGCGCGGGGTTAGTTCTTCGGGTGAGCCTCACCGAATACACCTAAGGCAAGAGAAAAGACGAGCAGCAGCGCTAAGTGTTACTTGAGCTTGCTGGGAACGTTCTTTTTGTATCTCTTCTTTCTTCCCTCCCATCAGTCTCTGTATGCCCGGGTTGCCTTTCATCGCCTTTTCGGACGGCAGCACACGCTGCTGCGGGTGCAATATGCGGGGTTGCACTTGAAAACTGCATTGCGGTTGGTGGCATCAATGAGCAGAAGCAGAACGTCCGGGGGAGACACTTCACCCCAGACGGTTCTAATGTATATGCGGATCGATTCGTTAGAGGATATGCTCTCTGGAGCTCCGGTTGGTGTGGTGGCTATGGTGTAGACGACGCCTCGAGCTGTGGAGAATGAAAGCATGCCAGCAAAATTAGAGCAAGCCCCGGAGGCTAAGGTAAGAAAGATCCCGTCTGCAAAAGCTGTGGGGGCCAACTGTTAGCGACTTTTCCTTCGGTGTGTTTTCTTTTTTTTTTTTTTTTTTGGTTCTGGGTTTTTAGCTTTTTTGCTTGCATCGTTAGGACTAAAGTAGGGCTGCAATCTGCACTGAAGCCGAATTTTTACCCCCAAACCAAAGCGCGCTAGCCGCGCTCCTAAGTGAAAACTCTCGCTGTGGTGTGGGGTCTTTGTGTGGCTGTGAGCAAAGGGAAAAATTGGATAAACCGAAGGAAAAGTGGGTTTTCGTTGGAAGTTTGTGAGCGAGGGTGAGGATGGAAAGAGTGTCCGAGTGCTTGGTGTGTGATATGTGTGTGTGTGGACACTTGATGGTTTCGTCGCTCTAAGGGGGGAGACTTTTATTCCATGGAAAGGACTTTTCCAGCTGTATGGTGATTGGGAGAAAAAGTTTTCTGTTTGGTGTTTTCAGTAGAACGAGGGATAGATTAAGTTAGATCTCGAGTTAGTTTTGTGGGACATGTGTTGCGTGAATTTGTGTGTTTGTGTTGGGTTTCCTATGGCATTTTTTTTAAAGAATTAATTGGAGCTAATGTTGCTAAATAGCTTTAACTGAAAGCATTTGACGAACGATCAATTTTAAACTCTTGTGATAAATTGAACAAACTAATTTGTGTTTTGAAGGTCCAGAATAATACTTCACTTTTTTTAAATAATGCTTTAATTGGATTAGAATAAATTTTAGTAACTATTTTGAAGTCTGATTAGAATCCACTCAAACATTATTTTCAATTTTTATATATTTCAATTATTTTAATTTTTTTTATGAAAATATTTGACGTCATTAATTTCAGTTTTGTTTATGTGTGAATTGAAGGTTTAGAATGTAGGTTTTCTTTTTGTTTTTGAATTTAAGTTTGAATTTTATTTTCAATTGCAAAAACTGTTTTTAGATTTGTCAGATCTGCCCTATATTTGTGCACGCTTATGATTACGACAAGCTTTACTTAACAGTTATGGCAAGGGAATGGGCACGTACCTAATCTGACACTGATCCTCATGTCAAAGCATGCAGACGGGGCAGCCAGAGGAGCCTAGTTTTACTGGGGCTTCCCGTACAACTGTGTGCGTGGAACGCCACTATCTGTATTTGAGTTAACGATGAGTGAACAAAATGGCAAAGCATAAGGCATCCCTTCTAAGGTTTCCATGGAGTAGTTTTTGAATAACCAGATGCATAGAAAGTGCTCAGTCTTTTCTCGGAATATGAAAACCAGTCCAATATGTCGTCTATGAAGTAAAAATGTTGTTTTCATTACGAGTTTGAGCTGCATTTCATGAAGCTTTTGTTAGATGGTAGCATTCTTCTGTTTGCGCTTGTACAAGTGTGCGACGGATTTCGTTCCAAGGTTGCGCTCCAGTTCAGACCACGAGCTCGTTTTCCCGAAAAGAAATGTTTCAATGCGAAAACACAAGAAGAGAGCGCAAAGCAGCGGCAGCCAGCCAGCCAGCCAGCAACATGTTGACACGGAAGACAAACAACGGTGTTGGCGTTTCTCGGGCGACGGCATGTCTTTACCGTCTTTTCGCACCATTTTCCCGTCCGACGCCCCAAGAAGAAGAAGAAGGTGTGTGTGGTGTGTGTTTGTTGTGCGATGATACATAGACATACATCAAAGGAAGAACGCCTAAAGCCTGCAAAGTGGGATGTAATTTCGAGTGAGAGCTAGGCGATCTAGGCATGGGAGGAAGTGTGGTATCCATCGCGTGGGGGCATCACGTGGTGCACGAGGAGGAAGCTGTGTGGTTTTAATTTTCCTTAATCGTTGCCGTTCCGGTTTGTTCATTTGCAACGTGTTTGGGGAAGGAAAGGCAGCGGATACTTTCATAGCACCCGCAAAGACCACAACAAGCAACAGGACGTGTGTGTTTTTGTGTGTGTGTCTTTTGCAGTTCGAGAAACCAACACTGAAGAAAAAGTTAGAAGTGCTGCAAGGATGACGAAGCTTCTTACATAAAATGCTGTATTTGGTAAATTGTATTGGGAGCATAGCAGCACACGTGTATGACGCTGCCTACGCTCAAGACGTCTTTGAACAAAGGCTTTTTCCACAAACATTGTTGAAGATATGTTGAAGATTTAATTACACGGTTTCTTGAATTTCGTTAGTCGCATTTCCATGTATTTCTATAAACGTTGTCTTTGTCTACTTACGGGGAGCTTGGCATGTTTACGAACTAGTTTGAATTTATTGCCAGTGCATCAGAAATGTTTGTGGATTCCTGGCACAAATTATAATCGCTATTTGCCATTGAGGGGATGCTGTTCCATGTATTGTAGATGGTATTACTGATCTTGTTGAGATATAGGTTACAATTCTCTGTAGTCCATATGGCGTCTATATGGAGTAAGCAAAGACCTCGTATTATTGGCTTCAAAGTTTCGTTTTAAATAGAAGCGTACCCTTGTTGTCTGAAAACTTGTTATGTTCGTTTGTTCGCCCCATTATTGAATTTGCTAGTACAGCTTTGACCCGTTTACATCAAGATGGAATAGATAGATTAGTGGCTATTCAAAAAAGTTTACAAACACACTCTTCTACCATTTACCATGGTCGAACATTATTCGGACTAGAATCTTTACAACAACGTAGAATGACGGCACAGAGTATTTTCCTTCACAAGGTTGTAACAGAGATCATTCTATTCTAATGCATATTTACTTTTTATTTCCTTTATATTTACTTTTTATTTACTAGCAGACTTCAGGACTTCTTTATAATGCTCCAGGGACCCAGAACTCCAAACGATGAACTCTTATAACGCTCTAGGGCACGTCGTTCATTTTCACCTAAGGACTTGTTTAAGACGGCTTTTCGGATGTTTATTTCATGTCCGGTGTAGCTATTTTTTCTATTAACTAATTCATCTCTAACGTTCAATTCAATGGTGTCTGTTAAAGCTTGGTTGGGATTCTGGTCTTTCAATTCTAAGATTTATTTTGTAATGCGTTATGTGCGCAAAATTTGTGCAAAATTCAATAAAATTTAAAATACATAAAATATGTGATTTATGTACAATAATTAAATATTTCTGCAATATACTTGTGCTCAGTAGAAATAGATCTAACAAAGTAGAAGTTTTACAAATTATTCACAAAAAACTACATTGATTTTTTTTCAATTTTTCATCCGTAGATTTTTGCATAATGTTGATCAAATTGATTAAAATGTATACTCTGGTAGTAGTCAGAAATCGAATGTTGATTGTTTTCAAACGAAAAATGAGTTCAATTAGTCCGTTAATGTAATGAATATTGAACCTATGACTAAGGAAGGAATTTCAAGGTAAATTGATATAAAAATACAGGGACAAATTTAACAAAATTCTGAAAATTCCACCTGCGGTAATTATATTTGTATTAAGGAAGATGGAAAATTCATTTGGATCAATTGCCCAGCTTTGGCAGAGGACTCGCTCAAATTCCGTATCCAATTAGTTCCAACGAATGCCTGACTATGCTATTTGGGTTTCACTTAGACCCGTAAATTAAAGGACATAATCAATTTGCTGTACCACCATATTTGTTACTGTTAAGCTTATTTGTTTTAAAATATTCCCATCCATTTCATTATATACGCAGCAAAGCAGCAAAGATGAAATTCAATCCCCATAGCATTGGATTTACACTTGCGCAACGAATTGCAACGAAACCGGAAAGCAACTCTAAGGGCAGCTTCACACTAAAGTAGTGAAGCTGTGCATGCAAAAGCGCGATATATTTAAGACTTGTGCAAATCTCTCTCGAACGCTCGATAAGAAAATGGAACCTCAGGAGCAATATATTTGCCCTGGGGGGGAAACCTTACATCTTCCATCGCCTCAGGAAGCAAACCGAAGCAAATGCGCCTTCCTCGGGACACATTATCAAGAAGCAAATTTTCTGGATGAAACTGTAAATAAAACGAAATGAGTGAAGCGCTCTGTAGACGCGTCTCAAGCTTGCTGTGGGAAGAAGCAGTGGCTAATCTGTTTCTCAGAGCAAAAAGTGTCACCGAAGTGAGTCACAGAGCATCAACATTCCGCCGCACGAGCGTACTCAACAGATTGGATGCTATGTGCCTTCTGGTCTTACTGATAGAAGTATGTTAAGAAGAGGAAATTTAATAATGATTCATTATGTTTTTTTTTTTGTCAATCGTTTAGTTGTTATTTACTGTTTTTTTTTAAAGGATTTTGACTTCAATGTTCAATATGGAATAATCGAATTCTTGATAAAGTTTCAAAATTTGCTTCGACTAGTACTTCAGCTTTCTGAAAATCGTCTTTTAATAGATTGCTTTTTTGCGCACCAAGCAAACAATCTATCCCTGTCATCTCCTTTACCGCAGAATGCAATCAAAATCTTGGCATAACTTGCGTTGGCGTGAAAATGATTAAACTTTGCTTGATTTTTGGGCGCCAATGTCGAGCGATCAATCATGCTTGTTTCATCCAAACTTTTGCTTGGAATTTACCGGAAATACTTTGTTGCTATGCACATAAAAAGAATAAAGAACCGGGAAAGTAGTAGCAATCCTTAAGAATTTAATGAAAATCTTCAAACAATGAACCGTTTGTAATTCATTAGATAACGCAAACGGCGGGGCAGAGGGCGGTCACGTTATTGAAATTGATTAATGCACTAACCAGTTTATCAACAGTCAACCCTATATATTAGCAAACCCAGCATTAAATGCCGATGCCATCTCTCTCGCTGTCTCTCTTTCAATTGATTATGATAACGAAATTCATTCCCTGCGCCGCTCTGTTCCATCTCTCTCGTTCACTTCCCTGACTTTCATTTCTATTGAATCAATAAATATTTTGATTTATTCCCCGGCACACACTGCGTACTGTGTGTACACAATTGTACAGAGAGAAAGAGAGCATTTTTCGCCTTTCCCGCCGTCAACATTCTTGGTGGATTCGCCGTAAGTTTCCGGCTTTATTGCCGATCATCAATTCCCGTGTCCGTATCTCCGCTTTGCCCCGCGCACCATCACGAACGCATATGTATCGTACGACTGTCGGGATAATTTTATTACCTTTCCCCTCCAAAGGTTAGCATCTCTCCTGGACGATCGCTGTTTCTGGCGGAGACACATAAATTGTGGAGAACTTGTACGAGTTCTTTCGCCCTTGCGAGTGCCGCTTGGTTTGTGGTGTGTCGGTTTTGTTACGCGCACGGAGCGCGTTCGGTTGAAGATAATAATTGACACTCAGGCCTGTAGTCCACCGGAATTCAAACCCACCTCCAGGGTTGTGCAGGGGGTGTGTTTATGAGCGATAGACCCGATTCTGTGTGTGGACAGAACAGAACATTTATCAATGCACAGAACAACAGGGCGCAAAAGGGGCAGAGACAGTAGTACATTTTTGTGGGTACGCACTTTTTTGGGGCAAAAGTTTTCAAAGAAGGTCCGAACCTCCATTGAATGATCTCATCAAACGCATATGAAGAAAAGAATGGGGAGGACGTCGGCGTGTAGAGAAGCGTGTTTGGAATTTTCTTCATAGGCTCTGAGAGACGTCGCGGGTCAAGCATATCACACAAGACGTGAGGCAGCACACTCGTGTAAGACAAAGAAAGAGCCTGCGGTTTTGATGAGGGGTAAGTGTGGTATACGTGTCACTACCATAGTGACTCCTACCGGGGGTTAGGGTTCAATCGATATCGTCTTGTGTGCCTTTGCCCTTTGATGGCTGTAGTAGAAGAAGAAAACCCGGACGAATCTCGATGAATGGTGCGGATGGGGTTGCCTTTCAAGTCTTTTGTCTTTTTGAATGGCTTCTCTTGGTTGTGTGTGTGTGTGTGAGTGTCTGCGTTGGTAGAGCGATCTCGGCCGTCGTCGTGGTCGTCTCGGATTAATTAAATTAAACTTCACCGAAACCACCAGATCGCAGAATCTTTGGCCCTTTCGCACTGGCGATGAAGTGGTGCTGCGTGTGAAATGGGTTGCCCTATCGAGAGAGGCATTAGTTTCTTCGGAAGGAATTTGATAATGATTTTGTAACCTTTTTTGTATGTAGAAAAAGATTGGCTGCAAAACTAATGAACTAAAAATGCATTTAAATTGCGCAATGCTCTTCAAGTGGTCAAGAACTAAACTTGAACTTTAGGCGGCTATGCAAGTATTTATACTTTACTTAGTGGTATGTTTCATATGAATTAGCTTCATTTTAGCTTCATCGCAGCCATTATTGTGTGTTTTTATTGTGATCTAATCTGTTCCACATTCCTTATTTTCTTCTTATTGGATTTAGAACTTAACTTGTGCCATTTTCATGTGTATTTTCCCCCAATTTTGTGGTACTGTGTATTAATAAATTGTATTTTATTTTAGTGAGTTTACTATTTTGTTCTTTTTTTGTTTCTTATTATCTTTTTATGCTTTTTTGAATTACTCCTTTTCTAATACTATTTCTTTCGTTTAATTTGGTTCATTTATATATACAGTTTAAATTAAAAAAAATGCTTGTGGGATGGGAGCAAGAGAAAAAATAATTGTATTTTTTTATTTCAAAATCCAAATTATTACAGGGGTTTCCAAGTCACTTTCGAATGTGCAGATAATTATTCACCACCTCCAAGATGTTTTTCAACAGCTGTCAAATGATGTATTTGCATTAAAATAAAACATGTTTCAGTTCTTGTCCATGTTTTTCCAACACATCACAAAGAACTGTCAAACTCAATCCAGTTTGAGACGTGTTGAAAAATATGCGGAAGAACTTAAATATTATTGTTATATAAATACAACTTTCGACAGCTGTTGAAAAACATTTCGCAATCAATGAAAAATGTTGAAGGACATTGGTTAATTGACTCAGAAAAGCCTGTAATGAAATTGTATATTCAAATTCAATGCTACAATTAATAAAATTTTTTGGATGTAAAGAGGAAACATTATTTATTTAAATAATAAATTAAAAATTAAATCAATAAAAAAAAGAAAATAGAGGGTTGTCAAATCAGTCTCGAATGTAAACATACATTTTTTAATATCAGAATTTTTTTATACAAAAATTATATTTAAAGAAAATAGTGTTGTAGAAAAATTAACCTCAAAAGTAAGAGTGTAACAAACTATCATATTTACAACATACTGATTGATCCATTCAACAAAAAGTTAGTTCTTAGTTTTGAGCAATCTCGATTCACTAGATAACTGTGTGTATATTATAAATGGCACACATTTGGACTTCTTTAACATATCGCACCGACTAGGATTTATGGACACACGACATTTGGTGGAGAAGTGAATTCAATTATGCTGTGGCCTATTGTTGGGCATTCAATATCCAGGCCCTTCGATTTCGATCATTTTTGCATCGGAGTCAGGCGCCTAGTTCATAAAATGCACCTGTGCCCCGATGGCCTATTATTCTTAGTTTTTTGTGCAATTCAATACGGCTCACCCTATTGTTCCCATGTGTGCAAAGTTTTCGCTTGCGCCGAAGAAGTGCACCTCCCCAGAAGTGCAATGTGCACCTCCCGTATGCAGCATGCAAAAAGTTTTCACTGGCCAAACACGGCCGATCAGATTATTTTTCCCTTGTTCCAGCTCTCGGGGTCCGCCATTTTCATTCGGTCCAAAGCCGTCGCCTCGTCGTCATACATCAGTTTCATGTGACGCGGCACAAGGCGGCAAACTGAATAGGCTAATCATTTTTCACTTTTTTTTAGCCGTACTTATAGAATTTTAGTAGAGATTGAAAAAACTTCGTCTATAAAACCCCGCGTGTTTTCTCGCGTTCGGTTCGCTAACGAGTTATTGATTTTATTCAGAACATTAAGCCACACTGAAACATGAGCCAACACCGGCACCGTATTTATTAAGCGCACAAAAACAATAGCGGCCGCGGAACATTTTCACAACTCGGCACTGGAAACTTTTCCAAAAACCCTTCAACCCTGTGCCCTGCGGACAGGGGCGGTGTGTGCTGATAATGGTTTGGAAACAGTTGAATGTTTAAATATTTAATAATCCGCTCGGTGGTGCGCATTTTATGCTGCTTTTGTGTGTGCCGGTTTTGTTTTGCTATTTGTTAGCTGCTGGCCTTTTCGTGCGGTTTGATGAGCACACGGCGAGTTTTTGTGTACTACCACGATCAGTATTTTCATTCAAACGCGTATTCATTGTGCGCCTGTATGATGTAGAAAGGCCACACCGCGCTTCAGAGTGAAGCCAAATTAATTCTTGGTAATTAAAATGAAATGAGAAAAACCTCATTTTCATCACATCATTATCAGTTTAAAATCACGTTGCATAAAACCTCGCCAATAAACACGCGGGTCAGCAGGCGTGCTTGCCCAGGTAGAGATGCGATAAGAGCGCCGGAGAAAAGCCGGAAAAAATGCATCCATCAGCAAGCCAGCTGCGGTGCAAGTTGAACAATTTTGCTACCGAAGAGTTTTGCAGTTCTGCACACATCCATCATCCCGTAATCAGGATAATGGCAGGGATTGACTTTCGTGTGCACCAGCAGTCTTATCACGTTTCCCCTTGCGAGAGAACCAGCCATTGCACAGCTGACCGAAACTCAACTTACTCTAGCTGGTGGTGAGGTTAGCCTGATAACAAGCAGAGTAGCAACGCCGATCTCCTTTCCTGTCGCTGCATTTGCGCATTGCCAAAGTTGTTGCTCAATATTTGGGGCGTCAAGATGTGCTGGAGTGGAAACTGTATAAAAGTAAGTCTGCAACTGGAACTGTTCCACCCTTTTTTGTGTGTCTCTGGGACACATCGTTCACTACTTTCATTGAAAATGAGCAACGAAATATCTCTCTTGTGCGGGGAGTGTTTTAATGCTACTGTGGTTTTATGATGGAGAAGATGATGATGATGATGCTGTGGGGCTTCCATTACTGTGGTTTGGTAACCGGTGCACTGGAAACTGCATTTCGGGGTACATTGCCCGGAAGTTTGTGGTTACTGTGGCCGGTGGATTGCTGGCGGTACGTACCCTTGCCGTGAGGGAAATTGATTGTTGTTGGTGATATAACTTCGAAATTAAAATATTTCAGTTTAATTATACATGAATTACACTGTGAAGATGACACACTATTATAGATACTAGAGTAGGGAAATGTAAATTCAATGTAATGACAATTCTAATTGTTAGTTGTAGTTACTGTAATGTGAAGTGGCTCTTATTAAAAAAACGAGTAACTTTAGCCCACAGTTCTCCCTTTGAAATTCAATAACTCAGGCATACCCAGTCAGATTTGACTGTCTGACATCTGAAATAACGTGTAACGTTCTAGCAGAACACCTCTGGGACCTTTATTCTAAGTCAAATGTCAGAAGATACCTCTCACGTAGCGTACTTACTGGATCACTGAGGTGTCAACTCAAATTACTACTTTCAAGTTGCTTTAGTCATGCATGCTTTTCGGCATACCCACTTTGATCTAATTCCTTGAGGTTTTACAGCAACTAGTAGGTGTTGTGGGTTCAACGCGGAGTCTGCAATTGTCCTCACTTAGTGGTGTAAGCCATCGTATCTCCCCGTGGCCTTATTTCGCTGTTGGACGCCCGATGTTAAAGCTTTCTGTAAACCCCAAAGTCATAATTGAGTCCAACAGATTTGTCTATCTTTATTCGGCAGGAAAATGGAATTTGATATTTCAAATTCACTGTTTACCATCATGTCATTCATGTGAGTTCAATTCCAGTATGTACCATGACTCACTTCAAGCCTTCCGGACTAACTTCTAGAGGTTCTCCATATTGAAATATTTAAATTTGAAATAGGAATTAGCTATTGAGGAATGCTGAGCTTATTATTATAAAATTAATACATTTTAAACTTTATAATTTGAATGTTGAAACTTTTGAAAGCGATTCCATACCCCCCATAAATTATGTCCTTTTTCTACAGAGTTTTGTAATGTAGCAAAAGGCTTTAATTCCTTTTCTGAATTTCGATCCGTTACGCTAGCTTAAAAACACGCTAATCCCACCTTAAAGCAAGGACACGTTTCATAAATTCCTCCCCAATTTCCATGGTTCGTGGTTCCGGGATCACATTTTTTCTACTACAACCAACCTGCAGGATCTGAACGTTTCGCGTTCCATGGTAGTGTAGGGAATGTTGCCGCCACTGTTTCTTCTTTTCCGACCAATTCCTTCGCCCATCCATCACAGCGTCGAGCTCTCTTGTGCTTCAAAAGGAAAAGCCATAATTTAGCACCTTAGCGATTTTTTTTCTTTTATTTATTACAATCTTTCACGTCTTCGCTCTTCTGAGCTCAACGTTAGGCTTCATTCACCGATAAGTATCAATCGTCGTTTTTTCCTCACAAATCAGCACTTTAGAGACGTGCGCGTGTCGCGTTAATGTCTCACTTTTTCCCGTCCTATGTCGTTACGTTTTGATAAGAATCTGTCGGGGGGGTGAAATGGTGCTTTGTCGTGGTGAAAAATCACGATTTGTTGAGTTCTCTCGCTTACGGATTGGGTGTGTGTGTGACCTGAGCTGCATGACAATCTTAAGGTAGACATTTTTTGATACAATATTTTCCCTTTCATTTCCTACGTTTAAGAGATAACTCCCCATTCACTTTGTGACTTCTGTATGTGCCTTGGCATTAATGCTCACTAAAACATTCTCCGCCGAGGGCGTACAGTAATCTGGCAATCGTTTACGAGTAAAACAGCACGATTTGAGCGAGAAAAAAAAGGGAAAATGTCAACACGGAGCAAGTAACCTGTCTTTTCTGAAGGCACCATTATTTGAGCGATCGTACGTGTTTAAGCGTTTTTCCTCCTACATCGTCGTGTGTGTGTGTGTGGAAGCAGCGGAGAAACCCCTGAACTTCGGCGATAAAAAGAGTCGCACAAAAAAAAACCACCCGGCCCCGAAAAATGGGCAATAAACCATTTCGCACACAAAAAGTGGCCGTCTGGACTAGGTGCGATTATTTCATCAGACGCGGACGCGCTCTCGTTTATATGGCATCGAATGAAATTGCACACAGAGCGCGCGTCGGGTGACTGTGGCTACGGAACGGACGATAAATTTCTTGACGTGACGGGCGCTCGTCGGTCCTGTATATGTATGTCTCGAAATCACAAGCCATCGTCCCTTTTTTTTCTCGTCCGTTCGTTTCTTAATCAAGAGATCATGACTTATGATCGCTGACAGTGTGGGAGGTAGGTTTTATTCTGTTTTTTCTTTCTTTTGAGCTGTGTATGTGTTTCTCGGAGGCATTTTTTTTTGTTGCTTCTACCGGTTCCCTTTGACCCAACGGCTGTGGGTAGAGGGGTTGAAAACATCACACAAAATCCATCCGGTAACTGGCTTAGGTGAGATTTTGCCGTCGGGAAAATACGTTACGACAGGATGCTTTGGTTATTGTGGTGTAATGGTCGAGGTTTTATTTCTCGTCACCTCAAACGGGATTCTTTTTCTCCTCGACGTGCCGATACTTGCTTGTTTTTGTGCCTCATTTTATGGAAGAGGAAAAAGGTATATAAAACACCTTTAACTGTTTTCCAGCAAGGAAAAAGGTGGATTGCGTGGCTCGAATATAGATGTAGAATGTTTTACTTCTTTCGAATCGAAAAGGATTTATACATTGTAATGCTGTTGTCTGAAGTGTATTGTCGTCTGAATTCATTATATTTTTATAGGCATTGATTTTGGTCGGTGGTGGTCGGTGATAAAAAATAGGCAATAGAATCGTAAAATAGTGGGTAGGTAAGCTAAAATACATCATAATGTGCCCATAATTCCTGGTGTAAATTATGCGTTTTGCTTTAAAGTTTGGATCGTTATTTGTGGAACATCAACTCAAGTTTATTTTTTACTGCTTTGACGAGGAGGTTGCCTGTTGACGAGGACTTTGAAGGTAGTTGGAATTTAATGCTCTTCATCATTGTGTTTATACCGCAATGACAGAAACTTTGCAAACTTTATCAATTAATGCCGTGTTCTCACGAATACGTAATTTATGAAATACGCCTTTAAAGATCGTAAGAGAAAAGAAGCTTTGAGAATACGATGGAAATAGAATTGTATAAGCTAATCTAGGGACGTTCTCTGCCAGGCAGCGTACAAGATGAAGGTGCACGACGAAATACTCTCGAACAAATTAGTTTGATTTCTGCGTCTACATATTGAGCATTTGGTTGGAGTGATAGATTTATATCATAAGGAATGGATGATATAACATTCCGTTGTACAGACTTTTAATTGGCTTTAATTTGTAATTATCAAATACACAATTGTTTGCCACATAGAAAATAAAACAACCCAAAAATATAGCCTTATAAGAGATCAACGATAAAAGCGAAATCCAAAAAAGAAAGGAAGAAAGAATTAAATTACACTGAAAAAAAGGTTACACAAACAAAGATGAAACAATCGAAGCAATCGAGAAAGAATAAAACCAATTTATTTTATTGCATTTGAACGATAAGAAACGATTATTATGAGACGTTAGACAGAAACGTGAAAACATGATGAAAGAGACTATTGTTGGAGTATCATAGTTTCTATGCTTTGTGTAATGACAATCAGCGGGCGGTGTCTAATAAAGAAAACATCAAAGACATTGTGTCGTGCGTTACAGTGCACAGGCTTTTTGTCGATAAGGCCATGAAAGGTAAACGAACATGCTAACATACCTGTTGCTCGAAGCGGTTAGTAGTCAACATGATAAAAACTTGTTGCATATTAAAAACATGCGTCACGTGTACTCATAGAAGAAAAAAGGAGCATAGAAAAAAAAACACCTGTTATTTAATTCCTTGTTCACTTCGTCAACTAACACCACATGTTTAAGGTCCTTCCTTTTAACAAAGTTAAGTACCCGATAAATGTGGTTAATTGAATTTCGATGTACCTATTTACGCTTTACACGGGGAGCCCAGAAGAGAAGCCTCCCGGGGAAGTGGCTGTTTAATTATTAAACAATATTGCAAGAATAGCACAAACCTACTATTAACTATCTATTATTGTCCTGTCGTGACGTTTCGTGCTGCACCAATGACGACGGAGTATGAGGAAAATGCTTCTTTTATGTGGTAGAAATTTTCCAGCTGGTTCAAAGTCCGAGAACCCTCTTTTGTGTACCATATCGTGATCGTTTTTGCACAACCAAAGATTCACATGGTAGTGGTCGCTATTGAACCAGAATAAAGAACCGTCTATTCGGGGACGGACAAGGCTTGCTCATATCGCACCCAAACCAACACTGGTTGTACATTTTCCCACAATTTGTCGACATGAATAAATTAAATCTTTGTCCATCGGCGATCGATTTTTTCCAATCCACTATGCTCAATTTGCTAACAGTTTGCCTTGGAGCCAATATGGAGTCTTACAACTGAGTGTGTTGTTTTGCATACACAGGTACTTAACTAAAATCGACTACTGAACAAGAATTATGAACCTCAAGACATCTGTATTATTGCTAGCGTGTTCTACTTGAAGTAGTTATTTTAATCGGAAAAGCACCAAGAGGACTTAAAATTCTTCGAGCTGTTATCTACCAAAGGAAATGTAAGCTTAAGATCTTTCTTCTAAT
The DNA here is from genome assembly GCF_017562075.2 of Anopheles merus. NCBI lineage: Eukaryota > Metazoa > Arthropoda > Insecta > Diptera > Culicidae > Anopheles > Anopheles merus. Next base: position 11,666,638 of record NC_054084.1, read on the forward strand.
TAAACGTCTAATTTAATCGTTAAGTTCAATCACACATTCCATAATGTTGTCGGATTGAAAATCGATGCAAAACTAGAGTTTACGACCTGTTCAAACGTCGACCCGGCTTCGCCTCGACTGGAAGGACAATTGTCATCATTATGTGCGATAATTGATACCAGATATTGGGACCGTTCACCCACCACCCACCACCCGGGTGCGTATTGGTTCGATCTTGGTTTTGTGGTGTGGTTTTGGGTGTTAGGTAGGTGGAAGACTTAAAAGCATATGTGGTAACTTGGGGCAATATTTTACAACAATAATTGATATTACATGTTAGGGCAAACTTGCGATGAAATCAAACGCAGGAGGACGCTCGTAAATATTTTAATCAATGCTACAATGCGTGTGTGTGTGTGTTTGTGGTTCTTCATTGTTGTGCTATGATTGAATGATTGATTTTCCATTTTTCACCCGTGGTTGGGTAGTTGTAATTGAATAAGTTTGTTGCTTTTAACATAATGTATTACTAATATTATAAGTTTTTAATGTAATACGTTTCATTTCAAGAATTTATTCATTCATTTATTTATTTATTTATCTATTCCTTGAACTAATTTATTTTTTCATTTATGAATTTATGATATTATCTATTAACCCTCTTTCTTCTTATGGATATTTTATTGTTCAATTCTATATTCCATTCTTCTATTCTTCTATTTGTTGTTACAATTCTATTCATCAATTTCACTTCTAGATCGAGATATCAGTACTCATACTCGCTCAATGAAGTATCCTACGCGCTGTAAATGTAATCTCATTTTGTAAATTGATTACATATGTCCAAGGTATAATCTAATCACACTTTGATTCCCATTGACCTGGAATGTATTTGAAATTGGAGCTGTTGTTGCGTTACAAGCGGTTTGCGGTTGCGTTACATTTGGAACTTTTACCCGCGACACGCCATTCGGTTTAAACCTGTGCCAAATGCAGCTCAAACGAAACTGATTGCTAATTGAATGCGTTAGTAATTTTAGCTATTCAAAACATCCGACATATTTTTGGAAACTGCAACAAAATAATCGATATTGGTACAGGAAATAGAACGGGGCACCATCTATATAGCCTCCATGATTTATTGCGAGTGATTCAATTTCAGATTAATGCGTTTAGATCGAGCGCTGTGCTGTGAAATGTTTAATCAACCGAACTGTTTGATTTCCTTTCGGTCAAGTAAAGCTTTAAATGTCCCAATTTCGAATGACCGCTGAAGCATTTGTATTTGCATAAGCACGGTTTTTATTGATAGCCAAATACTGTTTTTCTCTGTTATTGTATTGGCCGCCCTGGCTCTTGAGTCAAACAAAAGTTTTGTACATTTTTTTTTCTCCATTATTATACTTCCGAGAGCACTTATGCAAACAAACAAAAAATAACTTCGGCGATCCTGAGTTTGCGTAGCGTCGCGTAGGTACTTAGGTTGTATTATTATTAGCAGTGGAGGTTTTCCCTCCCAAGTGGCTGACAGGAAAATCGATATTCATCTCGAACCAACAACAACAACAACAACGTGCAAGAGCCGGGGCAGACATCTACTGAATCACTAAAAACAAAGAAAAAAAAGGTCATCAGCGTTTATTCAGTACGCGCTTCCCTATCCTCCCCATCGGCCTGGCACGCGATGCGTCCCCTCTAAACGGAAGCAAATGTTGCCAAATTTAGGCAGTGTCATGTCGCATTTACCCTTATAAAATAGGATCACCTGCGCCCCTCATATAAAGATGGGCGCCTGTTTCACCTTGTTTTTATTTTTTTTTGTTCAATTCTACACCCTCACAGAAACGTGCTGCAGATGAAAGAAAAATCACGTTTCGCTCATAATCATTGTTTTAAAACGGTAAAATGAGTCTAACGCATACGAGAGAGAGAAAGGGAGAGAGGACGTGTGTGGTTGTTGTTCCCACAGTGAACTTCGTAACCTTCATACTGAGTCACACACAACGAAGAAGACAGTATGCGAACGTAGAAACATTAAGAACTGCGAAGCATTAAATTCAACAATGAATGGCGCATATTGTGTACGCGCCCGTGTGTTTGTGTGTGCATGACTTGTATTCATGCTCTTTCGCATGAAGTATTCTATTCGTGAAGCACTGAGGACAAGTGTACACGTTATCCGATGTTATCTCTGGCATGACCCTTCATCAGCATGATGATGGCGGCAGATGGAGAGTTAACCTTATGCTTGTTGCAGAAATTGGATCGTAATTCCATCCTGCACTGTGTACCATAGCGTTTGTTACTGGTTTATTTTTTGCGCGACCCGGCACGACCCGACCACTTCAAGTGAAAGAAAGATGGTAGTGGTATGAACTGACAATGTCGGGTGGGTTATATATTTTTTTTTTCATCTGACGTTGACATAAAAATAAACGAAAGCAAAAGGAGTGGACCATCCAGTGCAGTACACAGTGGTGCAATTGCGTTTAACGAGACTAGTTAATCGCTTTGGTTTATGGTCATTCTACAGCTGCTGGAGAGCGTTGCACAGAACTGCAGACTAGACTGGAAATGAAAATAAAGGTTTTAGAAATGAAACAAGCCTCATGTAATTGGGATTACAGGTCTTGTCTATTCTTACAAAGGCATACAAGATAATTTATTTGGCTACCAACTTTTTGGAGTGTTTAATACTTTGAATATCGCGGCGATAGTCCAGGAAGGAATTAAACAACGGTTCGGCACTTATTGACGCTTATAACAATAGACTATCTGTTAATTATGAAACGTTATTTCAATGTTAAAGACTTTTTTTCAATGTTCAATAAATGGTGTTGTTGAACGATCAAATTGTTTTGGGCGTCATCCATCAATTACGTAATGCAAAATTTGCAAATTTATCAAACCCCCTCCTCACCCCTAGTGTCACAAACTGTAACGTTGGAGAGATCCCCTCCCCATCAACAATTTTGTAACATTTTGAGCCTCATCCCCCCCCCCCTTTCTCTACAACTTTTTACTAAACACATTCAGTTTTTTGTGATTTTTTTCCTTTTTTTATCTTTAAGAAGTATAAGTATAAGTATATTGAGTATAAGAAGTATCGAAATCCTTTTTTAGCCGTCATAATCGCAAAGATTGTTAAGTCCAAAAGAAGAATCATCGTTGATTCGAATGACTCATTCGAAAAAAAAACATTTTATTTTGCGTTACGTAACAAAAGTATAACTCCCCTTCTCCCCCATGTAACAAATCGTAACGTTTTACGACAATCCCTCTCCCCCGTATCAGCGTTACGCAATTGATGGATGATGCCTTGATAGTTTCGTTTACAACTTTTGTGTTTTCGTTCGCTTGAATTGTTTTTTTCTCTTTATGTTAAGGTTTTCTATATTTATTTTTGTTTAGCTATTTTGTTAAAAAGTGCTTTTTATATTTCTCATTTTTGTCTAATTATTTGTATAGTTGATAACACATTTATTGTCTTTTGTATCATATCATTTTCTTTTTATACATCGGTTCATTTGCAATTTCAATATTTTATACCTTTCCACTTTGGTGGAAAGAACTTTTTCTAAGGTTCTGAAGCTTTCAATCATATCTTTTGTAATTTTAAACTACAATAACTATAACGTCATGGACATTATTACATTGTTTTTAACATGTCTAGTGTTTTGTTCAATCTGTCAATGTTCAGATATAACATTCAATGGACAAGTTGCAATTTGTTAGAAGTATACTCATCCGCTTAGAACAACAAAAAAATACCCTAAAGCAGCGGTCGGCAAACTTTTAAGGCAAAGGGCCAAGCTTAGTAAATGATCTAGTGCCGCGGGCCAGATGAATGCGTTTTTTTTGCGCTTAAATTATTATATTTTAATCTTTAAGAAACATTTTAGGTACAATTGTTGTTTTTCTGTAATTATATCATCCAAGTATGGTTCAAAATTAATGAAACCTACTTTAAAAACTAATTCTAATATTTAATCATTTGAGAATCGACAATAGATGGCTAACAATGTGATCAACCAAAAAATAACAAAATGGGATCAATATCGCTTCTTGAAGACCCCATCCTCCCACGCCGCAAAAAATATTGTATATATTCCGGGGATGATACAAAAGTCTGAAAGGCTGAAAAATTATCGAAGCAAACATAGATTCAGTAATTTAAAAAATGCTTTATGGAAGTCAGATGTCATGCCATGTCAGATCAATTGATAAGTTTTGTTGCCCATGAGACAACAGAAAACCTCTATCAGTCACCTTACCTTGACACCTCTGTCAGTCGAACTCTAAACATGATGACCAAAAAAAAAAAAAAACAACCAACTTATAAGCGTGCGCGATCAACGAATGACACCCCGTAGCGTCTTAAATGGACTGCGTACAGAACTTCTGACGTCGCATAAGAACATTTCTGCGTATTGATCACCAACATCTTGGCACTATTAGGCAACAATCAAAGCATCGCAGGAGAGCCCAGTTTCATTTTTGAGGTTCCAAAAAAGATAAAAATGTAGACAGAGGCACAAGTGGCTACATTACTGTGTTGTCTGGGCCGGGAGATCCATGCATCCCGCAAAACAGTGAAATAATATGGGAAAATTAACACACATATCAGGAAGCATAAATCGCGTCCGCTGACTTCGCAATGGCAAACAATGACGCCAAAACTCAATGCGTTCATATTAGGTGAATTTCGGTAGAATTTCGACATGACACCCTAGTCCGCAAACTGGTACAACATCCGTCACATGTGTTCCATCGAATTTTTCTGGCCCAACATGATGCAAAAGCTCTACTCTAACAATTTTGTCGCGAAAACTTAGGATGCCTACAGACATGTCTTCGTCCATAATGGCGACAATTCCGGATAACTGATGAAAGGCAACTCCCAAAGTCTTAGATTTATTTGTCCAAGGAAGCTTAAATAATTACCTTTCAAATTTTGTACGTGTTAAGAAATAATCTCTTCTATTTTTTTTTTCACAGCCAGCCGAAAAAAAGCATTTTTCTTCGAGTTTGAACATACCGAACGATCCATCATTCCATAGTATTTTAATTAAAATGAAAAGAGTACGATGGTATAAAATGTTATTCTAAAAGATATTCAGTAATTTGTATACGAATGGTTTCTTCACATCTTTCAAAATCACTCAAAACCTTTCGCGGGCCGGATTGAATGTTGCGGCGGGCCGCATTTGGCCCGCGGGCCGGACTTTGCCGACCGCTGCCCTAAAGTAATTAAAACTACACAGTGTTTGTAATGACGTGATACTCTACCGGAGGAACTGCATGTTTCATTTGTTGCAACCCATGGGACGCCCAACTACATCCGAGCGGCTGGCTCGGCTAATTTTCCCTATAAATTATACTCGTGCTTGCTCTATTCATTCTTCCCGTGGTGTAGCTTTTTTAACAACACGCTAGGCTGCACTTTCAACTTATTTTTTGCGCTCGGTGCACTTTCCAGCTGTTGTTCTGTTTTGTGGCGCATGTAATATTTATTCTGTAACACACTGCTTCCTTTCATCTGACGTAAATTTATCATAAAACACAGCCCTCTCGCGGTACTATTGTGAACGTGAGCGTGCGAGCAGGTGTAATCGAGTGGAAGTGATTGTTGCTCTTGTGTTTTGTATGGCATGCGATGTTCATTCGACGCGCGAGCCAACTACAAAACCGTGTTGTGTTGAGAAAAATGAGCAACTAGAGACAGATTTAAGCCGCCATAGCTCTGGTCTGATGCTCTCTTTCTGTTTGGTGCTGTGTTCACCGCTGCAAATGCATCGTACGGATGGAACTTTTCCAATTTCGTGGAGTAGCGTTTTATTTTTTTGCAGCTCAATGAGACCATTTCCCGTTCATCTCGTTGTGGATAGAATTTTGGGTGGAAATGTTTTTTTTGTCGGACCCTTTTGTAGGTTCCCTTTTCTGATTTTGACGAAAAACGAGCACTTTGGAGGCTGAAAATGGCAAACTGCAGTTAGGTTTTTTTTATTGTTTTTCTTAAACCTTCTTCTTTAGTTTTTGAATTGTGCCTTCTCACACAGAAAGCTTTCATTTTTGAGCTGATATTAAATAATTCGATACTTCAAGGGGAACTTAAATTTTCCATCAACTTATAGTTCAACCTTGTGTTTGGTTTCGGTGAGAAGATATGAGCAGTTGCTGGTTGTGTAGCAAAGTAAAAATTAAAATTATCTTTAATTGTAATGAATAAATCGTCATTGAATCTATGATTATCTACGATATTACGAATCATCCACACAATATTGGTGAAAAATCAAGAACAATGTTGAATTCGTTTCAATTTAGATCAAATAATCGTCCATCATCATAAGAGTGCTCGTCCATTTTTCCCATCTGCCATTATGTCACCGTAATATGTTGCCACATTTAAAGATGCTCTCTTCCTCGTATATAATGCTGCTAAAGGGAAGAAAGCTGCCAAAAATGACAACAAAAAACGTGCTTGCCCTTTCCGGTTACAGCAGCTGGGACGCAAGCGAAACTCCAACCGAGTTTCAGTTAATTGAAAAGAGTGTCCATTGCGCACAATGTGGCAGAAAATGCTGTGGCCTGGGTGTGTGTGTTGTTTTTTTTGTTCCGTAATGTACTTTATCAACATTCCATTATCTTTCCACGCCTGCGAATGGCTTCCGGCGTGCGCAGTATTTCATTTTTGTTTGCCCTCCCGCATCTGTCGAATGTTAGTCGGTAATTGTTGGATGTGGGGGGATTGACACACACACACACACACGCCACACCGCCTGATGATGGTCATCGGAGGATAGCCTCAGCATGCAAACAAACCCATTATTACCTGCCGTCATTGGTGAAGCGCACCACTGGAAGGGCGTCATTCCGTTCGGTTTGTCGCTCTAACACCACGTGAATATTGGAACCGCCGGTCAAATGCGTATCCGCGATGCGACGTCGTACTACGTTTGTGTGGGGCGATTCATTTGTACCAAAATTTGGTAGCAGCGTGAAAAAAGGAAGGATTGAAACAATTTGACAAAAAACACGCGCTTGTTGGTCGGTCGGTGGTAGGCATCCGGACGGCGCGCATTCAGGCCTTCGGTACGTGACATGTGTTTGAAAAATGGGTATGAACACAGGTGCCAATAATGCATGCATGCTGGTTGGCCGCGGCAGACGGTTCCATTTGCCAAACATGGTTTTCAAGGTTTGAGATTTTTTTTTTGTAGTCGTATGATGCAAAATACGTGAAAAGTAGGAACATGTAGAGTGGAAATTGTGTGTTTCCATTCTTTCCACATGTATTGAAGAGGGGCGATATTTTTAATTCACGCATGCAAAATTTGGAATGTGCGTGAATTAAATGAATTAATGTGTTTTAAAATAAAATGAACGCATGATGATCGCATATTTCCAATCAATTAAATGCACATCATCGGCATACGATAGCGATGCGATACCAAAATAAATGGAAATAAACTCTGTTAATAACCAATTAGGCATAAACACACCGCTAGAACACCTTTACGGGCAGGAATATTAATTTTTTTGAGATATATAAAAACTGAACGTTATACAGGGGTTTCCAATTAAGTTTCAAATGTAAACATTGTTATTCACCGCGTTCAAAATGTTTATTCCACATCGATCGAAGTTTTAATTTCCATCATAATAGTTTTTAACTTCTTCACCATGATTTTCAACACATCGATGTGCTGCTGCCATAGTTTTTCACCGGAGTTTAAAGCCGGATCTCTTCACCCATTGACAGGTGAAGTGTTGAAAATCACGCTGAAGAAAATTCAAAATTATTATGATGAAAATCAAACATCGCATTGATGTGGAATAACTAGTTGCTCGTGGTTAAAAACAATGTTTACTTTCGAAAGTAAATGTTAAAAAAATACTGAAATGCTTCAACTTGCGTATATGTACAACATTTAAAAAAATAAATATATTTTGTCTTAAGTACGTTTCGGGAAATTGTCATGGAGGCATTCAAATGTATAAGTAAATGGCATAAGTTTACTATTAGTTTAATATATCGCACACAAACACTAGCCTGCGATTTTCACCCTATACTGGTTTAACCTCAAAGCTAGAATTAGATTCGTGTACCTGCTCGAAAAATGGCAAGGCAATGTGGTGTTTACATTTATCCCAAGGTGCATTAAAGAGATCAGGTAGTGGAATCTAGAATCAAAGTGTATGTAGTCCAGGTGGTCTCAAAGCATGTTTTTATAACCAAATTTCACCAAAATCACTTTTTGACAGAACGGGTGAAAATTTTTGCTCAAACAAGCTTTCTGGAGGCTTGACTAATAAACAAAACACTCTTAAAATCTTCATTCAGAAGCAGAAGCGATAAAAATCAACCTTCGAAATACATACACCTGGGATAAGCCCACCTGCTGTATATTATACTCACATTGAACGCTGCTCGAAAACTGCTCTACAATGCAAACAGCTGACAGGCTGAAATTACAGCCTATGATGTTAAAAGTGAAAGCGGCTTATCATTTTATTAGTAAAGTAATAAACAAAAATCTCTATTTGATTTTAAAAAATATGTGCAACTATTTTGTTAGCAGTAAGTTGTTTTTGATCGAATATTAAAGCAAATCCTATCGCAAACGAATAATGAATGAAAATGAGGTGTTTTTCTGAAGTTTATTTGTGCTGAGCGTTGAATTGTTATTCAGTTAACATCATAATAATAATACAAACAACCAGATCACTTTAGTGAATGGTGACCAATGCCATCGATACAGGAACAATGATATTTGCTTAATAAAATTTACCAGCACTCAGTATCAACTCAAAATTAGTGTTCGAAATCGTTTCTAGGGCCAGCAAATATGACAAAAATACACAAATAGAAGAAAGATAATCTCCTTCCTCAGAGCAGTAAACTCAGGAAAGTGTTAGATTTTATGGACATATTTTACTAGAATTTCTCAACATCATTGTAACCATGTCGATCGAAAAGCAAAGTAAAGAAATCCCACCGCAAATAGTTTGCTTAGCGTGTGCCATCAAGCGTCTAAACTCCTGATCAATAACCTTCTCCAAAGGCTAACATTTACTGAGCTGGACAGAATTGTACGAAATATTGAAACAAAATTGACACGCGCATCAAACATGACAATCCCAAAAGCCGCATTCTGGCGTTCATTTAAGCTCGTGGAACCTTTTCTCATCTTCTCTCGTACAATGTCAAAACGGACAATGAACCTGTGGGTTCGTCTTCACCTCTTTCGATTGTTTCAATAAGTAACACAACATAAATACCGGTACCGCTAAATAGGGTACAATCGACCCGCAGGGAAAATGCAACAGTTTATCGCTTTTACATTACATTTGCAATGACCATGAACAACAATTAATTTGTTTCGTCGTTTGCCCTTTATTTTTGCCATTTTCCTTTACATTTGTAACCCCTCAGCAACGCAAAACCCTAAACCCGTCGGACATTGTTCTTCGATTGTCGTTCAACAACAAAATCGTCTTCAGTGGCGCAACACCACACGCTCGATTGTTGCTGTTTGTCGGCGTAATTTCTAACTGTAATGATGGTAATTTATTCATGCGCGTGTTTGTCCCCGCGGCAAACTTTTGCTGTGTGTGTGGTGTGCTTGGGTGGGATGTGATTTCCGGTACCGTTTTTCCTCTGCCTCTTTGTGTCGTTTGACTACGACTCTGAGGGGCACAACATAGGGTTTGTTTAGGTTGTTTTGGCACAGTATAATGCCTTTCCTTACGGGCAAATTGGTGGGTAATTGTGTTTTACAGTGTCAAATTCGTTTAAATTGACATCACACCGCGAGCTTTATTTTGTTTTAGGGTTGATTTTTTGTTTCTTTTACGCGTTTCACTTTGTCACAATACACGCTATTAAATTACCCGCTGATAAGCCTTCACTTCACCCCAAAAGAAAAAACGCTCCCTCCCATGATACGTTCTTTGTTTTCCCCTCCTGTTAGAGCCCACCCACTGAGTGATGGAAAATTATTCGTTCCGTTCGGTCCAACAATCGTCGGCGTAATTTGTTTATGCATATTTTATTCGATTAATTTTCCTACCAATCACGCTTACCGAAAAAACGTGGGGGGACGGACCTTCTTTTGTCCTTGGTGTAGATTATCTTTCGTTTTCTTTCTATTTTTGGTGTTTTTTGTTGTTGTTACTCTTCCTTCCATTCCTTCCTTGTGCGTGCAACAGGCATGGAACAATGCACGAGGTCTAATCAGCAGCGCTGGACGGCGCAATCTTCGTAACATAATCAGCAACATCATAACCATTGCGGAGAGGATATCATCATTTACGCTGAGGAGAGCGTCCGGTTAAAGCACACAGACAGCCTTCGCCGCAACGCCGTAACATAATGTGGGCGAGCGGGGATCGTGTTCGAATGAGTGTTTATTTCCCTCGTTGCTGTCTGCTATCTGTGTTGGGCTACTATAATTATGTCCCTTTGGACAGTCCACTACTACAGCACGAGCCCTGGATATGCCATTAATGTAATTTATCCGTTGGGCTGTCGATGAGTTGAATACCAAGAGCCGACAGGTGGATAGGTTTAGATAAGAAAGAAGGTTGAAGTAAGGTTATGTAGTACATTGCTATATCTTTTATTGCTGTAAGAGATTATAACATCTTGTCGAATAAATCACATTAATTTTGAAAAGTTTTAACAGTATTTTCTATAGCAAAATAAACAACGACTTCTCGTGAGCTTTTGTTCGTTGGGTCAAGAGAAGTTTTTCAATTAGTGTAAATTGTGATCCCGGAAGACCCGCCATTCAAACAAAAAAGAGGACAATTGGGACGTTAGGTCAATGGCCTGTGATTTTAGAACGACCTTTCGGTGCGCGGTGCCTTCACCCAACCAAACAGTACAACCAAAATTGGGCCTTACAAAAAGGTTTCGTCAAAGCAAGTGATGAGTTTGTGTGCCTTGACTTCAAAAATGTGTCAACCGAAGCGATCGTTTGTGTAATTTTCTTTGAGCTCTTCTTCTTAAACGATGTCTATAAATTTCGAGAAAGAAAGACCCGGTTCGGGTGTAAGGAAACGTACCACACACCTCTCACTCTCGTGTGACAGCTTGCTCAAAAGCTCTACTGCTTTCGGTGTTTGATGTTAGAAGTGGGTGTGCTAGAACGCATTGTCACATTAAGGGGGAAGTGTGCGAAAGCACCGATAACTACCGATCCTAAGGAGCGGGAATTTCTTCTCCAACTTGAGATATTTTGGTACCACAAGTGCTGCTGCTGCTTGCACGTCTTTGCATCCTGTCCTCGTTATCTCAATTTATGGTTTCGTCTTTGTGCTTTTTCTTGCTAAATGGTGCTCCAAGCGAGACGCCGAGAATGTAGGAACTGCGAAATTGGTGCATGAAATGGCTGGTGGTGCGCTTGGCTCATAAATTTCTACACCCATTAGTCGACAGTAAATGGGTTAAAATGGTGTGCGTTTTATTTTTTACTTTGCCTTCAATGCCATCGGCAGCACACGATGCTCTGGTGACATTCTTCTTCTGCACTGCAATGTGGTTGCTGCTGATGACTGTCTGCTGTTTGTTTGTGGCATCTTTCGACATTTTTATGATCTACGCCTCTCAAAGAATGGTTTTTTCTACGGTTTTACAGTTTGTATAAAGATTAATTGGATTTTAAATAAGATTTTTTTAGTATTATCTACCCAATGTACATCATAGCATTGTCACTTCATGAATGTAACAAAACATCTAATTTCCTTCCTTTTTTTAATTCTCGTTACAGGTAACGTACAACAGAGCTATACAGTGATTGTGATATACGTTGATTTTTAAGACTAAACAGATGAAATTGAAGAAGTTCATAGAGAGCTTGTTTGGTTCTGCTGCATCGAAGAAAATGAAACTACGTACCAGTTGAGAAATTCCTTTTCGGCATCAAACCAATTTTAAAATGGAGCCTCAAATTCTATAGAAGCATCACCACATATTTTGCCCTTTTGGTGTTGGCGGTGGCTGTAAAACGGCAAAATTAAGAATTGAATTAATTTTAATTTCCGTCACCGTCACCGTCGTCACGGCGTCACCTTGTACTCCCCCTCATCCCACGGTATCTAACCTTGTGCACTAACACCATTTCATCCGAAGTATCAGACGGATGGCAAACAGCTGATGCCAACGCACAGGCGGAGGTGGTGAACGAAAAAAAAAAAGGAAAGTAATTTTAATTTCTTCTATCAAACGGCACCTCCTACGCGCGCTCACTGACACCGGAGTTGCCCGGGATTGTGAAGCATTTGGAAGAAATTAGAGTAAAACTCTACTACTCACCCCACCCGTAGGAGGAAGTGTAACGCAGCACCCCGGGGGGTGGGTGTGTGTTGGTATGCAACGTCGGAAAGACACAACTTTGTGCAGCTGATAAATTGGAAGCCGTATTCTTCGCTGAAACTTGGATGGTAGGATAGTAAGAGTGCACTATTTCTTTACAGAAGATTTGAAAAGTAAACTTTCTAGAAAGCAATGTTTTATGGCCTCATTTAATTGCCAGAGCGTAGCCAGATGGCGGTGGCTTCGGCGGGGTGTAGAGTATTGTTGTGGTAGTTTGTAATGGTTTTGCGTATGATGATAACGAGTTTCTTTACGGTTAGTTATGAATAGGGAATACTCGTTAAAGAGGAAGTAATTATACCTGGTGAATAATTATATTTTTATGACATATATACTACATACTAGCACATCGTTTTAAACGCAAGGGTTAACTCATAAATGCACTATATTGTGCTCTTGTTGAAATATACCTCGACATCAACCGATTTACACTATCTTGTCGGCCTTATACAAGCTTTCTATTCAAAATTTACACCGTTAGGTCAAACGGCCTCAAGTCAAGTGCTTGGTTCCATTCCTTTCTAACAAGGGGCAGGTTTTCAAAGGGAATCTTTGTATTCCCTGTTAACGCGGCAAGTGGCCTTTCGTCACTACATTGTAGCCCACTAGTGATGGGAAAAATTAAGCTTTCGACGGAATCGATTCCGGCTAGCTCCGAAGTTTTGTGGAATGGATTCCGGATAGTAAGTCCGGAATCAGTTTCCGGAATCGATTTAGGAATTGGCCTCTAAATCGAAATCAGATCCGGAAACGGCTCCGGATACAGGTTCGGTTCTGGAATCGGATTCGATTCTGGAGTTGGAATTGGGTCCGGATTTGGCTTCAAAATCAGAATTGTCGTCGAAATCGGAGTCGGTTTTGGCATCTCCGTAAGAACAGGCGTGTGGGTACAATGATCTTCTACTTGGCATAAACGTCCTACGGGGACATGCCGACTTGTACAGACTTTCAAGACTGTATTCAGTGCCACGTAGCCGGAAAGTAAGTCCTTGCTACGGGTCCATATGAGGGTTGAACACTGTCCGTCATGTACTGTTAAGTCATACGAGTTGACGACTCTACAATGAGACCGTCCCTGTACAATGGGTCTAATGATACTACGTATTGAAGTTCACAAAGAATCCAAATTCACTTGTAAACGATCCATTCTCGCGGAGTTTCCCGGACTGATTTCGCTTCTGAATCTTCTTATTTCAATTCTGATACTCATTCCGGAGCTAATTCCAATTCTGGAGTCAACTCTTAATTCGTTTCCGGAGCAAATTGCGATTTCCAGGACAATTCAAATTACGGATTTAACTCCAGATTCGGAGTTGACTCCAAAATCGGCTCCGGAGTGAACTTCAAAGTCAGCTTCGGAATTGGCTTCGGAATTGATTCCGAACAAGGAATTGGATTCGGGTTGGGCCTGTTCCGTGCTTCCACCACTACTTTGTAACTTATTGGGTAATTAAAATGTGCCTATAAACCTAAAACAGCTGAAGATTTATCGATCATGTGTCAATTTATACGATCCTATCACGTTACCTTTTACGACCCATAGTTTAATGCTGCATTCGTATGAATGCAACACTGTATTATTTTTTCACGTTCCTATTGACGTCTGACTATACGCATGGTAGGTCATACTGTAGGTGGATACTGTTGTATCAACAGTCTCACAAAAAAAGAAGGAACGTATTAAAACAACGACAAAAAGTACGATAAACGCTTTAGGCCAGACCAGACAGTACAGTACACACAAGCGGAAAAAAGTTTCTATTGCCTCGATGATTGTGTTCTGTAGCTTTGTGTTTCGCAGCAAATTACCATGCCGGTTGATGACAACGGAGCAAAAATAAATGTTTTGACAATTTTCTCATCAAACCCAATGTACAGTGGGACAACAACAACGGCAACAAAAAAAAGTTCTACCATAAGTACAGGGTAAAAGATAATTCATGGTACTGCGGCGGCCCTTAACGCGATTGCACCCCGCCAACCAAACCGCGCCCTAAGGGCTGTGGTGGAATACGGCACGGCGTGGGAAACATAATTTAAGAATTACAGCGCCTATTAAAACAGTCCCTTCAAGTATCGCAGCGGCGGCAGCTTCGGATCGTTACGGTGACGTCTTTTGAGCCGTGTGCCGTATGTAAAAATGTCTTTCGGTTGAAGTATTCTTATTAAAGTTTTACTTTTTCGCTCAGAGTTAGATCCTCAAACTTCCTTCTGCATGCTAGCAAGAAGCTTTCACAATCGCGCAGCAGCGTGTGTGTGCATGTTTGTAAAGACAGACAAAGTTGTTTTGTAAAAGTTTTGTCACGATTTTGTGTGGTTGTTTTCAAAATACTTTCCTCCCGAAAAGCCGGAGCTGGTAGGGTGTGCAAAGTTGTCGATAAAAGGAGGGATTAGGGAAAGCGCGAGCACGCTCGGCGCGGTGGTAGATTTCGGGAAAAAGTCGCCAGGCGCATCGCTTATTATTTATGTTGCTGAGAGAAAGTAAATACCCAATCGCACACGCATCGAAGCCATTCGCGTAAATCACGAAGAAGCGATAATATGTGTCTTTTGCAAAGTTGTCAAAAGTTATATGGATGAATTGGAGAATGAAGGAGACAAGGCTAGGGCTATTTATGATGAAGTTTATGATGATACTTTGATGATAGTTACAATTATCTGTCAAAGCGTTATCTGCCAGATTAATGTTTTTGTCTTAATTTATAGCATTTATATTGAGCGTGTTTTATTTACGACGATGACAGCCTATTCATTTTGTGTTTCACATAAGTATAGCTACAGTGCAGAATTATTAACTCAGACAGTACATTTAGATAAATATTATCCCTGTAGTTTCCCTGTACTGATATAAACATCACCTTAACTGTGTAAGTATATTGATGGATAACACACTCTTTATTCTTTCTTTCGAAATGTCGCTGTAGATAAATTACAGAATTATTTCTTGGTTGTGTTCCAAAATTTAGATTTTCTAAATTGTTATACTCTCTACCCAATCGATCAATTGTTACTGAACGTAATGATTTTTTTGTTAAATATATTTTTTTTATTGTACAAAAAATATGGTAGCAATGATGTAATTATTTGTATATTTGCATATTTGTATATTTATTCCGAAAGTTATCCAGCTGATCTTAGCTTACATAACATACCTTTTTTCTAAAATTAATGCTATAGAACAGTGCAAACAAAAATTCAAATACAATCACGCATCAATAGACACAACTAGTTTAACCGTCAATATAACCAAATAAATAACATAAACTGTAGATGCGTCATACTAAACTATGTAAAAAGGTCCGTAAATTGTTGACATTTAAAATCAAGTCGACATTGTTTCCTAGCGAGTTATAAGCACTTATCATTTTTAATAAGTGATCTTTGGATCCAAAATTAGTCAACCTGAACTCTATGTTTAATAGTGTCCTGGGTCTTAACATCCTACCGGGGGCCTGAAACTTCAATTTACCGAGAATTGATGGGGCGTCTAAAAATCCACTAATAAGATTGTGTATAAATAAGCACTGTGCCTGTGCCTTTCTTCTATGTTGCAGAGGTTCTAGTCCAAATAACAGGTACATCTTGTACGGTAAGGGGGACAAACAGAATTACGACTAGACCACGGGAGAAGATAAAACAAAGAACGAATAAGCTTGCGTTGGACCGATTCTAGTCGAGAGTTCAAATAATACTAGCACATTTTAAGGTATGACTAACAATTGCACAATACAGAGTTACAATGGATCCTTGCAATTGCACAATGGATCCTTGCAATTGCACAATGGATCCTTGAAGGATTTCGCAACACGCAAAATGAAGCCTAATAAACGCAAAGCTTTTGATAGTTTTGCTTCATAGTGGTTCTAGAACGTTAGTCTGTTATCTAAATGAACGCCTAAATTGCGGATCACATTTGTACGCGGCACTGTTCTATCATGCATTTTGTAATCGTAAATAATAGTAGATCTTTTCCTACTGAACGATATAACAGAGAATTTTGATGAGCTATAATTTATATACTTTTTATCAATTCAATTCAATCAACTAATTTCCCTTGCGATCTCTTTTATTCAGGCTGCAGTAAATAGGAAATTATAAATTCAAAGTAATTCTATTCAAAGTTTAAATCTCATACATAACGAATGAAACATTCAGACTAATATTGTGTGTAAATCTTGGGAAGAAGTATAATCAATCAATTTCCGCTACGTTTAAAATTGCTTTTGATATAGATGTTCCATGAATCTTCAGTTATATTCTTAGATTAGAAACGCCTTTTGGTGGAGCATTAATTTTGAAGACACTCCCTACTGTCCGATCCGCCCCAAGAACCACAGTTTTCCTTCGCCCTCTCCCAAAACCTATAGGCAGAAATTGTTGGACAATTGCTTTCGTAATTATAAAACTCATCAAAGAGATTCATCCCAGAAGCGAACCGTTACAACCAGCAGCATTTGCTACCCACCCGCCCACCCTGCTGCTTCGCTACAATAAATTATCTTTAATTAGATAATGGCAACACTTTCACCAACCGCCAGGCTCCGTTTCCATTACAACCATTTCCGTCGTCCCGATTACATTGTGCGGGAAGAGCGCTGGCTGCCGTGAGGCAGCTCTCGCTCGCCCGACTTTGAGTTGCTGCTATTAGTTTCATTCTGGGAGAGAAATCTTCACTGCTTTTGCAAGTTTCGGAAGCTGAATCTTTCGCGCTTTGCTAGCGCATCACACACACACATACACAGACACATACTTTTTACCCTTTTTTTGTGGAACCCGACACTTGGAGCAAACCGGGTGACACATTGACATAAAATGCTGATCAAGCTGTTTGGCGTGTTTTTGCGGAGGAAAACATTCCTCGTTGCCGTCTCTCCAATCGTTAGCGCGCGCGGTGGTTTTGCCGGATGGAGGAACACACGGGCGCGATAAAATCGCATCCATGGTGAAGTGGTGCGCGGGTTCCACCAAGACGATGGGGCAAGTAGTGCTCACGATAGGGACATTCTTGCTGATGGAGACATCGGAAAACAGGACTCATGTTTCGTTGCCGGTGGCAGCTTGTCAGGGATGTATTCAATTTTCTCCTCCGTTTCCTATTTTTCCTGTAATTCAACGCAACGCATGGTGATAAACAGAAAGGGGTAGAAGGAAAAGTGAGAAAGATTTTCTCTGAGACAATTTTGAACATTTTGCCCGTTTCCATCCGGATGTTGACCAGTTTTTTTTTTTTTTTGAGTGAACAAGTTTTCCCGTTGCTCATCCGCTTGAGAGCAGTCAATTGTATCGAGCAGTTTTCCCGTTGTTGGCCACTGAACTGTTTGATATTTTGTGTGAAGCAGCCAAAAATTAAATTTTCGTTTGAAGTTTTTTGTCTCGTCATGCTGCTTTTACCAACAAAGATGGCCGCTTCATGATAATTCTTGGTTAGTTTCCGGTTTCTGAAATAATCTATTCGCACGTGTTTTAACCCAAAGAAGTTAGCCGGAAAAAGGAAAAGGGTCGGTTATTGAATTGTGCAAAAGGTAGTGTTGAATAATATAATGATCCATAGAGAGATGTTTAGGCCAAGCGCGAGGTGTTTGTTTCCGTTAGCAGGAAGAAACCAAATTCAAACCTCGATGCATTTATGTAGACTCTACCTTCAAAAGATGAGTCATTTATTTGTTAGGAATGAGCTAAGAAGACGTGGCAAATCAAATTGAATTGTTTTAATATTTTGTTTATTGTTTATTTGAGCCATTTTCTGTCTTCTTTTGGCTGTTGTTGCTGTTTGCTTCATAATAAACATTAAGAGTCATAAAGCGTTTTAAACCTTCTCGTCGTTCGCTCTAGAAACAAACGAAAGCGAATGAACGCTTTGAATGAGATAACTGTCTCGAGAGGAGAGGTTGAAGTCGTGCCTGGTACAACGTTTCCATAATGCATTTTCGTTTTAGCACACTTTCTCGTGCATTTCAAGACAATTTGAAGATTGATCGTTCTTGCTGTGTTCTGCTGCATTGAAATGCATAGTACAGACTACTCCCCCTCCCAGTACACCTTAATTCGCACGCGTTCCCTGCTGCCGAAGCGTTTAGTTGTACATTTGAATTTTTGTGCACTCTCTTTCTGCATTATCCATCCAACCCCCTCTGGCAAGGGACATCATCACCGTTCGCTGAGGTGAAAAACTCTATCTTTTTGCTGCGCTAATTCCGCGCTACGCGTCTCTCTATGCTGAGTTCCGAGATAAGCGCTTTTGTTGTGGACGATGTCGCTCATCTGTGTCATATGATGTTGACAGACGCTGCTTCTTTTACTCGACAAACAGCAATGCACTTTGGTTGCGCTTGGTGCCGCGGGGTATGCTTGGGACGTGTTGTGTTGAGTATAGTAGGTGTGCGTATAGGGTTGCACCATGCATATTTTATCTCATTTGCACAGCGACAAAGAAGAACAGATTGGTAAACGAAAAACCTGGCTTGTATTCTGTCAGCGTCTCGTTAGTGTAGGTTAGTCGTACACGCTTTATGAAATAGCCAGTGGCAAAAAATCAGAGGAACTGGTTTTGTTTTTGCCAACCACTTTTACTTTTTTTGAGTCTCAAAATTCATCCCGATGATAAGACATTTAGCAGTAGTGTTAGTAACTATTTAGTCGTTGCTCTTTACTGTAACCAGTTACTGGTGGTTTTGTCCAGCAGCAGGAATGTCCGAAACTGCTCACGGTCACACGCTTTCCTCTGCCAAACCGATGTCCTTATTGGTGGACGACTCCATGCTATCTTGCCACCTCAGCTCAAGCTAGTTATTATTAACTTATTTTCTCTATCTCAATTCTGATTCTCAAGTTACTCTACACTCTAGTAGTTACTACTATAAGAAAGTGTTTCCGTTGGTCCTTCGACTCGGAGTAATTTTATACCTTGGTCAAAATAGAAGAGTCGGAATATTTCATTAGTATTTGAATTTTATATTAAAATAGCTCGCGAAGTGATACAAATGTTGTTCCAAAACGATATAGTCATTTGGACAGTTATATACTTATTTTAGTCTTTTATTCCAACATCTATTTTATTGCAGAATATCTTGAACACATGGAAAATAAATGCTTCATTGAACAGCAGCAATACCTCAAGCAAGACCCACCCAATATTTGCTATGATAATAATTCTCCAAAATGTATGCTTGCTTTCTCCCAAAAACCATCCAAATGCTCCTACTCTACTTACTTGTACAGCCACGGCCGGCATCGTTTAACTTCAATTCTCGACGAACCACTACATTTGTAATGCCAAGAGTGTTCCTTGCTGCTGTTTGCTTAGATACCGCGTATTGGAGGGAAATCTCAGTAACAAGATGCTAGCCAATTTAGCCGCTAACGATACCCCAAGCCAAAGGCAATATCTTTAACAACTTGCTACACAATCGCAATGCTTTACGTATGACTGCCAATAGCCGTCGTGTGCTTGCGTTCTGGCCGATCTCATCTCAGGTAAAATGATTCTTTAACCGATCTCGTTACGTATGTTACTGCTATCGGACAACGTAGACGCGTGGAATTGCAAAATAACGTATTCTGTTACGCATTTCTACAAAAAAAGCTTCACCCGTGCGTCTGACAGAGGCGAAAGAACTCCGCTGGAGCCAAAGCCTCCATAAACTATACAAACAACAACAACGACCCGTGCGTCTTGTTAGGTACGTCTCACACACACTCTCATACGTCGTCTTCTTTTCCCGCGTCAAGATGGATAACGGGTGGACCGTCAGGTTCTACTCGTTCAGCACAAGCGTTGTGTGTTGTACCCGTATTCGGTCCCTTCGTCAAGTATCGCTTTCCAACAAGAAATTAAGTTTGCCTGCAATGATGTTACAGCTGTGGTGCCTCTTGTGTGCTATCTTACACGCAGAAATCCACTGCAAAGGGAAAAATCTTTTTGCAACGATAAACACATAACATTTGGAAAGCAATATCATACATACGTGCGTTTGTGGGCGTCCGTTCTGTTTTCCATGGAAAGTTTCTTATCGTGAATCAAATGATTCGGAAAGTTAGTTATGGTGGAAGAAATCTGACATTTGCGTTTGATTCCCAGCAGCTCCGCTCCGTGCCGAACGGTGTGCCCTTCCTAGAATTGCAATGATGAGGGTCACCGGCAAGCAGCATTCCTTTGCTGCCTTTAGAACTTTCTTATCGTGAACATTATTCAAAATACCTGTAAATCGCGATAAAAGACAGCCAAGTGACCCTTGCTCGCTTGCTTGCTTGCCTGCACGCTTTTGTCTTGCAAGTGTATCGATTCTGTTGCTATGACTTCAGACGCGTTCTTGTATTTTTGTTTTATTTGTCTTCAAAACATAATGCGTGTAGGAGTTTTATTCATTCCAAAGAATTTTAATATACTATGTTTTTTTTGTCAGGATTTATTATTGGGCTTCCATCTCGTACGTAAGGGAATACATAACATTGCCGTTACCAAAGCTTTTTCCCGCTTTGCTGTCAATATTCATTTTCCAAATTCCATGGAATCATTCAGAGTTCGTGTTGCGTTTCAGTGAGATATTAAAATAGATAGATTGGTACGCGCAGCTGGATTACGAAGAAGGGTATTTATGACTGATAGCGGAAACAAATTGAATCACGATGCGAAAAAAAAAAATATAAAAAATTGAAACACAATACGAAAAGTAATTTTATTGTATGTTGCATGCAATGTTTTTCAGGAAACTTTCGTTGCATGATCATTTTTGGATCAATTGAAAGCACCTTTTCGTGGTAGTGTTGCCATTCATTTGATCAAAAGAGAGAAACGAAAAATGTTTATCAAATAAGTGTGTGTTTAAATGAATTCAAATGGGCAACACGTTGAGCACAACAAAAAACTGCCTTTTCAATATAATTGCATGAAACTGTTTGTACATCGTATTCACAAATTACCATTTATATTATCGCCGTTCAATCGAATATTTCCCTCAAGTGTGGTTCATCAAAAGCATCCTAATTAAAGCGATGCAAAGTAGCAGCATTCGGATTGGCGTGGCGAACTGTGGGAATTGGAATGCAAATGAAAATCGATGACAGAAAATGTCTCTTTCTGTATGAGTGAATCACAAATATATATCCCTTAATTAGCTACGTTTTCCCGTTCAGCTGTGTGTCGCACGGTTTGAAGAAGAAGGGAACAGCTTGTTTGATGGATGCAAGTGACGAATTTTGTAATAAGTGATTGAACTTTATGTATGAGTCATTAAAGCGGTGTGTAATAAAAATTAGGACGTGTAAAGTCAATAAATTTCGTTGCAATTAATTTTCAAAGCTCGAGATTGATTTATATATATGTATTTAAAATGTAAAAAAATGGCTATAAATTATAATTTTTAAACTGTAATATTTGTGTGCCATTACTTTAAGCTTTTAGTTACATTATTAAACATCTTTTGAAATTTAATATAATATATATCGGCTCTGTTCCGATCAATTGAAGCTCTTGTGTTTGAAGCTTATATAAGTAAATAAATATCATCTGGTGCTGAAATTAGAAATGTAAGAAAATTTTCAAGAATTTTCACAACTCCTCACACTACAAACTTCGACTCCAAATCGGCTCCGAAATCCTAATGCCTAATTCGCATTTATCTTGTAAGATTCGAGGGTGTATAGGCGAGGAGAGTGTTTTATTAGAGTGTGTTTACACAAACCAGTCGATCGTTCAAAACACTCTGGTCTATGAAAGCGGGTGTTCTGGGAAAACGGATTTAACACGGCCCTGCTGCCGTTTGCTTAAGCACTCCTCTTGAATGTACGGTCGTAAGCAAAGCTATCAGCATTAAAGTGCGCCTCTGTGGTCACCGTAGCAACCGTCACTAATATAGTAGTAAGGGCTTTCTGTATGTATGTGCGCCATCATAAACGGGGCCTAGCTCTGGGTAGTATGCTCCTAAACGCACCAAGTACGAGATTGGCGAATTTTTCATCTCGGGTTTGTGGGCGGTTTCGGCAGTGCGCTCGGTTGAGTGAACATGATTTAATCCACAGCGTAATCTTGGGTTTATTGGTCAGACATGTGGTATGTGTGGCTGTGTTGTTGCTTACCTCTCGTAGCCGTATAACTTCATACAATCTCAACACTTGTCATGTAGTATCTAACAGTGATCCAGCAGTGATTTTGCTTTGGTTAATCAGTTTAAACAACAGGCACAAATTCTTTGTACACTGTTCATGCCTTCAAGCTGTAATCATAATATTTAATAGTCTTTTACTGTCGTCTTTTGGAAAGGAAATATCCGTTTTGGTATCCTTAAATAATAAATTATTGAAAAATTGTGTAGTATCGCTAATTTGTGCCAATTCAGATACATCAGAAATCCCTGAAAAAATACATTAGAACAAAATCGATTTAAATTTAACGAAGAATTTCAGTAACAAAAATAAATCAAAAATAAATTACACACGCCAATTTGCATAAATATAGTTTTTTTTGTGACTGCTTTCAATCAGTATTTCTCAATTACCTTTCCATTTTCGCTTTGAATTCAACTCTAAGTGGCTAAGAATGCAAATGAACCAAAGGAATCCTTATCCACACGGTGAAGGAAATCAAATCACAGCGGGGACAACCTAGGGACAAGGAAGTTTTATTCATCCCGGGGAAAAACTCAAACACAACATTTATTTCATTCGGAATGGTAGTAGCAGTAGCGCAGTACCACCATCTGGTTCTACACTGGCGGACATCGGGGTTTGTGATTTAATTAAGAGTTCTCGGGCCCCCCTCTGGGATGAGGTTGAACATTTTTCCAGATGGGGCTCCCCAGAGTGGTGAATCTTTTACCATTCGTTTTCCAAACGGTCAGGCGATGATTATGATGGACACTTGTGGACGTTGATGCCGTCCTCTCAAAATGTGTGTGTGTGTATGTGTGTGTGTGTGTGAGGTAAAGAAACAGACAGAGCAGTACAGGGAGAGATCTCAGCGTGTAACGTGGTGGAAAAATGTGTAACTCACATTTGTTAACGCAAGTTCACCAGAAATAACCCTTCAGCGTTAAGAGGGTTTTAATTTAGAATTCTTTCAATAAAATACTGCTTACAGAAGAGTATATATGTAGTTGTAATTATCAAACTAAACCAGCAAAAATGCTATCTTTAAAATTAACAATATTACTTCCATACAACTCTGTTGGTGACTTCAGGGGTTAATTTAATATTTTCCTATAGCGCTCGTTTCATCTTCATCATGCTTCCTGTTTTCCCGACGATACAACCTCCTCGATTCCGAATTGAAAGACGGATGAATTGATACACGACGCTCATTTATTTTATCAACCCAAACCCAGCTGCTCTGCCAGAGACTTAGAGGAAGAAGAACTTAGAAAAAAAAAACAAAGGAAGGAGAAGGCTCACACACTACTTTTTTCTGTCTCTCTCTCTAAACCTCCAAACTGTATACACGAATGAGGTTCCAAAAGCAACCACGATGGGTAGTAAGCGTGGGATCGATAAGTCCATCACTGTTGATACAGAATCCCATCAATTTTATGAACCATTGCTTTTTCGGCGAATGAACCAACCACACAGGAAGGAACGACGAAAGACGACGACGCGTTGTGCTCTGTGGGTCGTGTGTCCATGGTCCAATCATCATGAAACTCGCCGGGCAAAAATCGATAGCTTATCAAACCACCAAACCGCTTTTCCGCTAGCGGTGTGAAATGGTTCACACCATAACTTATTGGTGTGATTATAGTTGGGATCAAATAAACTGGTGTATACTACCACACTGCTTCACACTCTCTGATCTGTTCCAATTTAATCCCTCAGAATGAGTCGTCCCCTGTCAGTTTGCATTAGTACCGATTTGGTCCGAAGGATTGGAAGGACCGAAGGACTTGTGATGTTTGGCGGTCAGCACATAATTTGTAAAGCCTCGGGAACGCCTGGAGTTAGCAGAACTAAGATCAATAAACTGTGAATTCATTATACAAAACTCTCTCCAACTTGATCACCTCAAAGGATCGCTGTTTGTGCGCCAGGAATGGATACACTTTTTCAGCTGTCGCTGTGTAAATCTACACATTTTTCCTCCTCGCTTGGAACCGCTGTCTCTGCCCCCAAAAGAGTCATCAAAGCGAGAGCAGGGCAGGGCAGTTAAGTTAATATTGACCGTTCGTGTCCAAAAAAGCTCTGGGAAATTCCCACTCCAGCAACAGCAAACGCAGCAGCAATAGTAATTTATTAATCTTTCCCACAGGGCTTCTCGCCGCCGGCCAGTGGTGTGTACCATATGGTGAGGCGGTTTTGGATGTTGAAATGTAAACTGCGTTCATACTTTTCACCCGGCGCGAAACATTATGACCGATGGTTTCGCTTTTTTTGTATCCTTTCCCCTGAATGCGATGTAGGTGGACGGAGAATGTACGAAATACATTAATTAATTATTTTGTGCTGACATTACATGGTGGCACATGATGCAAGAATTTTGCTGCGTACCTTTGGGGGCTATATTAATCCATTTGTTAATTTAAAGGCTTGCAGTCCTTTTTGCAATGATATGAACAATCAAATTGTTTTTTTTGTAGCTCTATTATGTCTCTTGAATGTTTTATTAGGTTTAAAATTTATACATCTATATTCGGATTTCTTATTTTATTTCTTAGATATAACTTATTTTTAATTAAAGAGAAAAGAAAGTAGTTGGAATAGTTGTTGGAATAGTTTATAGAGGCTTTGGCTCCAACGGAGTTCTTTCGTCTCATAAAAAAGAAAGTAGTGCAATACCTTACTTCATTAAATCAAATATAGTACTGAATTTTTGTGACTCTTGATCTATATCAAACTCTTAAGATATATCATGCTATAGTCTAATATTATATAGTATAATACTCTTGCATAATGCGAAACTTTCGAGCTAAAATATCCAATCTATGTGAAAGTATTGTATTTCCGAGTTGGTACGACCCATTCTGGTGCCTAACTCAGTTTTTTTAAACCCATGCTGTGACGCATGGAAAGCAAATAGACAAATGAAAAAGCAAACAAATCATCAAACTAGAAAAAAACACACACACAAAAAACACATTGAAAAAATAAAATAAATAAAAACTGTGTAATCCATTTTCGAGCTCTAACTTCTTTCCTCTTAGTGGTAACTTATTACATGTAGAAGATTCGTGAAAACTATATTTTTAACATAAATTCTTTTTTCTTCTTCTTCTTTTTCTTCTTAATCTTTTTCTTCTTCTTTTTCTTCATCATCTTCTTTATCTTCATCATCATCTTTTTCTTCATCATCTTCTTTTTCTTCATTTTCTTCTTTTTCTTCATCTTCTTCTTTTTCTTCATCATTATCATCTTCTTTTTCTTATTATTATTATTATTATTATTATTATTATTATTATTATTATTATTATTATTATTATTATTATTATTATTATTATTATTATTATTATTATTATTATTATTATTATTATTATTATTATTATTATTATTATTACTATTATTATTATTATTATTACTATTATTTTTATTATTATTATATTATTATTATTATTATTATTATTATTATTATTATTTATTATTATATTATTATTATTATTATTTATTATTATTATTATTATTATTATTATTATTATTATTATTATTATTATTATTGTTATTATTATTATTATTATTATTATCATTATTATTATTATCATTATTATTATTATTATTATTATTTCTCTTCTTCTTCTTCTTCTTCTTCTTCTTCTTCTTATTCTTCTTCTTTGGCGCAACAACCGTTGTCGGTCATAGCCTGCCTGTACACCACTTGTCGGGTTGGCTTTCAGTGACTTTTGGATTACTCCCCATAGCAGGATAGTCACAGTCCTACTTATGGCGGTACGGTCGATTTGGTTCTTGAACCCATGACGGGCATGTTGTTATAAGTCGTACTAGTTAAATCCCACAGCTATGAAATAATATTTCCCAACAACGTTTCATTTATTTGGTTCAGAAAGTATTTGCATTTCGTATTTCTATTTGGGAATTTATTTCTGTTTATGACACTTACAAACACTGAATTATTCAACTCTGAATGATTCGTGAAGTAGATCTGTTGATATTTCCAATTAGAAACATTCCCTAGGTTTTGATTAATTTATTTCCTTTATTTCTAAATAAGAAATAGTCTGTCTGCTTCCTATTCCTTCCCGTTTACCAAGTATTGAGGATAAACAAAATTGATGTGAATTACAAAACTCAAGATGAAAATAAAATAAAACTTTAATGTGCCATATAATTTGATCCTTGCACAGAATTTAGATTCTTTCCCAATATACAATTTGGAGTATCTCCCGGCATTTCGCCCAAGATGCGCTTCGCGATAAAACAATCCCTGCTGTAATTGGAAAATGCAAAACCCATCACATTCACCGTCGTTCTTTTCAATCAGGGTGTAATGTTTTCCATTCCAACATCGGCTGCTTCCAATCGAAGGCGTTCGAGTAGTTCCTGCTGGCGCTTCGTTTCTAGCGCGTTCCGCTGAAACAGCTTTAAGTAATCCGCCAGATAGCCGACGGGATCATCCGGTTTGGCCCGGGTGAGAGCGGCCAGCCCTTTCCGCAGCACGACCCCGACCGTTTGCTGAATGTAGGCCACATCGATCGCAACACGTTCCCGCAGTTCTTGCATCGATTGAGACGCCGGCGGGTATTCTTCGCACTGCAATAGTGATGACTGCGAGCTGGCCGATGGTGGTAGGGTTCGGTGAAACAGAGACATAAACGCACTGTCCGATGCGTCCGACGAGGGGCTACCGATGGGCGTTTGGTAAACTCGCGTGCCATTCTCGTCGAGATAGTAGGTGCCTTTAGCGTCGGTAAATTGCTGCCGTTGGTAAATCTTTTGCCCGAATTTGTCTACATAGAAAGTGCCGTGCTCGTCGGACTGTAGTGCGATGGCGGACGCAACCTTCACCCATTCACCGTCCGGTCCGAGCTGATATTCGGATGCAGTTGAATCGCGCTTGTAAATTCGCACGCCCGCCTCGTTCACGTAGTAACGGCCATGTTCGTCGGTGAAGTACTCGGTGCGATCCTTGGCCCGATCGAGCATGGTGAAGTTTTCGCTAAACTCAGCCCGCTGCTGCTGTATCTGTGCCTCGATCAGCGCTATCTGGGACGGCGTGGTAGCGAGCAGCTTCTGCCGTTCCAGTTCCGCCAGCTTATCGCTTTGCTTCTGAGCGACCTCGCCGCGAAAGGCTTCCACATCGTTGGCGAGACTTTTGGACTGGCGCTTCAGCTCGTCACAGCGAGCTTCCAGCAGGTTAAGGTTGCTCGTGTGCGATTGACGCAGCAGTAGCTGCTGTGCATCACACTCTGCCAGCAGCCGTTGTCTCTCCTCCGGACTTAAGGAGGGATCGTTGAGAATGTCTAGCCGTCGTTGTTCGAGCTGCTGCGCTTCCTGCTGGTACCGCACCTTGCGCTCCGATATTTCCCGCTCGATTTTCTCGATCAAGTGCTCCAGCCGAACGATCTCGTGCAGACCGTCCTGCAGCAGGGCACGCCGTTCGTCCAGCTGCTTCTGGATGGCTTCCCGCTGCTCGATTAGCTGCGTTACGCGGCCTTCAATTTCTTGGCGGTCCAGCTCGAGCAGGTCGATAGTGCGCAGCTGCTCCTGCAGTTCGAGTCCACGCGTTTCGCGCTTTTCGATCGCGATTGTACGCTGCACCGTTAGGCTGTCGGCCGACGTGAACAGCTTCTGGCGCAGGGAGGCAAGCTCTTCCTCGTTCACCAGCGCTTCGTCCAGCGAGCGGCGAATCTCCTGCTGCAGCTTGGCATGCAGCGCACGAACACTGTCCTCGCTCTCCATCGTTTCGAGCAGCTCACGGAAGTGAACGAGCGCAATTATTAGCAAGGAACTGACGGCAAACCGTAAGCGAACGCAGCTCAGCTCGATCGTGTGATCGATGTGGGCTGTTGATAGCGAGTGGATACCGTTTTGATGGTTGTTGCACACAGTGGCGTGCAGGAAATCGGTACCTTTGAGCAAAGACTCAACCTCCCGCAGTAGATAAATATCACCCAAACTCCAAATGACGTCGATAATACTCTTTCGAAAGTTTTTGTGCTTTCGAGTCAGCTGTGCAAGGGCTCTGAAACGATGAGAATATAGGTTCAGGATCGTTTGGTCAAACGCACAAAACTGTTACTGATTGAATGCTTACTAACGTCTCAAGCCGTTCCGTGAAGCCACTCCGCTGCCGCTCCGTTGCGTCCCCCTTGCGTGTCTCGTTGTAGTTCGCAATGCGCTGCAAGCAGCCCCTGCCGGAACGCCGCAGTAGCCTTACCTTTAGCTCGAGCAGGGAAATAATGTCCTCCGTTTCGCTGCCGCTGGAATGTCGACCAACTGCGGCGTTGCTGCAATATGCCCGCTGCAGGGCACGCTCAATCTCGTCAAATATTTCGCAAAGGCGCAAAAACTCGACGTCCACCAGCAGGACAGTGGCGAGCCGGCGCAGCTGTAGGTTCTGGAGCGCAATGTCACGTAGCACGCTGTCGACCTCGTCTGCTGCTGGTGGATAGGAGGATTCTTCGCTCATTTTCTGTTGCCGTTGCCGGGCTGCCAGCACCCATTGCTCGCAGCATGCTGTGGGGTGTGAGCAGCACCACACAGTGTACAGCGCGTGCGGTGGTGGAGCCTGTGGTTCCTAGGATGCGAGGTCGAGAGTGCAAATGAAGCGGCGCCTCGTGCTGTGTGCGACATCATAAATCTGTCGCTTTTTGGCGGGCTTTTGGCCGGTAATTAATGGCAAACGCTTTTACTGGCGACCCGACAGTAGCGTCTAATATTGTTTCCCATGGATGGTTTCCCAGGGTTTGGCAAGAATGTAGACACTTACATCATTCATTGCGAGGGGAAGGTAGCAAATGTTGGATGTAAAGGAATTTAATATCAGTTGAGGGATAAATGTGTTCAATGACATGGGGACCTTTTTGAATGTTTCTCTGGGTGTGACTTCTACTGAAGATGTTATTGGACTTTTGAGACTTGTACATTATTCGGTAAAAACTAATTCTAGAATCAATTGTTTTACTTTGGCGAAGATATCCCTATCTTGATATATTGTGAGCTTTGAGTTCAAAAGATCCAACTCAACGAACCAGTCCATCTAACTCCAAATAAATGTAATGTAGCGCCGTGTCTTATTTAATGTAGAGCTACAACCCCATTTCTAAAGATCTTCATTGATGAAGTGTAATCTTTCATTCTGTAGAGAGCTATAGCTGAACCCTTGAAGCATGTTATTAGGATTTTTGTGTTTGGATTTTGTTTAATTATTTTCCTTTAGTTCTTGTTTTTCAAAATTGATCTTAATTGGAGAGCACATTCAAAAAAATTAAAAAAAATTACTTTAGTTCTGAGTTTTTTTTTTCCTGTTTTCTTCAAGCTCGTATAAAAATAAAACATCGTTGTAAGTTAGCTATAATGAGTTAATCGGAGCAGTAAAGCAATGTAACACAAAAAATATATTACATTACTTCCAAAAGTATTCTCTAAGATAATTTTGCAACCGGACTGGTAAGTGCCGGAGATGGAGTTACATCGTTAATTTTAATCCTGGGTGATATTTTGATAGTGGAAATGGTTCTTTTTAAAAGCCCCCATTTTGGTCGTGAACCCGGACAGCAAGCAAACATGTCGCTCTTTTATGCGTTGAATAGGCGGACAGCAGAATCCACATCGCGTCATAAACTAGGGAAAACTATTTCCCTGTCGCCTACCCTATACACTGTCACAGAAATGATACACGCTTGCAGTTGCTATTTACTACTGGCAAGAAAGCTTCCCAGAACCTCCCGTTTTTCGTACCCTGCCCGGAAACATGGACGTAAGCCGGCAACAAACTAGCAGTGTTATTAAATTTTTGCACAGAAAAGCAATAAAGATGGAAGTTATGGCAGCTACTACCTACACCTAAACCACACACCCACCCCTCTGTCGGTCTGTGAATGTTGATGCTGAGGAGATGATGGTGTAGCAAAGAACATCAACTCCATCGTACGCGTCGTCCTCCAAAGAAGTTGACATCCGTTTGTCGCACAGTTTATGTAGCAGCAATTTGTTTTGCACTCGCTCAGGGTGACGGTGGTGGAAAAAATCAACATCCAACATCAGCCCACCCAGCATCCCAAGTGCAGTGGTTTTCCCCGACGAAGACGACGCGTGTGTGTTACAGGGTGGCGTATGTTGGTGTCGTCATTATTATGTGACTGTCCGCAGCAAAAGCACACGTCTTGATTTTCCACGGCAACAGCTGCACTTGACATTTCTATCTGCCACTGCTCGTTAATTTCAGTCTTAAATGCCTCGTTCTAGTGAAATGCTAAGATTACGACCCAAACTTCGGGCCGATAGTTTTGTGCACATGACTGGGTGGACAGTGTCGGGGACTCTATGTCCTCGTTCGCTATGGACAGTGCCGTGAAGCAATTAATTAATCGCTTCCCACACGCCACTGATTTCGCACGAAGCACATCGATCGAACTGGCGTATCCCACACCCAGTCTGCCGGGTAATGGAGCGTGTGGTGTATCCCTTCGCAACGGTGAAACAGCTGCTTAGTAGACTTTGAAAGATTTCAAGTGTGCGTGTGCTTGAAGTTGTGCGTGCCGGATGGCAAGAAGAAGATGGCCCGTTCCACCTCAATTAAGGAAGCACTGAAGCGTTGGCAGGAAGAACACGAGGGCCAGGATCCGGTCGAGGCCGCCGACATACAGCTACAGTTCCGCTGGCCACCGATCGAGAAGATGGACGGTACGCTCGGGACGCTCGTGAACTGTCAGTAAGTGTGACTTGTTGCGTGGGGAGGGCCTTTTAGAAAAACACCTTCTATTTCGCACTATGCCTCATCTCTAATCCACACGAATTTTGCTGGTCACAGAAAGTTGAGCCTGTCATCGAACATGATTGAAAAAATCGCTGGCTTAAATGGTATGAAAAACTTGCGAATACTTGCGCTCGGCCGTAACTACATCAAATCGCTTAGTGGTATTGTACGTGTGTGTGTGGAAAGAGGACACAAATACTTTAGCTGTCGTCGCCTGTGTATGTTTACGCCTTTTTTTGTTGTTGCTTCTTCCCCCAATTTTATATGTACGAACACACCCGTGCAGGAAGTGGTGGGCGAAACGCTGGAAGAGCTTTGGATCAGCTACAATCTGATCGACAAGCTGAAGGGTGTGGAAAGCCTGCGCAAGCTGAAGGTGCTCTACATGGCGAACAATTCCGTACGTGACTGGGGCGAGCTGGCAAAGCTGCAGGCCATTGCCAGCACGCTCGAGGACCTGGTGTTCGCCGGCAACCCGCTGGTGGAAAACCTCGAAGAGGCGGTTTACGTCCGGGAGGTTACGAAGCGGTTGCCCACACTGAAGAAGCTCGACGGTGTACCGATGCTGACGGAGGACGAGGACTAGCAGAAGAGGGAACGTTTGTGTGTGCGGGAGTAATGGTGTCCTTTGCGGCTATTAGGAAGGCTGCAGACGGTTGAGAGGGTGGTTAATCCTTTGCCTCCCCGTATCCCGCGGTGTTCACAAACCGCGCTCAATTTATAAAGCGCCCCTCGGGAGAGTGGTTTCGTGTGTCTGCGAAATGGTTGCCGCTGCTGCAATGATTTGGTAGTTCACATTTGAATTCATAAACGAAAACTGAGCACGTGTAACTCAGAGGATTGTGTTTTTTCCTATCTTTCTTTCTGTCAGGGAATTTACGTTATGTCTCTGTCTTTGGGTATGGTTTGTTGGGGGAAGAAGGATGCCTTTTGGTGGGTGGAGCGTTCTGTACAGACACGATGTCAAGCAGCGTACGATTGCGATGGAATGGATCTTTGTAGCAATACAAGAAGGTGCAATACAACATAGGGCGCAAATAACTTTTTCAAGCGTGACAACTGTTCTTTCCACGGCATGGAGTGCCACTTTGTCTCTTGAGTTAACTTTCCCCACATAAGGAAGGTAGCGTGTTGTACAGTTTAGCGTACAGTTAGTTCGTTCAGTTTTTGTCTGTCGTTGGAAAAATGGGTTTGATAGTAGGATGGCTTTGGTGGGAGTTATATGTTAAAAAAAATTAAAAAATATGGTCTGTTGGATAAGTCTGTAAGTACAATATCCTGGACAAAATTTCTTATTTTATTAGGTAAAACCATTAACGTATGTTGTACTGGCATAGTCCTTTGGAGGGTTTGCTATCATTGGGGGCCTTCACAATTCTAGTCAGTTTTTTGTATGGAGTTTGACAGTTGGAGGCTGAAATCATGTAAACACTCCATACAAAACCGCACAAAAAAACTAGCCAGCGATTTTCAGTCTAGAAAATTTTAGCCTAAAAGCTATAATTACATTCGAGTACCTGCTCGAAAACACGGGTTTGTTTACATTTATCCCAAGGTGTATTAAAGAGACCAGGTGGTGAAATCTGGAATCAAAGTGTATGTAGTCCAGGTGGTCTCATAGCATTTTTTTATAACCAAATTTCACCAAAATCACTTTTTGACAGAATGGGTGAAAACTTTTGCTCCAACGAGCTTTCTGGAGGCTTGACGAATACTCAAAACACTCTTACAATCTTCATTCAGAAGCAGAAGCGATAAAAATCAGCCTTCTAAATTCATACACCTTGGGATAAGCCCACCTGTATATTATACCGACTTAGATAGCTGCTTGAAAACTTGAAAATGCTTGCTTGAAAATTTCAGCCTACGAACTTCAAACAGAAAGGGCCCCATTATTGTTAAATAATTTAACTTTCTTTGGTGTACGTGAAGTTAAGAGTGTGTCAATATAAACAGAGTTGTTGGGCGCGACGTAAAATCGACAGTCGCAGATTTTCGAATTAACTTGAGCGAACATCTGTTATATTTTTACGATAGATTAAATTATTATTATTATTATTATTATTATTATTATTATTATTATTATTATTATTATTATTATTATTATTATTATTATTATTATTATTATTATTATTATTATTCTGTTTTGATTTTAATGTTCAATATAGTTTTGATGTTCAAAAATCGAATGTTGGAAGAGTTGTTATATTGCAGAAACGTTGGTAATTATTGACTAAATAAGTTAAATAAATGTCAATTTCGAATCGTTTCAACAATTTAATGCCTTTTTTAACTCAAAAATCTGCACATTAATGGTGGACTATGTTATCTTAAACCTAAATTACAACAATAATGATAAAATACAACCAAATAAACAAACAAATTCGTAATATTAAGGACTAAGGGGAAAAATAAAGAAATCAAGAAAGTCAAGAATGGAATTAAGTCGATTAATGTGGAATTGCGATATAATGTTTCCACATATTAGAAAATATCAGCGAAAAACTTTTCAGTGTACAAGTCTATGTCGATCAATTTCAATGAAATAAAGCTAAACAAAACTAACGTTTTTTTTTAAATATTTTTTTTCAGAACTTGGAGGTGTGATTGAAACCTAGCAATTATTACATTGAATCTTGGTGAGTAGTTTACACTGTTTTTTTTTTCATTTATTTATCCGTGGCCTACATACACAACTACAACTAATGTCTTATAAACTATATGCTCCTAATATTAGACGGATAAATAAAGGACAAATCAATGACATTTGAATTAAAATTGAAACTCTTGGACATCAATAATAAAGAATCCTTAGTACAGAAAAGACGACAACGAAGGTCATTCATTAGAAATTGTCGAGTTCTTTGATTCGAGTCGAGGCCTAATAGGGACACACAAATTTAGCATAAGAGGTACATCAATTCGTGCAGTTAACAATTCAAACATGAACATTCCTTGAGCAATCATTCTTCTGTGGCCAATTGTATGGAAGCCTAACTATTGACATCTTGTGCGATAAGATAAGTGGCTAAGGCATCTCCAACATAAAATTCTTTATGTTTCGTACCCATTCTCCTCCATCCAGCACTGATAGAACGTACCTTTTGATTAAATTGAGAAAGGTTTTTTAATTACTCAACGTCCTATAATAGATTCGCCCAGAAATCCATACCCCTACCGTTCATGGCAGGCTCATTACGGGGCGTAGAAAAGCACGATCGCGTGCAACATCACGAGCGCCATGAGTGCATGTGTCTCTATGGAAAAGAAAAGGGATCAGACCACCAGCGAGAAAGCATTTCATCAGCAGAAAAGGCTTCTTCGGTCGCTCCATTGTACATGACCACTTCAAGGGAGCGCATCATTGTCTTCATTAGCGTCAACGTAAAGGACGAGTTTATCTTCTTTCATTTCTCGGGATGTGTGTGGGTGTTCCCTTTGCTTCCGGCGTCGAAGGGCGTCGGGTCACAGTGGGTCAGTGGGATAGAGGAATTAATCAGCAGTGTAGCCATATCCCGATCCTTGACATTGTACACGAGATAAGCGTGTCGCGCTCCTTTCCATCTCTCTTCCATCAAGCATCTTTACAGTGCTTTCGCGTTACGGAAAATTAAATCCACCCACAGAGCTTTCGCATTCGCTCAGAAACATTCCATTTCATTAAAGCCCACTGTAAAGCGGGAAAAGCTTGCACATTCGCGGGTTTTGCTTTTATGTGCAATTGCGCTCCAGTCTCTCCTTCCGGGGTCCCATTATCAAACCGCAGAAATATATTTAGCACAAAACAAGCAACGGGTTTTATCGTATGCTCGACTTTCCGTAATGAGTGGTAGCGGAAGAAACGCAGGTTTACCTTTGCTTTGTGCTCTCGAGCCCCAACCGAACCGTATAATTGTTTCCTTTCTTTTTGATTTACACTGGAGTGAGATTTGCTTTAATGGTTAGTTTTTCATTTCCACCTTTGATATGGTACTCGCGACGTCGGTGTACCCTCTTTGAGCCACATAAAGGTTTCGATCCTTTCGAGCAGCGCATGCACACACGGTTGGAGGTTTGTTTGCTTTCCACTCTCTTTAGGTATGGGTGTGTGGTTGTACGGGAACAGGGTTATAAAATAAATCAGAAAAAGGGGCAACAAATATGAAAAGATAAAATCCAACTATCTCTCACCTTGCTTCCTTCATTTTTCTTAGTATGAATCATGCATTCAGTAGAATCTTATCCGGAGCGCATTTGCTCTGCTGCACGGCGGAAATGGTACACTGCATTCATGGAAATGGATTGGAAAAATGGCCGGGAATAACGGGGAGGTAATGGCTTTTCTCTAAGGAATCTTTCAATGTAGCTTTAGCTCCGGTGGATGTGCACGGTTTCACGCACGCGGTTGTGACAGGTTCAGACAAAGAAAACAGCAGAAGGTAGTAAAACTTTGGAATGCAGCGCTATACAGTCTCTCTAGAGGGATAATAAAGCACAAGGGAGTAGAAGTTGTATACACTTCATACATGATGAGAAGCTACATTTTATACTGTGTGCACATGTACCGGTTTGAAATGCACCAAGCTCACGAAGCTTGAATTGATTGAACGGCGCTGTTTTCTCTATTTTAGTTTCTTATTTACAGTTTTATACTGTATTTTTTAATTTAGAATATTTTCATGATTTTTAAAATATTTTTAAATCAATCCGTATTCAACGTACCATTTATATCGCCATTGTTTATAGATCTCTTTGCGCAAACTGTTTCTTAAACAAATCTATGTCCATAAGTTCCATGCCAGACATAGCGCAAACACGCTAGTCCTAGTCATATTGCTCCTAAATGTAATGCAAAACACACAACAAAAAACACTGGAATTCAAACACCATGACCACCACCGAGACGTACGTGTCCGAGAAATTTCCTCACATAGTTCAGCTTTTCCTGGAGCTCTCGAACCATGCCCCATACCATTTGTCTGGCAAAGTTTCCATTTCTTTGTTGTCTGCCAAGCCCCAAGGTGCGCGGGGGCAAAAAGGATTCCGAAATGGGGAAATGGATGTGCGCGCCTGTGTTTGTGTTTGCCATTTGTTGACCCGTTCCTCTTCTGATGAGAGCGGGCCAAGCGATTTTCCAAACTGACGGGCGGGAGACAGCTCTCGGTGAGTGATTTGATGGCGTTAAACTTTGTAGAAGGTTTGCCAGAAACGCATAGCGCAAAATCTCGCTGCTGTTGCGGATCTCTACGCTGCGTCAGTTTTGGGAAAATCTGAAAAATTAATTCCATTTTTGCACACCCACTTTTACTACCGGTCGAACAGCTCAGTATCAGATGATAAAGACCGATGATTCCCTGTTTTTTTTTTGAACATTTGCTATGGCTAAAATGGGGAAC